>NC_142893.1:11275000-11640000 GCF_054131105.1 Drosophila navojoa
AAAATTTTTAGAAAATAAATAACCAAAATTGAGTTAAAGTTCAAGATGGCAGATGTACATATATGTATGTATATTAATATAAGTACTTGGTTAAAATAAATATACATATGTATATTCAGAATAAAACTTCATGTAAAATCATTAAAAATCCACAAGCAGAAGCTCTATAAATTTATCATAAGACATATAAAGTCAACAGCTCGGCTATAGATTGCATAATACTTTTTGCATAATAACTTGATCTGGGCAATAAAATAGCTTAAAATATCATAAAACATGAGCAATACTATAGAGAATAGTCTCTGATAAAGACTCAGTAAATGTTTATGGCTGCCATTTGGCAATCAACTCCGCATGAGTAGCGTATGAAAACAGCTTCAGATACAAGTTTAGAGACAGCTAATAAACATATTACAAACGTGACATAAATGGCTATAAATATGCTTACAGATATTTGGCTAAATGTGCTTAACCGAGACCTGAAGTCATTTTGGGCTCTGGCAATAAACATTTGTTATGTATGTTAACATATTGAGCTGCCCTCGACTGTTGACTGTTATGGGTTCTCATTAATTTTCAAGCTGGGCGAAAAGCAAATGCGATACTCGCGAATCGCGTATTGTGAATTGTGAATTGTGAATTGCGATACTTGCGATGTCAACAAATTGAGTCGCCATTTTAGCTGGAAATTGTGTCGCTCACTTGATTGCCGTTGTTGTTGTTGTTGTTGCTGACAAAGAGAAATGGCCAATATACTTGAAAATGCAACAACAATAAGCGCAACAACAAAGTTGTCAATGAGCCATATGCTCAACAAGCAGAGCTAAATACAAAAAACGATTTCAGTTTGTTTGTAATTTTCGAGTTGGTTACGAAATGTGCCCCAAAACAGTAGAAATTCTTAAGAGGGTTTTGTGTTTGTAGAACGGATTGATAATAAAACAACAATAATAAGTTAGTTATAAGGCTGGGGGGTGGAGCAGCGGCAGCTGGGTCGAGCGCCCAAGTCAAGAGAGCACCGGCCTCAACTGGGCACAGGTAAATGCTAAAGGTACGAAGTGCCAACAAAAGCAGCCCAAAAAGTGGAACCCAAACTGTAACCGAAATCAAACATTGGTTGCAATGCAGCACGTACGATAAGATAAGCATAGCTGCATATAAACCATATAAACACACACACACTCACACACATTGAGATACTGATACAGATACAGATACAACTGTGGCTACAGCTACAGCTACGTAGTTAGCTGCAAGTAAATACAAGTATTTTTTTTGGGTATTTGTTGTTGTGTTTTTGAAGTGGATTTATTCGGGCCAAATACCTTGATATGATTATGATATATGGGCACGCAAATCTACATAAACACCAGACAATCAAACAATCATGATGGATGCACATGTGTGCATACATGACTGATGATCTGTGAGCGAGAGTGAGAGACAAAGCTCAAGACGACGATTGTCATGAAACAGGTTCAACTTGTCGCTTTGTCTTCTTATTGTTGCCATTGTTGTTATTGTAGTTCTACGAAAAGCCAAGAACGCATTCAATTAAAAGTGAGGAAAAAAAAATTAATTTGAAATATCCATAGCCGACCTTGGAGTAAGTTGTCTCTTTTTCTCCAACTGACCGAGTCGCTTAACAACAATAATAGACTACGACAAAAGGTTCCGCGTTGAAATCCCTAGAAATGCTTGGTAAATCTGTTTCTTAACCATGTCTAGGCATGACTTTAACTAATACTTGGATTCATAGAGTGAAATGTTGAGACAAATATATCAAAAAGCAAAGTGGGCTCCAAAGGTTTGTTTGTCTACTTTAAGTCTTGATGTGAAATTTCAATTTTCACGTTATGTCTGTTCCGAGAAATATCACGTATGGCTTAAAAGTATATAATCTAGCCAGAGCTCTACCTTATTTACTTGATTTTTATATATGTATATATATTATTTATATTCGCCATGTTGTATTTTGCACAATTCCATATCCAATTGATATGATAAAGTTATAGCAGATAAAGCAACAGAAATTCTGTAATTGGGTATAGTATTATATCATCTAAAAGCCCAATTATACAAAATAAGTATCAACAAACATATATTAATATATTTGTAAGTAGTTCCAGCAGTCTAAGATCAGCAATCAGACCAGAATTCATTTGCTTTATATTCCTAGAGGATCCACATTAACAGCAATGCACTTAACAGCATAATGTTAAAGTGGCTTTAGCATGCCTTCATAAACATGTTATAATTCCCATCTCATATCATTGTTTGACACTTACTTTTGCCCTTGGGAAATGTGTCCTTGGTGCTGTCGCCGATGGAGCTGCCGCTAGCGATGAGGGCAGCGCTGCTCGCTGCCGCTGCCGCCGCTGCCGCCGCTGCAGCCCGCTCGTGATTGCCACTGCCGCTGCCGCGATTGCGTGAACGGTTCGCATTGTTGCGATAAGCATCCTGATGGCGCTGCTTGGTGTTCTGTCGGCCATAGCGATCCCTGGCCGCCGAGACGGGCCATGTGCAGATGCAGTGGACCAGCAGCAGCAGCAGCAATGGTAGGTAAAAGCTGCTGCCGCGGCGCCTGAACAATTTGAAGATGCGCATCTCACGGGCAACTTATTTGCGGATTGAATCTATGACGTCTGTGACGTCATGAGTGTGTGTCTATGACTGATTCAGAAACGGGCCACAACACTTGCAGCGTTTTGGCTGCTTTCCGTATTCTGCTCAACACTTTTAGCTCGGTTTTGAGCGTGTTGTTTTTCGCGTTGTCAGCTCGCAGATATCGACGAAAAAGCAACCAACAAAAATAAAAGGGGCCAACAACAATTTCTGCTACGTTTTGCGTGCCAAAAACGACAACAAATTTTAACCAACTCTTTCACTGCGTTTTATTGCTGTTGTTGTGGTCGCTGCAATTGCTGTGTGCGTATGTGTGTGCTTGTATTTGTGTTTGTGTTTGTAGCTGCTGCTGCTTGTATTTTTTTTTAGCTTTTTTTTGTATAGGAACCAGTTTCACATTACGAAGGCTTTTGTTGTTGTTTTTGTTGCTGGCAGCTTTTCAGTTCTCTTTTTCGAGTTCGACTCAGCACAGCTTTCGGTGTCCGTGGCTGTGTCTGTGTGCGTGTGTATATATATGTATATGTATTTTGAGGTTAGGGAGCGCGCGCAGGCGCAGCCTGTTTAAAAGCTAAATGCAATTGCTTTAACAGTTGTTTTTGCTGATATTCCTTTTGTTGTTTTGGGCCATCTCACTGCTCTCACACACACATATACAGCTGCAGCTGCACTTTATTTTATTTATTTTTATTTTGTTGTCCCTGTCTCACCAATTAGCAATGGAATCACTATATTTTTTTTTCGTTTTATTTCACTTTGCTGCTGCTGCTTCTTCTTCTTCTTCTATTTGCTAAACAAGAGCTTCGCAGTGGCTTAACTCCACTCTCTATTTGCGTGTTATTTTATGGCCAAGTATTATATTCGATTAGCACTAAATTAGCGGCAAGTCGCGACAGAGAGAGAGAGACAGAGCGAGAGGGCAACCGAGATACGATCTGCAACGTTTGTCGAGTGAAGCGTTCGTCGCCTGGATTTGTGGGCAATTCGCGTCTGCGCAGCGTCACGTTAAAGTCGAAACTGAAGCCGAAACCGACATCGCGATATGCACAGCGCAGAGCGAACACCAACTTACACACACATACACGTACTCATGCACACCAATACACCAACACACATGCACAGTCATCTGAGCTCACGGCGAGTTAGGTAAAGAGCGTACGTCTATAAAAGACAACAGGTAAACGGCGTTGGTAAAAGGTGAGCGGCGAAGATCTCTTAGCGCAGATCAAGCCAACAAACAACATACAAAACTAAAGCAAAGCAAAGCAACTGCCTGTTGCTGCTTGTGCAGCTGCTCAATAGATTCGTACGCACAGAGAGCAAAAGAGGGAGAGAGACAGTTGAACTGGAAGGCGACATAGGGGTCTCTGTATGCATGTAGAGCTAGTGCAGGCGCAGGTAAAACCAAAATGCTATGTAAGGCACTTATAATTTTTTCTCATTTCGAAAAGTCAGCCAAGTAATATGAAACTATGAGAATTTCGATTCGCTCCACAATTGCAATAGAATACCCTACACTTAAGAAAGTTAAAATGATACCAAATCGAATGAAATGTAACCGAAGATTGTGTTCGGTTATGATTAAATAATCATATGAAATCATTGATTATAAAATATATATAAGTTATATATAGGATTATATAGAATATAACAGTTATATAATACATATTTTATATTTTAATGGGGTATTCAATTATGTTAAATAATTATGTAATTTATACTACATGCAGTACAGTAATATTCCCTGCCAAACCTTATCAAATACATATTTAAATAGTTCTATCTAGCAAGCTAAGCCTTTCGCTTATCAATAACTGTTTAATCCTAAGCCCCTCTTAACTTCTGTTGACAGCTGTTGCCTGTGTATGTGTGTGTGTATGTGTGCGTTGCAGCGGCTTCACAAATTCGTTGCGAACATAACCAAAACACAGGTAAGTTGAGATATTGTGTATGTACCGAAATTCGTAGCTGTTGTTGTTCTTCTTCTTCTCCTCGAACGCTTGCGGCGAATTGGCGGCGAAGCATTTAAGCAGTTGTTGTGGCAGCCGTACGCTGACGCTCAGGTAAGCGATCTCTCTCTCGATCTCACTCTCTTTGAATGCCTGTGTGTGTGCGCGTGTGTGAGTGTGAAGAGAAGTAGTTGGCTTGCACAAATGCTGCCTTATAAGCACTCAAGTTCGCTGCTTGCCCATGTGTGTATGTGTGTCTGTGTATGTGTGTGTGGCTGATCTGTGTGGGCATCGAATCTACGGCGCTTTGGCTTTTGTCTTTTGGCCAAAAGATTTGTAGAAGCGCTGTCAACATTGTGTTTTGGCAGATTTCTGATGTGGCCTGAACAAAAAAAAAAAAAAAAAACAGCAACTATTCTCTCACCTGTTGCCGCTGCCCACAGCGTATGCTGCTGCACCGTTTCGGGGTATTCACGCAGGACTCGGCAGGCAGGCAGGTAAAATCAGGCGCATACTACTTCAAACGCACAATGTCGAGCAGGCGGGCCATAAACCATAAATATTATACGCCAGGATTGCCTAGACAAAAGATGTGGCACGAAAAGCGCAACAGCCGCAGCTGCAGCTCGCAGCGACAGAGCACAGCATCTTGCAGCTCTTACAAATGCCGAGTCCCACGCTGCGAGCTCAAGAGGCGTTGCTTTGTCTTGCAACTCGAAAGTCTTCTTCGACATTGTTTTTACTAATCTGTATATATGTGTATATGCATACATATATTTGTATATATGTATATATTTTTTCGTTTCTCTATACATTTGAAATTTGAAAATCGTTTTATAAAGTTTTGTGGCACACGAGCCGAAGCGCCTCTTGAGTCGCCTGCGTCGCTCGTTCGTGTAGATCTCGATCTGCTTTTCGCTTGAAATTGATGTCTGTAATCAAACATATTAATAGCTGTCTATGCACCACTATCAGACCTCAATCACAACCCGTTCCACAATACCCCAGCAGCCACAAAGCTGAAGAAGAGGCAACAGCAGTGAAGAAGAAAAATGAGACAGAGTTCAGCTGTCAAAAATCGAAGAGGAACATGCAACTGACAAGAACTCCAGAGAAACCACTTGAGGGCACTCCATGGCCATAGCCATATAGCCAAACAGCCATACAGCCATACAGCATCCCCACTCCAGGGCCAAACACTCCATGATGAGAGTCAGACAACAGGTAAACGAAGGTGTAAGAAATTGGTTACAAACATTTTCCATGAAGCGTACAAAATGCCAGTGAAAATCTCCGTTCCGCACCCTCTATCAAACAAAAAAGCAAGAAAGAAAGCCTCTGACGACCCTTGAGACACTGCTCTAGACTCCTGCTGCTCCTCATGATCAGCGGCAGTCTCATGCTCTCAGTCTCTCAGGCGCTCAGGCTCATCCTCATCATTGCCGTCAACGATGCAATCGATGCAGATGACTTTGCGCCTGACTGCGGCTAAAACGCTGTCGGATTAAATAGTAACAAAAGGTTTCCAGCTCGCCTGCTCGCTCACTCGTTCGAGTGTTCGAGTGTTTCGCTTAGCTGATCCTAAGTCGGGTAGCTCTTCTTTCTTCTTCTCTTGTTTCCATCGGCAGCACCCACTGAGCGCCGTTCTCTCAAGTGTCCGGAACGAAAGTGTGAGGCGTTTCGCACATTTGACAGCTGAATAGGAACAACAGCAAGCGGCCAAAACGAAATCTGGCGCCGGTGCCAAGTTGTTGCCATAGAAACCTTAGACTAACAACTTTGCAACAATCTTAGTTACACTATTAAAACGCTTGATGCAACAAATGTATCTACCTGATTCTGAGCGGGCGTCTGTATACAATTCTTACTGGATGTTGGACATTTCTTTGAATGGGGATTTATGAATTTTCAAGCAAATCTGCAAAAGTTATTTGAAATAAGTTCAACCTCAAATCAAACCACTTCTGATTGTCTTTAGATAACCAAACTTAATAGCTCCAAACTTAGGCTAGACATAAGAGATATAACAAAAAATATAGCAAAAGATATGTAAAATAGATATATATCAAAATATGTTCAACAATCATAGCATATCATAATAAAAGTAGAAGTATTGACATGCAAATTTCTTAATGTAGATAATTAAGAATCTATATAAAAGAATCTATTATAGCTGAAAAACTAAATACTTAATTACAATTCTTAAGTTCTTCAAGAGTTAATTAATACGAAATATATACAGCCCAGAACAAGTTTAAATTATGTAGAAAAATCGAAGTTAACTGAGACTGCTATTAATAGTGACCATTTGTAAATGGAATTTAACTGATTTAACTAAAAAATGTTTCTTGAACTTATATATTTTTAAATTTATATAACTTCTAGTTTTAGATCATTTTTATAGACAAATTCCATTACATATGTATGAATAATTGAAGCACGCGCTAAGCTCCACACACTAATTGGATTGTCAGCCCTTTGGCACGTTGCTCAGTCGCAGTTACAGTCCATCCTCCTCTCCTCAACTGCTTTGCCCTAGCACCTGTACCTTTTATAGGTATTTCGAATAGATCGATCAAGAAATTGCTACATCAGCATCAGCTGTCACACGTTTCGTATCTATTTCGGTTGGCTGCTAAATCCGCTTAGAATTAAAGCTAATTGCCAGGGCTTTCAATCATGATGCGGCATATTTGATTTAAGAATCTGTCATTGTTCTTCATCAGCTTGTTCTCGTGTTTCGCTTTTAACCAGCTAAAGCCCAATAGTTGGGCAGTTTATAATCGTGGCGTTGCCTTTAACCCCGCCATGCAAATATCACGCTTCATTTGTTGTTGCTGACACTGATGAGGCTCCGATATTTGTTTTTTGCTTTTTTTCGACTTGGTCTTCAACTTCAGCTCAGTTCGGCCTCAGCTTCAGCTTCAGCTTCCACTCAAATTCACATTTAACTGCCAGTTCGCATAAGTATTTTTCTTTTATTTTGTACATTTTATTGGTTGTCGCCATCAGCCAGCGTTGATACCCTGCGACATGTGAATGGAGCGAGTCTATTAGCTGCATTCGACTTGAATGTAATTGTTATTGAATATAGAAATATACATAAACAGCTGCATAGCTCTATTATATATATATTTGAAATATGCCATTCCTACCAAGATAGTCAGGAATTCATATAATTTGCATTAATTTCCCCATCAAGAAAGTTAAGTATTTTTCACATGTAAGAGTCGCATCAAATATATATGTAGCTATATCAATTCCTAAATGTTATCTATAATCTATACATACTTTTACATGTGCCTATATACATATCTAACCATTATAAGCTACAATCAAAGCTTCCCAAAGTTCTCACATAAAATCTTTAAGCTCTTGCCACAGGGCATATTTGAGTCGAAACCCTAATTACAACTGCATTAGCATTCCTGCTTGTTTCTCTTGCTGTTCTTGTTGTTGTTATTGCTTATGTATATCGTCGCACGACTCACGTTTCAGTTCAAGATTCAAAAACGTCTGCGGCTCTGTTAATGTTGTTGTTGTTGCTGTCCTTGTCGTTTACGCTTCGAGCTTATGCTTTGAGCGCGTGTGTGTGTGTGTGTGTGTGTGTGTGCTTTTTCGCGTTTGCCGCTGCTTGTTGTTGTTGTCTGGGCTTTTTTTAATGTCTTTGTAAACATAATTGCAACAACTCCAATAACAGATTGTTTGCCCGGCTTTAATCGCTTCGTCGTGAAGTGTGAAATATGAGCGACCGCCGCTAGCCGAACCCACCCGAAGAGAAGAGCGACGGCAAGCCGAAGAGACGACAAGGCATGCGAAGCTAAGGCATGGCAAGACAAGGCAAGGCAAGGCAAGGCAAGGCGAGGTGCGGCGAATCTCTGGGGAGCTTTTTACTTTTGCGCCGAAGACGAAGGCGCGATGGCGATGCTTTTTTTGTTGTGCACTGGACAGTATGCTGGAATATATTTTTGGTGGGCGGACGATCGGTCGGTGGGGCGTGTGTGTGGCAAAATATCAGAGACTCATTTTTGGTTTAAAAATACACACAAAATTTGTTGATATTTTTGTCGTTTTTGTTCATTTCTTTTTTATTGGCACATTTTGTTGTGCATAAATATTTGCGATGCGACTTAATATAAATTATGGTCAGGCAACAAACTTGCTGCTCTTCTTCTTATTGTCGGCCATTTTGTCAACAAATAAGCGAGTAAGAATAAGAAGAAGCAGCAGCAGCATCGAGTTCAATTAGCGCATTGGTCGAATGCGCGCTTCGATTTGCTAAATTTAATCCAAGCATAAAGCACGAAAAAATAAAGATTGAAAATGGCAATGCAAAAAAAAGAAGAAAAAAAAATTAAAGTAAAATATAATACATAAGAAAAACACAAGATAAAACAGGGCAGGCTCCAGCGGACGTTTTAGCAACGCACACGTGTCCGATCCGGGCTAAGATGGGCTGGGCAGCAAGGGGGTTGCATGTCCAGGGCGCCCAACATGATGTTGCAACAACACTCGACAGCAACCTGTGGAGCCAGCCATTAGTCCATGAAGCATGAAACAAAAGACGATTGCCAGAGAGCAGTCCAAGCGAAGGCCCCTGCCACAATGCATTTGCGATAAAGGTGAAGAGCAGGCGAGACGAAGGAGGAGAAAGCGAATGGAAGAGCTGGGCCAAAAGGCTGAGCTGGCGAGGCAATTTAGTGTGGCAGGAAAAAGGCAACTTTCAGTGGAAAAAAGCTAAAGAATTAAACAACTTTACGCCGAATGAAATTTATGTAAGAAGAGTTGACAAACTAAACCGAATGAATTTCATCATTTAAAATAAATTATAAACAGATTAATATAAGAGCAGGTAATACAGGAGTATACATATATTTGTATATATATTTATAGCTTCCACTATATATTTAGCTATAAATCAGCTGAATTGCCAACACTACTGCAGAGGCTGCGATAGCGACTGCGACTGCGAGACTGCGGCTAAAGGCCCTTAAAAGCGAATCGTCGACCGACGACGACGACGGTGAAGCGAAGTGAAAGATTTGCGCAGTGAGATAGCTCATTTTGGAGCTAAAGCCCGAGTTGAGCTCAGAGTTCTGTGTGGAAGGTCTTGGATGTCGGGTCTCGGGCAGTGCCAGTTGGAGCCTCTCCAGTTGAGTTGGCTTGGACGGGTTATACGTTGCCTTGGCTAATCGGCGGCTATGTAAGTTGGTTGTTAAAGCCGCGTACGTGCGGCGACAGACGCCAAGATTCAAACGAACGTGAGTGCCTGTTGCCCAGTTGTTGTTGCAACCAATGGATGTTGACAGAACAGCAACAGCAACAGCAACAGCAGCATCAGCCAGAGGCAGCAACAACAGCAACAATCGAACCACAGCCGCATTCCAATATGTAAGGATTCTTCAGCGTGCAGCCACCCAATTGACAAGCTGCAGCCACAGCCGCAGTCACTGCTACAGCCTCAGCTGCTGCAGTTGTGGCAAGGTCAATAGATTGCCAACTAAGGTCACAGATACCAAATGCCTCTCCACGAGAAATGCAGAATAGATATACATACGTACATACATACATACATACATATATACACATAGATATGGATACATAAATATATACCTAACTATAGTTATATTCGATACGCTGCATATTTATTCATCTCTCATAAACAATTTCCATAATAACATTATAATTAATTTAAGCATTCCGCCAGTCAATGCTAGTCACATATGATTATTTCTCTCCTTCATTTGTTTCTTTTTGTTTTTTCTTAAATGAAAATTATAAAAATGCCAATAGCTGTATTAATTTCGGGTCTCTCCTACTGTTGTTTCTGTTGTTGCTTTACGGATTTCATTTGTTTTTAGCTTTGTTTTTGTTGTTTCGAACTGGAAACCGGTTTGACGCTTAACAGCAGCAGCAACAACAGCAAAGCGCAGCGATGGCCGTTACCAAAGCTTCCAGCTAAATAGAGAGTGAGAGCGAGAGCCAGATCGAAAATAAGAGAGAGAGAGAGCGCTTAACATACACATGCACAACCATCCAAGTGTATGCATGAATTTCTTAAGAAAATGAATTGCTCAGCATCCAGAGTCAAGCAGGAGGAGAAGCTTAAGTACTAACGTAAAAGATAAACTCAGCAATATTATATTTTTTTTGCTGCAAAATTCAGATTAATGCAGAAAAGAAACACCAATGTATAACATTAAAAAAATATATAAAAACCTAACACGTAAATAGCATAAAGAGCACATTTAATAGATTTAGATTAAGAGCGAGCAGACGAGCTTAAGAAATCAAAACACCCACACAGACATATAAGGCAGCCATTAAGAGATGCTGGAAACGTGTGTGTATAAGTGTGGTATTTCCGATGCAAACACACACTAACAAAGCCTTAAAGAGGGAGAGAGATATGGATAGAGAGAAACACAGACTATGCCATGGCTACGCTGCCTACTCTAGTTGGGTGTGTGTCTATGCTAGGTGTGTCTACGTTAAGTGACCTTCGTTAAGCGCGATCAGGTTTGTAACATTACTAATGTTGCCAAGTTTTAGATATATATATAAAAGTTGGGAGTTAGCAAAGACTTACACCAAAACTATTTATGTAAATGCTACAGCAGAACATGTGTTAGTCAAGACGCACACCGCATTTGTCGGTGAAAAAAATGTGTGAAATGTTTGAGGAAAGTGCAAAAGCCAATAAAAGGGAATTTATTAAGAGTGCCTTACGTTAAGCAGTAAGTTTTAAAAAATAGAAATATAATAAAAAAAATAATTTCTCTAATTATTTCCAAGTAAAAAATAATATCAATGACATGCACCAGCAATTACATATACTTTAATGGAAACTAGGCAGCTCAATAAAATGGATATTTGGATATAAGAAAATAGGGATTTTAGTATTGAAGTCGGTAAATATCCCAGACACACACCGCAGATCTCTTAGTAGTAAAGACACACACGATAGTGGGATATATTTTTATCAAAGATAAAGATCAGACCACTCTGAGTAATAATAGGGAAATAGCTTAGACAGTATCCCTATATTATTTCTTTAGTCAAGACGCACACCACATTGGTAAATATGAAACTAATTGAATGAAAGAGTCAACAGTTCAGTTAAAGGAAAATAAGTCTGCAAAGAAACTTATTAATTTGATTTTGTAGCATAAATTAAAAGTTGATTCTGTTAAGCCAAACTTAAATGTATATAAAAGTAAATGAAAAACAAGAAAACTCTATAAACACACAGCGTTGGATTATATGTTATTTAGTAAGGCTAAATTGCTAATACAAATAGAGCTGTGCAGTTCACACATTTTCATATTGTACTACGATAAATATATATATCGAGTATAAATTAAGTTGTGCTCGTTATAACGGTCACAGCACAGAGCGTGCCCATTGTCTGCGTATGAGGAATTTCTATTGTCCAAAAACAAAACAAAATAATAATAAAAAATTGGATAACTAAGCGAAGTAGTTAAAACAAGTCCAAAGCATTGTTAGAAGTGCGTGTATGAGAGAGAGAGAGAGACAGATACAGGGAGCTATTTATGTGTGTGCGTTTGAAATAATGGCAAATGCTTTACCATTATTATTAGCCCTTGTGCTGTGCAGTTGCGCAGGTCATATGCCAAGCTGCGTATTTGTGTGTGTGCGTTTGCGAGTGTTTGTTTATTTATTTGTGTGTGTGAGCGTGTTGGCGCATGCGCAGTCGCTTGTATCGCTCGCTCGAGGGGCAGCAGCTAAAAGAACACCCGATGCGAGAGATCGGCAAGCGTCGCTCTGCGTCGCGTTGTGCAGCAGTGTGTGACGTTTTCCACCTTCATTTCGGGCTCTGCTTTGCTTTTGCTTTTGTTTTGTTCAAGCTGTGCAGGGCTTGTGGGGCGGGGGAAAGGGTGGCGAAGGGCTGAGCAGCGTAGCGGGGGCGAAGTCAGAGACACAAACAGAGAAACAACGGGCAGTTTAACTGAAAATGAAACGCATGCGTGTCGGTGTCGCCACCACCAGCGGCAGCAACAGCAGCAGCGGCAGCAGCAACAACAACGAGTGCAACAATTGGTTGCAAGCTGAGTTGTTGCATGGAAGTTCTGCAGCCTGTTGTTTGGCTTTGCCATAAAACACTTGAAGCATAACTATTGCCTCCAGTTGCCACGGCAACAACAACAACAACGACAACAGTTGGCGTTACGCTTTTGAGCCTCGCCTCAGCTGCAGTTGAAAGTTGAATGCAGTTTTCTGTTCTGGTTTGTTTTAATGGGCTTTTAATAAATTTCCCATTGTTTAGCTGCTGTGATATTACCCTCTTCTCTCTCAATACATTTTTGGGGTACTTGTTTAAATTGGCGCGTGTTTTGGCTTTCAATGACAATTATATTATTTTTGTTATTGTTGTTTTTTTTTTGTGCCACAAAGTGGGGCACAGCTGCCTAATTGCCGCACAGTTGTTGCATAGTTACCTTTAATTTAATGAATTTAGTATTTAACGCTGACTGCACAGCCAAGCAGACGCAGACGCAGACTCACCTGCAAAGAGAGCGAAAGAGATGGAGAATCGAATGTTAATTGTGATTGGATAAATGAGCTCTGAGTAAGACTAAGACATAAATGCACTTAACAGCTAAGAAAAATGTTAATGCACTGAGAAAAATGAAAACGAAAATAAACTAAAATTAAAATAGTTTCAAATTAAAATACATGAAATAGGTTAATTATTTTAAAAGTAATTCGAAAATCAATGCCAACTCAATTTCAATTCAGACACTAAATTAAACTCGTCAGCCCAAAATTCACTTAACTTTTCTGCGAGTGTATTTACGCATTTTGCTCAATTTTACAGTTATTTTGCAGTTATCGCAGCTGTTTGCAACACTTTCGCTTCATTTAATGCGCCCACAGTGACGGCTGCTGTCGCTGTCGCTGCCTCTCACATCAAATGGGTGTGGCACTTTTTCAATTTCACACGCTGCGCGACCAAACGCGAAAAATTCTCACGACACTGAGGCAACAACAACAACAACAACAACGAGAACAACATCAAACAAAGTCGAAGCGCTTCAAAATGCTGCCAGAGTCTGTGAAGCTGCCACATGCAGCAGGCAGCGTTGCCCTTTTTTTTGCGCGCGATCTCTCTGTGGCGCCCCACTCACTTACTTTTCTTCTTCTTCCTCTTCGTTTTTTTTTTTTGGACTTTGTCGATTGCAACTGTGACACATGCAGCAGCAACAGCTGAGCACTTGAGGCAACATGTGTCGGCCTTTGGCTAATTGTGGGTTAGCATTTCGTGATGCAGCACTCGATGCTGATTTACAAAATGTGCCACACACACACACATACATATGCATCTTGTGGTACTTTTTGTTTAACTCACTGCGGCACTTAGCCAAAGGTTAATGCAACGCATTTGCTCAAGCATGTGTGCAAATTCTACATTCCAGCGTGAGCTAGAAAACAATTTGAGACACGACTGGCAATTTTGTTGTACAACTTTGAAGACAAGGCTCAACACTTTGTTAAGCAGATGAAGGCCTAATTTATAGTTGATTGATAGCATATGATATCATAGCTTCAGCAGAGTCCATGCCATGCAGTCGATTTGGCCTTTTGCTGATGTGAACTCAAAGATCTTGAGCTAGAGGAACTTGTCCAATAATTCAAATTTGCATAGAGAAAATAGATGTATTACATTTTAATATAGCATTATTATACATTTCTCTAATATTTCATACATCATTATAATATTCCTTGAAGATCAATCATATAGCAAAGGTAAAAAACTCTTTTGAAATGAAGTCTCTGCATTTGCCCAGTGAAATACTGTAATAAAATATATTTTTTTGCTGGAAAAGTATACAAATACCATAGCATATGTTCCATATATATTTGATATACATATAAGTATACTTGATTACAACATTTAGGAACATATTATTTCCAGGTGTGTTTGCTTATCAATGCAAGATAATAACATTATTTAAATATATCTCGTTTAAATATTGCTCAAAGGGCTGACTGTAGGAGTGTAAAGCATTATCTTCCTTATGCCACATGCCTCAAATAATTTATAAAAATTTCTAACTTTAATATAAATTATTCGGAATCGCTCACATACGGCTTCCCCAAGTATAGCCCCATTGAAAATTCTTTTAAGCTCCAAATCAAAGAAATTGCTAATGACCATAAAGTTTCTGAGCTGGCTCAAATGTTTTGTTTGATGGGCCATAAACAATTGTCTGCTCAGATATGTATATATTTATACATATAATTATTATTTGTATAAACAAATGCGATTATAATCGCATACGATGAGTTATAGGCATATCGAAATGCGCATTGTGGGCGGATGTGTTGGATGAAATTTGATTTGATGGAGCCATTAAATATATTTGCGCTCTTTATGCTTGATTATTGTTATAGCTATGGTTGTTGTTGTTGTTGTTGTTATTGTGGCTGTTGCAGCTTTGGCATATTGTTTCCATCAATGAGATATATGTATGTATGTATGTCTGCCTGTCTATGTGGGCTTGTGCATCTGTGTGCTCTGCTCTATATATACATATATACAGTAAGATACATTCCAACTACAAAAATTCTGCTAATATTCAGAATTTTGTAATTGTATTCGCATTCATGTTTATTTCATATGTATGTATGTTTATATATATGTATTTAATGGCATTTCCATACGTTAACGGACAATGGGGATTATATTTAGGCATCTGCGAGGGTCGCTTCATTGATTGTTCATACAAAATGAAATGTGTAATTAAAGAGTGACTAATTGATGATCACTCGGGGCTACAAAGCCCAGCGCTTAATTGAATCCTTGGAATATATACATATATGCAATATAATAAATTTTTCATTGAAGTCTTTAGATATTTCAAGCATTTCAAGTATTAAATTGATTATTCAAATTATGTAATTTAAATATACAACATACATATACATATATGTATATATTTATTAAACACTTACAACAGTAAAAGTAGGAAATATTGTGTACCCAATGCTCACTTATCTATATTTTTTCCATTGATTAAATTTAATTTGAAATCATTTTAATATTCCTGTTTTTAACAATTTCAAGTAAATATACATACATATATGTATATTTTACGACTTGTTGCTGTGGGGCTGATAGCTGAAACAACACGTTGACGTAGAGTTCAATCTAGAAATATTGTTTACGCTCATCGCTCGAAATTCTCGGAATTGATAGGGTGAATTCCAATTCAATATTTAGTTAGAAAGAAAGAAATCAAAATCTTATAACATTTTCAATCAGTTGCACAAAATAGACAAACGGGCGCTGTTTTTCTATGGAATGTCGCGGCATGAAGATATTTATTGTAATTAGCACACTTTGAGCTATAAATCGCACGCAATCAAAGCTGATAGATGGATGCGCCACGCCCACAAGGGCAGAACAAAGTTCGTGTTGCATAGAGGCGAGTGATAAGCACGCAGCGAGCGACTGTTGTTATCAAACGCTTAAGCCTCGAGCTGTGTCAAAAGTTATCACATCAAATAAACAAAACATTCAATAAAAGTCTGGCTGTGTGTGTGTGTGTGTGTGTGTGTTATATATATTAAAAATATGCTGCAGCAGCATTCAGAAACTTGGCTACAGCTCGTGTTCGACTCCGGCCCGGAGACGGAGACAGAGACAGCGACAGAGACGGATTCGTAGCTGCCGACTCGTAATTCAGCTAAAAAACATGGCGACAACAAGCGTGCCCGATTCCAATGAAAAAAACGAAAAAAAAAAACGAAACACCAGCCACAAAAATAATTGAAAAACAAATTAAAAACAACACAAAAAGAGCACAAAACAAAAAAAAAAAGTAATGCTCAAATAAAAATATGAAACGTTGGCAATTAATGAAATAAAAAAAGAAGAGAATATCACAAAAACAAAATATGATTATTATTATTATCTGTATATGAAAATGCGAGCTCTAGTTGGACTCGAGCTGGGCCCCTGCCAATGGACGGCCACTGGACACGGCTGGGCATGGCTCACTGAGCCCGCTAACTGACGTCGCGAGAAACGAAGAATGATGACCCAACAGCCAAACAGAAATTAATCAAAACTTACAGGGCGTATCGCATGGGCATTGGCTGGGGCATGGGCATGGACATGGGGCATGGAGTTGCACCATTTGCAGCTCGTGGCACAGTTTGCTTCGACTCGGTTCGCTTACAGAGGAGTCGATTGTCATTGCGACTCGGCGAGTCAGCAACTGCCACTTAGTCTAACTGTCAACAGCAGTTTGATTTAATTGAAACGAAGCAGACCCAAGTTGTGCCACAGATAACTCATAGATAACTCATTCCTAGCGAATGGCTTTGCGTTGCTCTAAGACATATCAATCGCTCCTGCTCAAATGTCTTCATATAGCTCTAGCTCTACTCTAGCTCTGCTATGGCTCTAGCTCTACTCTAGCTCTAGCTCTAGCTCTAGCTCTACTCTAGCTCTACTCTAGCTCTACTCTAGCTCTAGCTCTAGCTCCAGCTCTACTCTAGCTCTACTCTAGCTCTAGCTCTAGCTCCAGCTCTACTCTAGCTCTACCATAGCTCTACTCTAGCTCTAGCTCTACTCTAGCTCTAGCTCTACTCTAGCTCTATTCTAGCTCTACTCTAGCTCTTCTAGCTCTACTCTAGCTCTACTCTAGCTCCAGCTGTACTCCAGCTCTACTCTAGCTCCAGCTCTACTCTAGCTCTACTCTAGCTCTACCATAGCTCTACTCTAGCTCTAGCTCTACTCTAGCTCTAGCTCTACTCTAGCTCTACTCTAGCTCTTCTAGCTCTACTCTAGCTCTACTCTAGTTCCAGCTGTACTCCAGCTCTACTCTAGCTCCAGCTCTACTCTAGCTCTACTCTAGCTCCAGCTCTACTCTAGCTCCAGCTCCAGCTCCATCTCTAGCTGTCTGCGCAGCTCATATCTCAGCCAGCTAACAGGACTGTCGCGCAGCGGATGATGGCACACATAAGACCTGGTGGCTATGGCTATGGGGCAGGCCTTTTCGAAACGTCAGGCTCCACTTATGGCTATTGCCAGTGCAGTAAACAGCAAACAGCCTGGCTTAATTAAAAAAGCAGCCCGAGTCGAAGGGTAGCTGAAGCTGTGGCCGTAGCTGCAGCTCGTTGCTCGTCATTCGTCGCTCGCTCGCTCGCTCGGTCGGTCGCTGGCTTCTTGTCTTGTCTTTAAATGGAGGATGTCCAACTATGGCCTCTGGCTGGCCTGGGGGTATAGGATGCGCACTGAGCGCTGCCAATTGATCAATTATGTCGCATTGACCATTTCAGGAGGCAGCTGCTGTTGCATGTTGCTGTTGCCATCCTCGCCGAGTTGCCTGTCAGCAACAGTTGCTGCCAGAGCAGTTGCAATTGCCATATTTGTGGCAGGTTTATGGCCTGCCCGCCCGCATTGGCCGCATGCACCGCACATCATTTTCTGTCGTTGGCGTTGACAAACGCTTTGCAATTCGGTCAATCGAATGGCCAACTTGAAAGATGGTAACAGCGAGGTGGGAGCTGGTAGCTGGGAGCTGGGAATGGAGCTGTGCTTGGAGAAAGTTCACCCAAAGACAACAAAAAACCAAAACAACAACAAGTTTAAGTCGGCCAGAGCACTCGCCTCTAATGCATAGATTCTGTTTTATGTTTTAGCGTTCAACAACAGAAAAAATAACTGAGAGAAAAAAAGGCATTAATTACTTCCGGAGCACACAAAAAAACGCCAAAGCTGAGGCTGCGGCTGCGGCAGCGTCTGAGCCATTGCTACAGAGACCGGTTCTCTTCGGAGATCCAACTAAAGGTTTTTCTCAGCCCTTTTTGGAGCGCACGGCGGGTGTTCATCAAAATTCAATGAGCTCTACGTACGTTGGCAACAGACACCGAGACTTTTGGCAATCAAAGTTTCTTATTGGATTCGTTTTCTTTTATTTTTTTAATTTTAATTTTAATTTGAAGTCTTCGCTTTTAGCATATAATGTAAAAATGAATGCCTGTATGGGCATTAAATTCATAATGGTTCGACGACTTTACAATGCCAAAGACCAAAAGACTTTTGCTGAGCCAACGTAAAATTCAGTTTTTGTTGCTGATTATACGTGGACGTTGCAATACTCTGTTTGTTCGGTAAATAGAGGGTATATGCACTGCATGTACAAATATGGGTGTGGATCGCTTAAATTTGTGAGAGTTATACATTTAGGGAATTTTAATTAGGCATGTAATTCTCATAGGAATATTTACATTGCTCGAACTGTATTGGCTGGGAAACTTACAAATATCTCAAGATCTTTTCCATAGATCAAACATTATTATTATTATATTATTATATATTGTATATTGTATGCATAATTATGTTAAAGTTCCCATTAGCTAAATATGGAAAATAAAATGTACATAATTTTTATAGAATTAATGGGCGAATTGTGCTCTTAACTGCTTCATAGATATAAGATAAGATTCATAGAAGTTACATATACCTGATTATATATATATATATAGAACATACGATTGAAATTTGTAAATTGCTTTCATGACTAACTCTATATAATTGATTTGAAAGCATTGCAGAGCTATCGCTACACTCGTACAGTTTTAGAGTCATCTAGGTATGAGAACCACTGCTCCGATCTAACAATTTGATCTTTTACCCAACTGCAGCACCAACAATATGCATTTCAACTATTTTCCCATTAAATAATTCCAAACAGAGTATCGTACAGTCAGTATCGAACAACCATATTTCATTTATATTTCTTCTCTTTCAACTTCAGGCTCTAGAAACGTGCTGAGCCTA
Organism: Drosophila navojoa; assembly: GCF_054131105.1. Classification (NCBI taxonomy): domain Eukaryota; kingdom Metazoa; phylum Arthropoda; class Insecta; order Diptera; family Drosophilidae; genus Drosophila; species Drosophila navojoa. The sequence continues at coordinate 11,294,390 of NC_142893.1, forward strand.
ACAATATTATATGTATGTATGTATTTATTGTATGTAGGTTCTCTGCTCGCCTTTTCTTTAAAGTTTTCGACTTTTGGTTTTGAATTTTTTCTTTTGTAATTTTTACTTCAATTTTTTTTTTTTTTGTGGGTTATGAGAGATATGTGCCTACATGTGTACACGTTGTACAATGTTTTCGTTGTTGTCATCTACTTTTGAGGTGATTTTTAATGCTGCAATCAGCACAAGTCGGAACACAAAGGTCGACCCAAAAGGTGATGCATGTGCGAGGGGAGCAACTGTCGGCGAAGAGGGCGCAGCAGCGCCTGGAGGGGGACGAGCAAAGGCGATTGACTCGTTGTAGCTGCTGTACTTGCACTTATTTAACATGTAAAGCAGAGATTGTGACAAGCTCAACGACAGCAACAACGACAGCGGCAATAATATCGGCAGCGCCTACAATAGCAACAACAGCAACAGCAGAAACAACTACATTGCAGCGACAACAGCTACAAGTTAAAGAGCTGCAGCAGCAATTGCAGCGCCAATAGCAACAGCAACAAGGCAACGACAACAGCAACAACTACATAAACTATAAGAGCGACAGCAACAAGAGTAGCTAGGCCAGAGACAACAGCAACAACAACAATAGAAGCAACAGCAACGATTGTAGGGCCTATAACAGCAACCAAAGGCGCATCAACAACAGCAACGCTATTGCAGGTACAGCAGCAACAATAAAAGCACTGACAGCAACAGCATAGCAGCAACCAATCACAGCACCAATATCAACAACTACAGCTACAGCAACAGCAACAGCTACACCACCAACATGCAACAAGACACCAACAACAACAAGCAAAGCAACTTTAACAACAGCAATATCATGAATTAAGACCGGAGTAACAATTGTAGGACGAAAATCAATAATAACAGCAACAACTACATGAGCACCAGCAACATCTACAGCAACGGCTATAGCAGCAACAATTAGAGCAACGTCTACAACAGCAGCAACACCAGCAACATTGACAACAGCAACAGATACAGCAGCAACACCAGCAACATTGACAGCAGCAACACCAGCAACAATGACAGCAGCAACAGATGCAGCAGCAACACTAGCAACAATGACAACAGCGACAATTGCAGGAACAACAGCAACAAATTCAGGGAAAGCAAAAACATCAACAACAGCTACAACAGAACTAGCTGCAACATCAACAACAATTGCAGCAACACCAGCAACAACAACAATTGCAACAACACTAGCAACAATATCAACAACAACAATTGCAGGGAGTGCAGCAACAACAACAACAGCTAAAACAGAACTAGCTGCAACATCAACAACAATTGCAGCAACACTAGCAACAATGCCAACAACAACAATTGCAGGGATAACAGCAACGGCAACAGCAGCAAGAGCAACAGCTACAACAGCACTAACTGCAACATCAACAACAACTACAGTAACACCAGCTGCAACAGACAACAGCAACAGTTGTAGTTGCTGTTGCAGCAGCAGCAGCAACAATAGTCGACCCCGTTGGAAATCTGCTGCGTCGCAGAGAATTTCGAGAGCACGTTGCGCCTTCTAAGAAATATCGACTGCAGCCAATGCCAATTGGGCGCCCTGTTCTTCTTCTTCTTCTTCGTGTTGTTATTGTTGTAGTTGTTGCTACGTGATCACCATGGCAATTTCTCAATTGTATTTTTATTGACTAAAATATTGGATGGCATTCAAGCGTCTGATCGTGTGCGTATATGTGTGTGTGTGTGTGTGTAGAATTTTCATTGGAGCAACGGCGTCTCGTCGTTGGACACTCCCTGAAATGGTTGTTGTTGCTTTTTGTTTTTGTTTTATTCTTTTTGTTATTTGGTTCATGTCGCATGTAAAATAATTGTGACATTACGCGACAATAGTTGCTTATTTTTTATGTGATTTCTGATCATTTAAGCTGCGATTTATTTGGGCATTTTTTGTTGTTGTCTGACAGCGGTACAAACGTAAAAGGTACAGTTGCCAATTGATTTTGGAGTTTGTGAATATTATTACAATATTTTTCTGAGATTTGTTGAGAATTAATTAGTTTGATTGTGAGAAACTTATAGTGATGAAAGCTGAGGAAGTCGCAGATAAAACCAGTTCTTGATCTTTTCCTTTTCCTTTATGTTTCTTCGTTCTCATTCATGGAAATTGGAATATGTTTGAAATTGATAATTGGATTGATTGCTAATTGGTTGTTAATTATTTCATTAATTGAGGCCTGTGAGTTGATTCAATTAGCACCTAAGAAAATTAGATCTATAAATGTAGAATGACTAGAAGAGAATGCTAATAATTCAAATAATATTTGAGTAAATATTTAAATTATCTGAAATATGTGTTTAGTTAAAACATTCAAGATTCATTGTACATTTCATCACGTATCAGACTTTAGGCACGTTAACCTATATATGTATGTATATATATTATTATATATGAATTTTATATTGGCTATAAGTCACATCTTCCACAAAATCTGAGACTCTTCTCTGCCTCAAGAACAAAGATTTATTTTAATCTACAATTATGCTAATGTTGTTAACAAAAACATGTATTCCAATCAAAATTGCTTCCGCTGCTAACGTATCTCCATTGAGATCTCGTTGCAGACGTTTAGATATGGCCTAAGTGTAAAAACCACTAAGAGAAGCCACTCGAGGCAGTAAATGTAAAAGCCACAAAATGCATTAGATATACATATACATACATACATATATACATACATCCATAGATATGCTTATGCCATGTGAATGTGCTCGACTATTTATCGCAGTGTGGCGATCGCTTTTCAAATTGAAAACACATTTGTATACAATTTGAATTGTGGCTGTCAAGCCATTGTTGTTGTTGCTGTTGTTGTTGTGTTGTTGTTGCTGTTGCCATGGAGCTAATGCGCGTTGACTGTTGCTGTTGTTGTTGTTGCTGTTTGTTGCTTTTTGTGGCTTACGTATGCGCAACTTGTGCGCTTTGACGTTTGTTTCAACATTGGCTTTATGGGTGCAGCAGTGGCGGTGGCGTCGGCTTCGGCGACCCGAAAGTTCGACTTAAGCTTCAAAAGAAAAACTGCATTTGGGAAAGTCATCCAAAGGGTGTGCGTGTCTGCGTGTCTGTGTGTTAGTTAACTAATGACTTCTGGGAATAGCATAGAAGCTCGACTTTTAACACTTTATGCCTGACCCAAACGAGCATTAGCTATTAGCTATTAACCCTTGTGTGCCGGCGCCTATTAACCTCTTGCTCAGATGCAGCAGCAACAGCAAGAGCAGCATCATCGTAGATCACAGATCTAACCTCAAATTACTTCCGCTGCATGATTCCGATTCTGTTGCACATAGCCAAAAACAATTACTCAGCAGACACGCTTTAATGTCTCAGTGTGTGCGTGTGTGTGTGTGTGTGTGTGCCTATCTATGCTACCAATCTGTGCAGCATATGGCGGCAGGTAGCAGGCAGGTATACGATTGCAAACCACGCCTGTCGCACTATTCCATCAACAGGTGTAATTAACTCGCGCGCCTGGGCCGTCACTTGCAGCGGAAATTCCAGGCAGGAAAATGTAATGCCAGCCCCTCGGCCCCAGACCATAACGATTTGATTTTTCAGCTTAATTACCGCTTCGCTGGCAATCCTGCCATAGCAACAACAGCAGCCCAGCAGCAGCAGAACCAGTTACCAAACACCGGATGATGAACACCGGATGGGGCGGACTCTAGTGGGCTGGTCGAGAGCTATTACTAGCTTCGGCTATTTTGTCGCCAATTCGCGGCGAATTCTACAACAACAAAAAAATGTTTTGTTATCACTTTGGAAGCAGGCCAGGCCAGGCAAAAGAATAACAGGAAATCGAACCGGCTGCGCAAGTGCTGAAAGGAAGAAAGCGCGTAGGGAGCAAAGACAACAACAACAGAGTCAGCAAAGCAGAAGAAGCAGCAGTAAACGTAGCAGGCGAACCTGCCATGGCAGCAGCAGCAACAACACGAACAACTGCAGCAGCAGGCGCTGAGCATAAATCATTTTTAGTCTCTCTCTCCCTCTCTCTTCGCCGCAAGCAGTGCCAGCTTAGCTGCTGTTTCTTTAAGCTGTTTTTTCGCCGTTTTCGCTGTGGCTTTGCCTTCGCCTGCGGCTTCGCCATTGCCTGCAACTGCAAGTGCAAATAAAACAGTAAAAAGCTTTCGCTCTCTCCCTCGCTCCCCTCAACAATTTGCAGTTGAGCGCGTCGGCATTTTGGCGCAGCTGTTAATCCCAATTAACCGCAATTAATATTATACAATTTTAATGTAAGCCCTACGGCTCACATGTGCTCTCGCTCTCTCTCCGCCCGTCTATCAGTCACCCTCTCTCTCTCGCTCACCCGCTTCACACGACCCACATTTAGCAGAAGGCAAAGTCAAAACCTTTTCGCTATGCGTGAGAGACACTCAACTGCCGCCACAACTGCGCCTGCTGCTGCTGCTATTGCTGCTGCTGCTATTGCTGCTCCCTCTCCTGACGCCTTAATTGTTTTTAATTAACGCAAACGCTTTGCCTTTGGCTTGCCACATTCCAATTTTCCAATGTGCCGGCCCGCGCCTCGCCCGCCTCCCCCAGCACCCAGCACACAGCGAGACATCAACTGAGCCCAACTTTCGTCATCGTTTGACTTTTTGTATTGAATTTGAAATGATTTTGAAAGCTACAAGCATAGTGGGGTGCGGTCCGATCATAAACGCGCGCACACACACACACATGCATATTCTTTTATATAAGAATTTAGATGAGCGGCAACTTCTTGAGCGCTGAGTGATGCATGCGGCGCTTCATAAAAACTGTCAATGATTCACATTGTTCTTATTGTTGCTGTTTCTCTTATTGCTCATTGTGACCCGCAGTCATCGTAGGGTTAAGCAAACACACACACACACACATACACACGACACGCACACAGCTCCACAGTTAGCCAGCCCGCTTCCAGTGCTGAATGCCCAGCGCTTGTCCATTCCATTCAGGGGGCCAAACCTTTTCTTTTCTTTTCTTTTCTTTTCTTTACTCTTCTCTGTTCTTTTCTTTGGCATTGCCTCGTCGGTCTCTCTGTCTGTCTGTCTCTTCTTTTCGGCTGGTTTCTTTGCCAGTGTCAGATCTGCCGCTCGGACACGTCTCTTTGTAATTATGCAAGATCATTGCTGAAGACGACGTTGACCTTTAGCAACAGCCGCCTGCTGCCCGGCTGCCCGTTCGCCCCCGTCCACCTCTAACACTGCCTTATTATGTGTCCAAACGTTTTCCGGCCCAAAAACAAATCAAAAACCTTTCTTCTCAGCTCGTTCGTCCGGCTTGGCACAAACAACAACAACAACAACAAAGGCAACAGCAGCAACAACACTCGCATAAATCTTAATGCTAATTTTTAGAGGGCAGTGAAAGGATAAATAGCTAATAAATTTACTTTTCACATACAAAATTTAATTAAAAGCAAAACCTTATCTTGAGTTGAGAAATTAATTCATATAGCAAAGAGAATTTCAATTCTTTTCCTCGGTTTGAGCTGATTAAATTTCTTTATAATTGTAAACATGTTTTAAATTATAAAAAAAATTATATAATAAACAAATTAAATAATAATATTTTTTTGTAATTAAATATTAAATTATTATAATTAATTATGATTAAAAAATTATATATTTTTATAAAAACGAACGAATAAAAAAATATTTTGGAATGGTTTAAGCAAGTAAAGCTTTAATTTAATTCAAAATAAATTTTAAAAATAAAAAACAATCAAAAAATGTTAAACAAATATACGAAATGTGAATAAATTTATAATATTTAAATAAATAAATAAAAAACAATCAAAAAAATATAACAAATATTAGAGAAATGAATAAATTTATAATATTTAAAAAAATTAATCAAATAAATTAAGTAAATAAAATATGAATGAAACGAAATCAAAAAATTAATAATTTATAATAGATAATGTATATATATTTAATGGCAATCAATTTATCACTTATATAATTTTTATGAAATAAATTAATTAGTGCATCAAAATATAAATTCATAAATAGTTTAAGAGTGCGCATAAATCATATCTTAAGTATGGTCTAAAGCTTCTTGACAGATTTGTAATATGGTCGAGAAATGATGAAGTATCAGTTGTTGGCTTAATGGTAATTCGATGCATCGGGCTTGTCTCGGCTTACGATGACATATGGCAGGCTGTGTATGTGTGGCTGTGTGTTTCGCCCCCGCATGCTGCATGGGGAACACCCTCGCTCGTGATCGTGATCGTGATCGTGATCATGAAGATCAGGCTGATAATGAGGCTGAGGGAATGCAGCCCTTCACTAATTACAATGTGTTTATCTCAGTGACAGGCTGCAATGTGGCGACAGACGCTTTAATGCTTAACCAAAAAGAAAAGGAAGAGCTAGCGAGAGAGAGAGAGAGAGAGGGAGAAGTTGAGAGGGTTGCGCTGCAAGGGCAACTCGTTGAGATTGCAAGGCGACAGCTGCACGCTGCTGTTGCTGCCGCATTATTATTATTATTTGGCCAACTCATAAACCAAACAAACTGTAGAGGCAGCCAACGGCAGCGGCAGCAGAGGCAGCCAACGACAGCAAGAACAACAGCGAAGGCAGCCGACGCATGCGTCATGGAGCAAATGGGGGGCACGTTGATTGGGTCAGCATTTAACCTCGCTCAGCTACAGCTGCAGCGCAATCAATTGAGCATGTGAGCGACAGAGAGCGCGAGCTGAGAGAGAGCACGCTGATTGGTGCACAGCGCGATGGCCAATGGCTGTCAAACTGTGCTGCCAAATGGACGCAAATGTTACGAAGCAATTCAGACGCAACACAATAACAAAGCAAATGCAAACATTTTACAGTTTTTAAACAAAACTAAGGCTCCCTCCACGCGCTTTTCATTCATTTCCATTGTCAGTTTCCAGTATCGCATTTTCTCACCAACAAAAAAAAATGAAGACGAGATGAAAATCCAAAAAAAGAAAAACTTGCAATCGCATATGGCACTCGCTTAAGTGCGGAGCGATGGGAAACATTTTGTTAATGTTGCGTTTTTTTTTTTTTTTTTTGTACAACACAGGAAATTGATTATTATTTATGATTGCCGCAGGCGTGAGAGAGACAGCAAGAGAGCGAGGCTGCTTTGCATACGTGAGAATCGTAGAGAATCTCTGGCAAGAACAATACGCTGTCCGTCCCCGTCCCCCTCCCCCTCCGCTCGTCTGTCTGTGTGCACAGATTCTGTGACCCTATAGATAGTAATGCCACATGAACTGGAAGACCCTGAAGCACATAAAGATAAAGCCTGGAGAGGACTTCGTCTGGCTGCCACAAAGAACCGCTCTTAAGTGGGCGTGCGCCCTCTTCAATAATTAGATACACTTCTCTACTACATCACCGTCTGCTGCTTCTTCTTCTTGCTCTTGTTATTTCTCAAGTGTTTTTCATAATTTCATTTTTTTCCAGCTAAAAATTCTTTGAGGACTTGCATATGGGAACTTTCTCTCTCTGTCTCTCTCTCTTTCTCTCTTTTTTTTTGTGTGCATCCGCTAATATGTATAACATCATTTATCCTTATGAAATTCGATACTTTTGTATTGTCTTAGGCGGCCTCGAACCTGAGACAGCGGCTCAGAGTAAGACTTGAAACGTGGGCGTCCTCCTAGTCCTTACCTGCTCTACTCAAGAGTCAGCCGTCGCGTCACTCGAGAGTGGACTGTCTTTTTCTTTATTTTTCTCTTGTTTTCAAGTCCTGTTATTCTCAGCTTGTCGCGTGATTTGATCCGGCCTGTGCCACTTAGCATGTCCCTAAGTCCTTCTGCTTCTGTCGGCCACTTTTCGCTGGAATACACTTAACGGCACTCACTCTAATATCTTTCCTGTTCTATACGCGTATATCCTGTTTTCATATACCCTGTATTTAGTATGCTTATATATGGTTATGATTGTCTTGTGATAACTTTGGTCTTATGTATGATGTCTTCTATGCAAAAATTTCCAATTAATGAAGAAATCCGTAATATTAAGGAGGGAAACAAACTGAATTTGATACCATTGCGATATACACTGTATCTGCCCGTCCATCATTCCCTCTCAGTCCCATGCAATCTGTCGTGTTCCTACTTTGAGTTTTAAGTGGTAATATGCGTCAGCTAAGAGCTCCCGAGTTTAGAATTTCGACTATCAGCCTTTTCACGTTAAAACGAAATATCAAATTTTACATTTTTTTCTTTTTTACTTGTAGGTAGTGCATGGGTAATTATCATTGGGGTATACACATTCCCCGTTTGTGTATTTGTTATCAACGTTGATAAGAGAGCTGTTTAGACTTTAAAATGGATATATACACTTATATACGTATATGGCAGGTTGATTCATTTGCAGCCTTTGCCTCCCAAGTCACGATGAGTTTTCATTCCATATTGCACATTGATAAACGGGATCAGGGTTCTATATGCATTAGGTTTCAGCACGTTTATAATTCTATAGATAGGAGACAGTTTGCACTAGTTATAAAAAAAAACTTTGAGTAATGGGTAAAGTCCCAATGAGGTGGAACTGTTGGAGTGTTATGGCTAGAGAATAATAGAATAAATCAAAGACGGTTTAATAAAGATAATGAAGAAATAATAGAATATGATAGGGGAGTTACTAAATATACAGAGTATTTGCCTAATATAAGTGCCTATGGAGGTGACATAAGCCAGAAGCGTTAATCTTTTAAAAAATATATAGCTAAGACTAAGAATTACTTAATGATGATTAACGATTATATGAAAATATGTGCAAATTATGTTAATGTGAGACTTCTGCTTCAGATAGGCAATTACCTTAAAAATAAAGCACAAAGTAAACATGAAGAACAGACGAGACAAAAATTATATCCCCAATAAGTAGCTAAATTCGTACAGTTGACCTGTAATTTATGTTAATAGTTGCACGTCAATTACATGAACCGCAGGCACCAGGATTGTAGCACAAAACTTGGCCCAGAAAAACAGTGCAAACCAGGCTTGTTTTGGCCCAATCACAGCCGAAAAAAAAAAACATAATACAGAACCAAAAAAAAAAAAAAAAATACTGAGCGCAACTTATAATTTATAAGCTGGTTTCCTTGTTGCCCTGTGTGCATGTGTGAGTGTGCAAAACACCTGCAAGTTGTGGCAGCAACAGCAACAACAACAACAACAAGCGTCCAAGTACTTCTACTTTTTTGCATGAAATAAAATCTCACGGTTCAGATGCGTACGAAGTTGGCAAAGACAAAGCGGCAAGACGAGACGCGGCGAGGCAGCTCGGGGAGGCAGGTGGTAGGAAGTCTGTAGTACAACAAAAGCAACAAAAACATATACGAAACCAGGGAGTGAGATAGCACGCTAGAGTGAGCGAGCGAGCAAGCTGTATGGCTGTGATGCGATGCATGTGGGTTTGTTTTTGCAAGAAAGACATTAAAAACAAGTAAGAGTGTGCGGAACGAAGGGCAAGCAACTAAGAGATACCCTGTATAGTGCAAGAACTTTTAAGCTTGCAGTTTATTATTTATAATAATAGTACAATATTATATTATTATTATTTCTCTATTAAACATAAAACCCTCATCCATACTCTTCCATATACTCTAGGAAAATTATAGATATTTTTTATGTTTTCAGAAAAGCATAGTTGCGAAGAAAGTTAGAGATTCAAAAGAAAATGAAAGCATTTCATATTTTTATATAAATAATCTAAGCTGCTTCTTCTCTTCGTCTATCTCTCTCTATTTTCTCCTCTACTCGCTCGACTGCAATACACCCGATTCTTACCCATTTACAGCGTTGTACAGGGTATAAACAGCACAAGCAAAGACAGAGCTAAAACAGGTTATTTGCCACATTTTTTGCACAATAGCGGGTGGACAGCGGGGCAAGGGGACACAGCAAGGGGAGCCAATGGAGCTGCCCTTTGCGTACCCCAAAAAAAAAAAAAAACTAAAACAAAAACATGCAAATGGCATAGAAAATTTTGGCAGAGCGCTTGCCGTTTGCGCCTATAAAAGTGATCCTGAGCCGTGTGGAAGACAGACAGAAACACAGAGAGAGAGAGAGAGAGAGAGGGAGGGAGGGAGACAGAGCAGCAGAGAGTGAGTGAGAGAGGGACAATGAAGCGTGCAAACTGTGCTCGTATCTGTACTGAATTCATATTTACTCGAGCCAAGATACAGAATGAACTGGCCGAGGCACTGAGAGATGCTTAATGGGCCATCTAGCTGCTACCTGGCTGGGCACAGGTAAATGCCAAAGTAAAAGCAAAGCCAAACAAACAAACAGGTAGAAAACTGTGCTCTCTGCTCCTTGTTGGCGATACCATGGGAAATCTGTCGCCGCTGGAAACCTGTTCACAAAAGGGCAACAGAATGAACAGATGTACGATTCATACGGCAGATCTACTTCCTCCTCCAATTCAATGAATTGAATCTCTTTTATCAAAAACTGCTCTGGCTGTCTGTCTCTGCTGCTCGCACCGTCTCTCGGGGTGCTCACTGTAATCTCAGTTGGTATTTATTATCTTTTGCCTTGAGAATAATACCCTGTACTAGTGGACCCATCGTACTCGAGTCCTATAAGCATCAGCATAAACAGCATTGGTATGTGATGTAATTATAAATTAAGTGAGGTGTATAGAGAATTTTAATGGGATTTGTTGTGGATTTCTAGAGATACCTATAGAACAATATTAATAGGATACACTAATTAGATGAAACTTGTATAGAGATGATATATTTTATAAAAGCAATAGTTTAGGTAATTTCATTACGTCGAATCTATTATATTTTACGAATTTTAGTCTCATTGAACTCAGAAACTGATAACACTATAGTTGCAAAAATTGGTATAAAAAGAACTAAAAGCACATTTAAGCTATATCTAGAATGTATTTGCAAAACAACTACTATAATATCATAAATTATCAAACTAAAATCATATGTTTATGATTTTTCATAATATTAATAAAAAGAGTATTTGCTAGCAAGTATTTGAATTATCTTTATAACTTATATGTACTTTATGACTGAAACGCAAAAAAATAGCACAGAATTTTTTGTTGATATTGTGAAATCGCTTACCTTTCGTATCTCCATGATCGACATAGCCGGCGTTGGCTGTTGCCGAGGCCGATGTGAAGTCGAAACTGTAGATCAGCAATAAGCTGGCTCCTATAGACATCCACAACATAATGCCAGATATAGACATGTTGCTGTAGCTCCTGCTGCGGATCGGGTACGTATCCAACACGCGTTTGATTATTTATTCAATTCATAAAGCGCATAAATGTGAGAATGTGATGGATTTTGAACTGCGATTGTTTGCACAATCCAACGATTTGTTTATGCCCGGAATATCGAAAGTATATTTTCGAAGTTTATCAACGATGACAGTCGACAGAGAGACAGATAGTGTGAGGGGAAGAGAATTTGTGGTCTATTCAAGCGTATCCCAACTCCAACTCCATCTTGAAAGCCGAGCTTTGGGAGAAAAGCTCGCGAAATCGGAGAATTTCGGATCGATTGTATTGCAAATTATATATGTTTCAGCAGAAAAGCTGTTTGTGTTGAAATAACAAAAATAAATGAGCGTTGCGACCGATTCACGGAATATTATAATAAGTAATACAATATACAATGGCAATAACAAAAAGCGGTGATCGCGTTGAACCTCGGCGTTAACGGGGCCGACAGACGAAAGAGACGGCCGAAACGAGCGAGCGGTACGAACGGTAGAGCGACCGGGGCAGAGGAGTCAGCGGTACGAACTTAAATTGTTAACAGCAAAAAACACTTTAATCGCGCTGGGCAATGTAAGTTAACTACGCACGCGAAGAAGCTGCCACAATGTAATGTGTTTGTATTCTTTTTTTTTTTTGCACCAATATCATTGACTTTGTTTTATTATTATGCGGTTGTATTTTTGAAGTTGTTATTAACGTACTCCGAACACCGAAAACGACGTAGTGTCAGCGCCAAACTACCGTCAATAATGAGATTCAGTTGAATACTGTGTGACCACCCGCTCGCAATACTGCAATACCAAACGAATGCCACAAGTGTTTGCTACTTTAGATCGATAACAGAGCATTCACAATATCAAAATAACATGGCGCATTCTTGCTGAAATTTTTAAATTTTAACATTGCTGTTATTATTATTGAGCAAACAAAGCTTATAATAATATTATTATAAATTATTTGTATTTGCTTATATTAATTATTCATTTGAGTTGTTTGAATAGTCATAAGAATATTTCTTGCAATTTGAAAACTTCTCTGTGTTTGCGGTTAACAGTTCAACAACATGTTAACCGTGGTTCACTGTTAAATCATTCCGTTCACACAAGCTCGCTCCAGTTCCAAGCTCAAAACAGCTGAGCGAACCACTGAATTTTAGTTTTGCCAAAAATTGCCAACGACAAGAATATAAACAAAAATAATAAAAGGCCGATTTAGTCAAAATGAGCGCACTCGACAGCGACAGCTGGAGTGTAGACGAAACGGTGGCGCTCATTGATATTATGAAGTCGCTTAAAGGGCTGCACGGACCCGGCAAATGGGATTGGCAGCGTGTGGGCAGACAAATGGCCGAAAGCAAATGCTGGCCTAAAGGACACAGTCGGAGCATTTCGGAATTGCGGGATAGATTTATGAAATTAAGAAATGATTACATTATGGCAAGTTATCGCAATCGTACCTGCCAATATTTCAAATATCTGAATGATCTACTGGGCGACGAGCTGACATCGCCCGAGCAGCAGCTGGAAATGGATGACGATGAAGCGCAGCAAGAGCTGCAACTGCATTCCGAGGACGACATTAAAATGGAGCAGAAATATGAGCAAATGCAGCAGATAGAGTGTAGGTAATGCCACCAGCTAGTATACGCCTCAAATATATAGTTTTCCGTTTTCATATTAGTCAATGAGGATAACACGAATCGTTTGAATGGCTCGGCGTCCAAAATGCCGCTTCGTTGCAAGTGGGCAGAGGGCGAGGTGGAAACTCTGCTGAACATCATAATTACTCAGAAGCTACAGACGCCGCTGCTGCGCAAAAGGAATGCCAAAGTATTTAAGCTGCTCGCTAGGGAAATGGCGAAGCGCAACTTCATCAAGCGGCCGGACCAGCTGAGAGTCAAGTACCATCAGCTGCGTCGGCAGTATGCGAAGGCGAAGGACGGTGGAGAGACGTTCGAGCATTACGAGGAGATGCACGCATTGCTCAATGGCTCGCTGCAGCATGGCGAGAGCAGCGCCGGAGAGGGAGAGAGCGACTCCAATGACAGCGGCGAGGAGGAGGCGGATGTGGCCCTTGGCACGGACAGCGAATCGGAAGGTTACAACATCTTTGAGTATATATCGATTTGTATTACAATTCAATCCCTTACAGGTGCCTTAGTTCGTGCCGCGATTCCATCGAATGCGCGCGTCAAGTGGGCGGAGGGCGAAGTGGACATCTTCCTGCACATCATCAGCAGCATGGGACTGCAGTCTGCGTTGCTGCGCAAGCGCAATGCCAAGATCTTCAAGCTGCTCTCCAAGGAAATGGCCAAGCGTTCGTTTGACAAGGCGCCCGAGAAGTTGCGCATCAAGTTCCAGCATCTGAGAAGGCAATACAACAAGGCCAAGAATGGCGGCGACACCTTCGAGCACTACGAGGCCATGCACCAGCTGCTGAATCCAGTGAAGAAGCCGGACGCTGAACCCGAAGCGAACTACAGCAGCGGCAGCGAGTCCGACTACATTTACAGCGACGAAGGCGACGCGGAGACATCCAGGAACAATCGTAGGTTTACCATTTTATTTACGAAGTCTCTGACTAAGATTATATATACAACTCTTTCGGTCAGGTCATCCGGATACGTATTATTGGTCCGATTACGAGGTGGACGCCTTTCTGGCCATCATCAAGCAGCAAAATCTGTTCCGTGCTCTGGATGGCTCCAAGAAGCGCAACTTCAAGACTCTGGCCTACATATCGAGCCTCCTGGCAAAGCAATCCTATCAGCGCACGCCGCATCAGTTGCGCAACAAGCTGCGATTGTTGCTGCGGCGCTATCGAGAGGTGAAGAAGGAAGGCCTGGGGAATGTGCGAATGCTGCCACGCCACTTCGAGATGCTCGACGAGCTGATGAAGAAGCGTACGAGGAAAGCAACAGCAAGTGAAAATGTGGCAACCAGCGAAATGGACGTGTCCACCAAGACGGAGGCGACGCTGGAGAGCGACAGTGAAGGCAGCAGCTCCGGCTCCAGCTGTGATCTGTTGCGTGCCGTCGCCGAGAGCGAGGATTTTGAGGATTCATTCGAGATGCCGCCAGAGCCAACGCCCCTCGAGGTGCTGACCAGCATCAGCGAGGGGCAGAAGAAGCTGCTCTCCACCCTCAAGGAATCCCAGGATCGTTTTCTGCGCGAGCAACGGGAAATGCAGGCGCACTTCCTGCAGGAATTGTCGAGTGTAATGCGCCAGGAGCGAGAGGCAACATTCCGCATGGTTAAGGAGCTGCTGATGCAGCAACCCAAGTGACTGACTAACTGTTAATAGTTAAGCTAATCTATATAATTAAGAGTAGGAAAATAAAAACAACGGCACGCAAGCTTCTAAAACTTTTATTAAATTGAATTTGAAGTTATTTGCAAAAAGTTGTTCGTTATTTATCTTTGTGTGTGTGTGTTTGTGTGGATCTGTTGTATTTGCATTTGTTTTACCTAAGTTGCCTTTATGCGTTTGTGTTTGTTTTATTGAATGCAATTCAGTATGAATTTCAATTATTTATATTTGTATTTGTTTTTTAATAACTAGTTAAATATTTATAATGTATATGTAATTTTGAGAGCTTGTTTTTTGATATGCTACATTTATTTTTTTATATTTTTTGCTCTTGGGATTAAGTTAATGTAATTTTTGTTTTTATTTTTCGTTTAACATTAAGCTTGTAATTTGTTCATTTAGTTTATTAGTTTTTGTATTTTAATTTATTTCATTTTATTTAGTTTTTTTCACAACAACTAAGCAAGCTCTTCATAAAATATGTCGCATCCAAAAAATACACGTATTTTTATTGCATAATGTCTAAATAGAAATTAAACTCGCATTATATGTAAAGTATTCTGTTTGTCTTTCTTTTAGTGTTTTTTGGTTTTTCGTATTTATTTTGTATACTTGATATTTCAATTGTTTTTAACTAAAAACCGACAACAAATACATACGTAAGTATCTATGTGTATTTGCATATTTTACGCTCAGGCACAAAGTGTAAATTACAAATATTTCAATATTACTCTGCAATACAATTATTTTTGTGTTCTTTTCGATTTTTATTTTATTTGTGTTATTTTTTAGTTTTTTTAAACAGAAACTAGGAAAATTCGAACGGTATTTCGAGTACTAAGTGGTATTTAATTGGATTCATGTATTGTTTAAGAAACATAAGTACAATATCTTGTATAGGTAGCGGTGTCTTCATTTAAACTCAATTTGTTTTTTTTTTTTTTTCATTTTTGTTTTGTTTGTCTCTTAGAGCGCGGCTCGGGCTAAAGTCTACATACAGGCGGCGCTTGGCTGCTCTGGTCACACTGTCACAGTTGCTGGCGGATAAAGCTTTGCTTGAGTTGGCGTCTGAGGCTGCAACGGCTGCGCGGTTGCTGCTGCTGCGGCTGCTGCTGTTTGTGTCTACGTGTGTGTATTTGTGTATTTTGGTATTTTTTTTACGTAGTTCATGACAACAATAACAGTGTGTGTTTGTGTTCGTGTCTGTCTCGTCTCTTGCTCTCTTTGGTTGAGTATGTGTGTGTTTTTTATAAGTATAAGAGTAGCTTTTAACAATCTAAGAGCTAATCGGCTCGGGCAGTGGATTCTCAGTGATGCGTATCTTGTTGCTTTGTGTGCCAAAGTAGAGCGTGCCGGATGTATCAGTGGTCACATACGCGCGATTGCCATTCCCGTTTCCATTTTCTGCATCCAGATCGTCTTCACTTGTCGGGTCATTGCTAGCATTGTTGTTGTTGCTGTTGCTGCTGCCGCTACCGCTGCAATTAATTGCCGTCTCTCGTAGCCGATTACCGACGCGCAAGCTCAGCTGCAGCTGGCGCTCTCGCTCCCGCTCCTGGGCGGCCTGTAGCTGTTGCTCACGAAAGTTGGCAAAGAATATCGATGAGTACGTATGATACTTAGTGCCGCAGGGAGAACTAGCTGGCGTTGACAGCGGCGTTGCTGTTATAGTTGCAGTGTTGTAGTTGTTGTCGTATATATATTTTTTGTGGAGGGGGAAGGTAGTAGTAGTTTGGCTTTTGTTATTTACGTTACGTTACTTTTGAGAGCATGTTAGTTGTAGTTATTGTTGTTGTTTTTGTTTATATGAGTGTTCTTTATACACGTTCTAAGGATTTTCTGTTGGTCTTATGTTTTCATTTGTAGCGTGTTCATGTGTGTGTGCATGTGTATATGTGTGTGCGTGTATTCGGGTAAGTGCATTGATGATGTTGCTTGGCCATAACTTATCACGGGGATGTTGCTGCGATTTGTTGCTGTTGTTGTTGTTGTAGTTGTTCTTTTGTTGTACTAGCTGCGGATGAGCTTTTGATGATGATGTTGGCGAGGCGTTAATGAGAAATGTTCTTGCTGATGATGATGAGAGACAGAGAGAGAGAGAGAGAGCGCGCTGCATGCACTTAACTGATTGGTGAGAGTAGGGCGCCACCTGCTTAACAGCTGCTGTGAAGAGACATAAACTCGAAAACCAGAAACAATAACAACAAAGAGACATTGATAGTGATTTAGAGTTAGAGAGCGGCGAGTGAATTTGCGCAATTTTCTCCAGATCAAATGATTCGGAATTGGAAATCGTTGACTTTGTTCATTTATTTAGAATTCAAATACACAACAAAAGCTTACAATTTGTGAAATTTCTTGCATAGCTCCATATTAGATAATATATATGTATATTATATATAGTATATATATCCTTACATATTGTTTTTTCTTTTTTTTTTTTCTGTAGCATTGTCATGTATGTATATTTGTATATGTTTTATGTATATAAATATAAACTTATTGCTTTAATAGAATTACGCACTGTATGTGTGTGGCTGGGTGTGTGTGTGTGAGTCTAAGCAACGAGCGGCCAAGTACGCAGCTCAACGGCATGTGAAACAAATAAATAAATACACAAAAAATTATATCGTGTAATGGTTTTCTTTTATTGCAAACAACAGCATTTGCTGTCCAATCAATACAACAATTTAGACTTATGTATATCTCAACTATATACATACATACGTAATAACTAAATGTAATACAAAATAAATTGAATAAAATAACACACTTAAGAAGCAACAATCAGAAGTGAAAAGAAAATGGAAAATCACAGTTAACAAAAGTACATACATACATACATATATAAAAGCCTCAAAAAGCTCAAGCTTCAACTTGTTGCTGACTGTGTGTGGATTTCTGTTTTATTTATTTCTGTTTTCTTTTTCATTGATGCATGTCTGTATGTGTGTTTTGGTCTCAGCGTGCAGTGCTTTCATCTCTGTTTTTGTGTCTTCCAATTTCTCTCACTCGTTTGCCCGCGCTCACGACCACGCCCCATTCCGACTCCGATTTGGGCGCGCAGTGCTCTCATTGCACGCAAAGCTCAATTTGCGTGGAGCTGCTCCGACTGGCTGCTGACATTTTGCGTGCCAACTTTTGCAGTGTGCCAACAGCTACGCATTGTTAAATGCAACGATATATATTCATTTTAAATATTGCGTGTAAATAAACAAAATAAATAAAACATCAAATAAATTATATGTATATTCATGTATAAGCAAAATATAAGTGCATTTGTGTAGTTGCTGGAAACAAATCAAATACTACAAGCAAAACAAGGCAAAGGCACAATATGCCAAATATAGGCAAAGAGAGAGAGAAAGATATAGAGTATAAGAGAGCAGAGCTGCTGTTACTGGGTATAAGGGTATTGTAAAAAATTTCTAAGCAAACTACGTGTCGCATTTGGTTTGTCACTTGCAGCTGAAAGCTTTTACGCACAGTGTTCAAGTGCTGAAATGTATGCAAGCTTTTTCAAAGCTTACCAATACTTGCACAAGCAACTGACAAACTGTTCGGTATTTGTGAATGTGTGTATTATGTGTGAGTGTTAAGCATTGCCTACTTTTTGTATATGTATGTAATTTTAATTTATTTATTAATTAGCTAAATGCATTTCAACTATGTTTTTCATGATTTCATTTTGCCACTGTCTACTGGGGTTTCTCGGAGACTATTTGCCAGGGATTTTGTTTGGTTTTTTAATGTGATTTGTTTTGTGTGTACAAATATACATACCATATATTAATATTATTTATTATTGTTGTTGCACATATTGATTGCATACATTATTGATAACAGAATTTCGCAAGAGAAAATTAATTTGAGAAACGAAAAGAATAAAGAGAATTCATATATCGAATTTGATGCAGCAAGTTTCGAAAACGTCGTTGGATCATTAAATGAAATTCGATTCGATTAACATAATTTATATATATATTTATATTTTATTCGTTTTTATTTGAGGTTAGTTTCGGCGCCCAAGGTCGAGTGCATATGGTTTTTTTTTTTTTTAGATGGATGCATGACGAGAGGCAGGCGAGGATGGTCGGCCAGGCGTTTTACAGGGTATTTCGTGTGTGTATATTGGCATTGAGTGTCATATAATGTTTGTTTGTTTGTTTTTGAGAGAGAGGGGAAATATATTTGTATATTGTTGTTGTTTTTGTTGTATTTGTATGTTTGTTTAGCAAAAAACAAGCAGTTTGGAGAAAGGAAAAAGAAATGAAAAACAAAGTAATGAAAATATTGAAATATTTTTTCGTTGTTTGTTTGAATTTTTTTTTTTTTTTTTTTTTTTTGCGAAAATGCATTTGTTTTTCGTATTTTTTGGAAAAATTTTGGCTTAGAATTTAGGTGTTTTTGTGTATATTGGGGGCCTGGTCTATGTGAAGCAACGCCCTGGCTAAGTCTCTAACTAAAAAAAAGTTTTTTGTGGGAATTGTGATAAAAAATGGTATAAAAGTAAACGCTTGATTTTCAACAACTTTTTTTGTTTTTTTTCATTTTCAATTTTCATTTATTTAATTTAGTTTTCTTTTTTTTTTTTTAGGCGTACAAATATTTTGGCTAACAAACATAAGTCGAATTTTCTTTGTCTTTTTTTCTTCGAATAAGTATATATATGTATATATAATTTGTATGTCCAATTCAATAATACTTATATAAAATTTTGAACAATTTTAAAGATTTTTGTTTCACGCGATTTTTGTTTGGTTTGCTCGCTGAAAGCGGTTGAAAAGCTTTTGCCGTTACTAATTCGTTCTTCAATATATATATATATGCAAACATGAGACTTTAGGCTACGTTTTAAAGTTTAGGGATAGTGGAAAGAGAGAAGGCGACTTTTGTGTATATAACTCTATAAGGTATAGGGTATATATATGCTCTAGTATGTTCATTGCGGCTGCATTTTGATTGTGATGAATGGGAGGTAGGAGGATAGCTTTCGAGATAATCCAATTCGCTGCACTGAATTCAACTGAACTGAACTGAACTGAATTGAATCGTATTTAATACTCTTATGGGATTCTTCTATCTTAAAGATAATTCTGTTGTTTTGCTCATTCGTTTGGGTTCCAATTGAAGGGAGGTACGGAAAATTTGACTAGAGTAGCAGCAGGTAGATTTGTAATAGGTGGTAAGTAGATTGTTTTTAGTTGTAGATTTATATATTTGTTGTAGAATTATTTTTATTTGTTTTGTAGCTGATTGGTTGTTGAGGTTCAGTTGTTCAGTGTGTGCGTGGTATTCTAACACTTACCGTAGCCCTCGCCCTGCAAGAACAGCCGGAAGGCTTCAGCCAGCTTAGCCGGTTGCTCCTCCAACACCATGGCGCAATCAGAGATCTAAGAAAAAAAAGAGACTTTAATATTTATGCAACTGGAAACAAAGCGATTTTAGGTAAACCTTCATCCAGGACGAATTAGTTGGATCCAATCGGCCATTGAATGTCACCGTATCCTCCACATGCGGCGACAGCGAGCCCGTTATATTGATAACGGGCATTTTCAACGTAGTCGCTGCCGTCTCAGCGCCCGGTGTGCCTGGCGGTGTGCGCGCCAAATGCAAATCGTTGCGATGGATATACGCATTGATGAACATGGCCAGGTTAGTGGGATTGACGCCACGCTCGAAATGCTGCTTGTACATCTGCACCAGATCATGGTTGCGCTCCTCCGGATTGCGTCCGAAATGATGCCACATCAGATAATCAATGACGCCCTGCGTCATGCCCTTGGTGCGCAAGAAGCGCGCATTGAAACTCTGATAGCCCCATTCGATCCAGCCCGATTGCGTTGACACACAGTTAATTAGGCACAGGGCGCCCACCTTATCCGGATTAGCATGAGCGAAACGTGCCAGTATATTGGCCCCAGCGCCCACACCGAAACCAATCACCGACTTTAGGCCAAAATGCGATAGCACAAACAACAGCTGGGCTGCCAACTCATCCATGGTTGGATACACATAGCTATGCGGGCGGAGAGACAGAGAAGATATTGGATTTAGATGTGTGATCAAGACGAAAATTACAGTTGTTTGGGCTGTAAGGCTGGCTGACAGTCTAACAGTAAATTTGTTTGTTGCACACAACAGTTAAGTAGGTAATTTAGCTCTCAGACTTGCACTCAAGTCGCGTCTAATACAATTTAGAATTACCATTATTAGCTATGGCTATTTACTAATGCTCAGATCTGGTCTAATAGTTAACTAAACAATATTCAATAACAATTAGAATCTCTCTATTGCAAGGGTGCTACGTGCCTTTGCTGAAGCAATTAAGACTTATCATATAAATTTCACAAATAACTTGCTCTGTCATAGAGCAGATTTGTTATTTATATAGCTCTATAAAGACTTTATACGATATATAGCGTTCTCTATAAGAAGACTAGGTTTTTTACAGTTAGTCTTTTTACATAATCTAACAAAAAACTTAAACTAAGCTAAAGTTCTATCGACAATTCAATGCGAAATACCGCAAGACATCTAGAACTCTTATGGAATACAAGGAGCTCTACAAAAAATATTACAATACTGTTTTTTTTTATCAGCCTCTAGTCAAAGTATATTAGCAATAAGTTGGATAAACTAAGCTAAAGTTTTATCGACAATTCAATACGAAATACCGCAAAACATCTAGAACTCTTATGCAATACAAGGAAGTCTATAAAAAATATTACAATACTTTTTTTTTATCAGCCTTAACTCAGTGTATATTAACCATAAGTTGGATAAACTAAGCTAAGCTACTATCGACAATTCAACTCTTATGGTATACAAAAACCCCTTTGAAACATATTACAATATTTTTTCTTATCAGCCGCTACTCAATGTACATTAACAATAGCCTCAAGTTGCTTTCATTTAAAACAAAGAACAGTCATAAATAATTATGATTCAACGCCCTCACATTATTTTAAGAGATTTGCCTATTCATTTAAATGCTGTATTTGCATACTTTTTATTTTCTTGATTTTTTTTTAAGGCTCTTTTGGGCATTATTTTGAATAATTTGCTCAATGGCTCTCTGGAGGGCAAAGAGTCCGCCTTAAGCAATTAATGGGGGCACTTACTCCTCTGGCAATGTGGGCGCGCCCTCCTCCTGTCCGGGTGCAGTTACATGATACACACAAAAGTTCTCCAGCAATCCGCGCATGACTGGATAATTGAAGAAGCCAGCGAAACTGGTGGCATCTGTTTTTAATACAACATGAAATACATAAACATATGTATATATAGTATATATAAATATTAGTTATGGGAGGCTTGCTTACAGTTGAGTCCCAAATCGTGATAGGTCACTATGGCCGGCTTTGAGGTGTCGCCCTGTATGGCCACATGTATGTCGCCCTTGTCTGTGGGCACGCGTCGCTGTTCGCAGGCCTCCAAAATGGAGCCGCGCGCATTGGGGAATTGCAGCTGCACCGAGCGCAGTTCGATGTCATCCATGGGATCAACGGGCATGGTGCTAAATAGATAATAGACATATATATATAGAGAGAGAAAATTAGCTGTAGTTCTGTATTTATGTCTGTTTAGATATATATATATAGTTAATATGTATTTGTCTTTGATGTGGGTCACTCATTAACTTGCATCCGGCGTTCGGCTGGTTTCAGTGCGGGGCGCTTCCTGAAGTTCTACTTGTTACGACTTGTGGGACTACAAAATTGAAGTCAATTTTTTTTAAATGAAACTTGAAACGCGTCTAAATTGCTAATTAACTAAGTTACAAGTTGCAAAATTAAAAAAAAAAAAAAAAAACAATATTTATATATAAAACTTAACTTTATATAAATATATTATAATTATACTTTATATGCAATATTTGTTCAACATTCAAGTTATGTACGAGATGCGATTTGAGAGAGAGAGAGAGACAAGGGCGGATGCTTTGGGCTTATCACTATTATTATTATTATTATTATTAATATATAATTATACTTTGTTGTTAGGTTTTAGTTTTGTTGTTCTCGCTATGCAAAATACTTACAAATACGTTAAAAGTAAAAAACCAAATTAGGCAAATCACAGTCTCTAAAGTGAATTATGAGTAGTTCAAGGTAAAAATCAAAAAACAACAAACAAAAACTGGTGTAACTTGAGTGTTGCGTGAGAGAGGGAGAGTCTAGGGCGCCTCATACACATACATATATACATATATATATATTCATATGTATGCATATATATGTATATATATATGTGTGTGATATATGTATATCTTACACATGATATCGCTAGTAGAGTTCGATTGGGTGGTTCGTTTTCTTTCTTACCCAAGCAGATGTGCCTCCTCGGCAGTGTGTGTTGGTGCTGATGGCATCTTGGTGTTCAGTGTCTTACCAGTTTTGTCGCGGTCTCTGAAATAAATACTATGAGCATGCAAGCAAAAAAACCGAAAACACAAAAAAAAAAATTGATCCAGAGAAAGAGATAGAGAGAGAGAGAGGCAATTCGCTTACGTTTAATACAAATGAACAGCCCAAAAAAATGAATAAATAAATTCAATTTATTCTTTATTTTTCCCTCGAGGAGATGTCAAAAATAAATTGAATTAGTTGAAATTTAATTATGACTCTAATTAGCTAAATACACACTAAGTTTGTATATTTGTACGAGTTGTTCATGTATATTTATAGAGAAATAGAGAGAGAGAGAGACTTAAGAATTGAGTTTAAGTTTGCCCAGAGAGAAAGAGAGAGAGAGAGAGAGAAAGTCTTTGATTGCTGATGCGGAATGATGGAGCAACATTTTGTTGCTTTTCAATGTAGTTTGAGTATGAAAATGGGTGCTCGCTATATATACAGCAAGTACAATAATAATAATAACAACAACAACAACAACATCGACAACGATAACAATAACAATAGTAAACATTTTCCATGTTACGTAAAACTAAATAAATGAGTCACGCAATGTCATTCGGGGTAAATGTCAACAACAAACAACTGGCGCCACTAATATTGAGCTCCCACTGGTACCCTACGCCCCCGGCTACCACTACTCCTGCTTCCTCTCGAACTTTTCTTAACAAACTCATTTTGCAGAACCAATGTCTACCAGCCAGACCGTGTGTCTAGGTAATTTGGCTCACTGGTTTTTTGGCCATCTAAAACAATTATGCGGCACATAAGCGGAATACGTACAGCTCCGAGTCAATTAGCAAGCTGAGAATACAGTTGAATTCCATTAAAGCCTCTATATTAGCGACTGTATTTGTATTGGGGATTAATTAGGGCTAAAGCTAACAGAGATAACCAACTCAAGTTCCATTAAATCTGGACTTTCTTAAAGTATTTCAACAGATTTTTTTGAATCAACTTTAATAAAACACTCTGAATGTACAATTGGATAAGAAATAACGAAGAAACATATAGAGAGCTAGAGCCAAAGACAAAGACAAGAACAACATAATAAGGCAGAGATTAACACTTCTCGAGATAGATGACAATAAGAGAAAAAGCTGGAGAAAAGATAAACAGCAGTGGACTGAAAGACGCCAGAAAGTCAAATAGATACTGCTAGTGGGAGATGTAAAGATAGTAAACAGAGAACAGATAGAATATTCTAAAGTACAACTGGTCCTATGGAAAAGTAGAATCGTTGTAACAAGTATAAATGTATGTAATTAGATAACCACATATATGAAACAGATATTCCCATTGATAGACGCAATATATTATATATCTAAATACATATAAAGGGCAACTATTGGTGTTCAGTAAACAAATTAACCACATATAAGCTATATATAGGCTACAATATCGACCTTCATTTTCTATAAAAGTATTATTGTTAGGCTAAGCCAAGCCAAAACAAAAAGTCGTCGCCGATAAAGCTTATACATATATAGCAATTAACTGAATTAGAATCAGAGATAAACAAGTTATTATTTATTCCACAAACTCAACACATATGTAGTATCTTTTTATACACGCTTAATAGCTTTTCTCGAAATAGCCTGGTACATCAATTAGGCGAACACAATTTAAAGCCATTAAAAATGCCTTTCAAGTCGAAGCTAACACGCACAACGCTGTTCCCACGCAAAGTTCTGAAGCGGGGGTGTTTAGAGTAAAGAGTACAGAGTACATACCGTTATAAAGCACTTCCAATATTTTTGCTGTTGCTTTCTTCTTCAGCTGTTTATGTGCACTCGCGTATTATTTGCCAATGCTGTGCCGCTTTAAGCGCAAGGCGCCAGACTTGAAACGGTCAGCAACAGCAGCGAACCGGTTAGGACCGGTGAGACCCACACAGAACAAGAAACGCTGCACAGCGGAAAGTGCAATGACTGAAGTGTAAACAGAGCTTTGTTTAACTGGAGCTTTACATTAGTAATACGTATTTATGTACGTATATGTATGTATACACGTATGTGCATGTAGAGATTCATTGAATTCAATCTGTGTAGGTGTTTGGCAGTGTGATGTGTCACACTGTTACGGAAACATTAATTAAAACACTTGACTATGATGATGATGATGTTCATGATGATGATGACGGTGTAGGTAATCAGCATAAATAATAATTGTAAAGAATGAATACTTAAGTAGATATTTAGCTCGCTGACAGAAATAGAACAAAAATGAAGCGCAGTTAGCAATTGACTAAATTGCGGTTCACCGTCGACGACGAATTGTCTGACTAGACGGCGAGCGACTTCTGGGTTTGCACTCTGCACTCTCTAGAGCTTTAGCATGTTTGGTATTGACAAAACTGCAGGCGGACTATGCGACCTTGAGCCAGGGCTAGCTCAGCAATAAATATAAAGAAAGTTGCACCCGTGTCGATGTTGTGAATTGGTGATGTAACTGAGAGAGCGCAAAGTGAGCAATATACATATATACATACATATATATTTACATATGTATGTATATAGTACATTTGTACATTTACTTCACTTCTCTTTTGGACGAAATCAAAAGTAATGCTAATGCTCGTAACAATAACACAAAAAGCTCTCACGCACATGCAAAACGCAATTATGGCTGTGTGCTTGAAGTAACGGTGAAGTAAGGAAGTAAATGTTATGCATTTGCAGTGCAACAAGAAAGAAAGACAACATCAACAGCAACAACAGTAACAACAACAGTTTTTTTTTTTTTTTTGGCAGAAAAGTTGAGTAAAAAAGTTTTCTTTCAGCTTTTTGGTGTGCCTTTTCAATGATTCACTTACCTGGTACCACCACCAACAATGACCACCGGCCGTTCCATGGGCACCAGCTCCTCGCTTTCTCCAGGAGAGGACTTGATCGCCTGACCGAATGCACGCCTCACGCTCTTGAATACGGAGTTAGGCGATGCAGCCTGTGGTTCTGTGGTGGACTGATAGATGGCGCTGCCATTGCCATTCATCGCCGGCAGCGACACATAGCCGCCCTCTGATTGCGGCATTGTTTGCCTGTGCTTTTCTGTTTTTACTATTTTCCTTTTCTCTCTCTTTTTTTTTTTTTTTTGCCTTACTTTCTTTTGTTTGCTTTGCTTATATGTTTGTATATTGGCATATGTCAGTCTCTCCACCACCCAATATACTTAGCCTGCTTTTCCTTATTTTCATATGCAGACAAAACTCTCAGTGCGTTGACTGTGTGTGTGTGTGTGTGAAAGTTTGTGTATGTGAATGTGAGTGTGCGTTGCATGCAATTTGTGCATATGTTCGTTGTTTGTGGTTGTGTGTGTTTGATATGCGACATTTTTGGTGGGTGTAGAAATCATATAAACAATGCGTTCGTTTGTTGAGTTTGACACGTGATTCATCGGCAGACAGCAGACAGCCATTGTTACCACATAACATAACATACATATATAGGTATATTTTGTGATATATACAAATAACATCCATTCGTCAGTTGTAGTGTAGTTGCAGCAGCAGCGCAGCAGCAGGCACAATCAACATAAATCAAATAAATTAAGAAAGAAAAAAAGAATAAATTATAATCTAAAATGACAATCAAAATATATCACAATGAAAATGTTGAACATGGAAAGCCAACCACCCAAAACAATTTAAGCTCTGATTGCTTTTACAGTAACAGTATGGCAGAAGGAATGAGACAGCTAAGCAGCTGTTAAAGCTAACAGCTCATTAACTTAACATAACACATGTTATTTTCGCAAGGGAGATGCATGCTTCAACAGCTCTTTAACTTAACATACGTTATTTTCTAATTAAAATCGTTGTTTCTTAATTATTAAGTTCTCTGTACATACCATGTGAAATATGCAATACTCTCTCTCGTGTTTAAAGGGCATTATGAATGCATAATGATTGACATAAGCATACATCTCATTTTGGTTAGTAAGCATTAAGCAGGCAAGCTACAACAACTACTACTACTACAACAACAACAATAGCTACGAGCATTAATTGTTTTTGGCGTCAAAGTTCGTACTTGAAACAAGATATGCAGGCCAAAACCGAGCCAGTCAGCCACAGTCACACACACACACACACAGACACACATACACCCACTCTTCTAACACTCACATGCACACAACGCCGCACACATGTTGCCGACTGCAGCGCACTCAACCGCTGCTCTGCTCTGCTCTGCACTGAGCTGTGCTATTTACCCCTCCTATTGGTGGCAATGTGCATTACATTAACCCAGTTCCAGTTCTATGCGGCAAACGGGGCTCTGCGGCTCTGCCTGAGGGTCTCTTATATTCAAAAGCTCCGGCCACATGGAATTTGCACAGCTCTTCACAGCTGGAAGCTGATTAAGTGCGTCACCACCACCGCAACTTTCAATGAAACACTTCAAAAAGTTTAAAATAAATAAAATAAATTTCGCCACAAACACTGACAAATAAATAATTATAAACAAATAAGGGAGCGATAATGAAAAGCTTCAACGATGACGCAAACTTCTAGACATGAAATATAGAAAAATAATAATAAAAAAAAAAAAACTGACTGCAAACATTTTGCGTCTTAGCAATAAAAAATGGCAGCAGGCAAATTGCGAACTTTTCCGTTGACCAGGCTCTGAGAGCCATAAAGCGAAAAGGTCTGTGCAATTGTCCAAACTGTAAACACATATTCGGACATTTGATTCCACGGTCGTCGGTCGGGATTACATATATGTATGTATGTATGCATGTACATATACTTTGGTATATATAGTACAGTTTCTTATCTATTTATTATGCAAAACTAACGACGTCGTTTCTCATTCTGCCGTTTCACATTTGCCACACTGAGGGTGCTGCATAAATTTCAAGTATAAAATAATAATAGCTGTAGCAACAAAGGAGAAACAAAAAAAACTTTTTACCATAACAGACAACGTAAAACTCAGATTCAAGTATAAAGCGCCCAAATGTTGATTCTATCTCGAGCACTTGAGGAACGACTATGGGCTACAATTTTGATGAATTTACTTCAAATCAGTTCAATGGTCTTGTCATGCGATACCCCATGAATAAGCCCATAGAGCTTGTAGAATTTCAGCGCTTATCTATAAACGAAAATGATATATCACATTTGGTAGCTATAGGCCTTAGCGTCCCTAGCTCAATTTTATTTTAGTATCTAAATTCCCGAATTTCTAGCTGATTTTCCAAATTGTATACGAAATGTAATATGACCTTGCTTTTATAATCTTTGCGTTCATATATAGTACATAGATTAACACATCAGACCTGTTTTACTGCTTTGTTATGCGTCATTCTGCGAATTATTAAGGTTTCCTCATGCAATATGATTGTTTGTATACATTATAAATTATATATTGTATCAAATTATTTCTTGTAATTAGTGAGTTCGTATAGCTCATATAAATAGCTGTTTGTTTACCTCATAATATGTAAGCTTCATCTTTATAAGTAAATCTATAAATTTATATGGCGTTATTTGGATGAAAATAGATTGAACATGCGTGAGAATCTATTTTTATAATAAAAATATAATGTATTTTAAGAGCATATTTCAGCTATTTTAATCTTCATAAGGCCAGATGCATTTATATAATTATATTATCATTATATGATATAGCATTAAATTTTTCTTCTAATTATATTGTGCCTATAAGAATCTGCATATCCCATTTGCTAGCTATACTTCTATTAAGCTCACAGCTCGTATCGCTTCTATTTAAAGCTAGATTAGCAAACAAAGGTGTTCTATAATTATAATTTATATACAGGGTATATTCAGTGCTGCCACGTCATTTAAATTCTTCTAATCTCAGCTGTGTTCATTAATTTAGCTTATCAACTACAACGAACTGGGTCGTGAACAATGGATTGTTCAACTGTTAATTAAGGCTATATAACATACGTGAACATTAGCTGTGATTTATCTGGAACTTCTTTTTGATTGCTTCGGGCTGATAAATTAGAAAGGCAAGTCCTGCATGTGCAGTGGCCATGTTACCTTTGACCTTTTGGCCTGGTTGCAGGCGATTTGCCACTTCAAGAGATGCCAAAGCCCAGTCATAAGTCGAATGACTTGCACGGGGCAGTAAGTGCCATTTGCCTATTGCACACTATATATATATACATATATATATATAGATTATATAGGCCTTGTATAGCTAGGCTACTGGGCCAAGCCTGCGAGTACACTAGCTCCACTGGCAATTCCGATAATTACAGTGGCAACCACAGCAGCAGCAGCAGTTCGAGAGTGTGTGCCATTTATGGCAAATTATTCATAATTACAATTGCGTCAGAGAACATTGTAAAAATTACCAATTGGCAAAAATGAGCAATAGAGGTATTTATATACTATATAAAGAATCACCCAAAGAGAAGGTGGGAACTTGCACTGAGAGACAGTGGGATTGATAAAATATTAACTACGAAAATGTTATACTACAGTTAAATGTTATCATCAAGCTAAAAATGTACATATAGGCATTGATGCGCCCTGTTAACAGTCTGTTAAGTGAGTCTTTTCATTAGTAAAATGTTATACTTCAGCTAAATGTTATCATCAAGCTAAAAATGTACATATAGGCATTGATGCGCACTGTTAACAGTCTGTTAAGTGCGTCTTTTCATTAGTAAAGTGTTAAAATGCAAGCGACAACAGTTGCAGCAGTGCACTGTAAAAAATCTATGGCAACTTTAATATGCATACATATATACTATATTTATTGCAAATTATTATTATATTATTATTATTATTAGTTATATTATTATTATCTGCATTATGGCATACTACTTTAAACTTTTTTATTATCCTTTTCACCTCGACCTATAGCCACTGGTCAATGCTTTGCCTTGAGCCACTATGTGCTTTATTCGTATATGTTACTCAATCATTTTGGGCCGTGTAGCTGCGCAGTTATTGACAATTTGGCAGGTAGCCATGGCAACCGTTGGCAGGTCAACAGCAATCGCATTGGCAACACCACCCGGACCCAGAGGCAACAACACTGCCAAATGCGTGTGCATTAGAAAGTGTGGATGCCTCCAGTCGGACCGGGCCAAGCGCAAATTGTTGTTGGTCAAATGCAAGAGGCCAACACGGCAATATCTATATATTTTCTGTTCTTTTTCTCTCTCTTTTCCCCCTCTGTTTTTTAACATAATTTATCAATCAATTCAAGGATCTTTCGTGTCGTGTCCTGTGTGCTAAGCCAAATTGCAGCACACAAGTGGAAATTATATTCAAATCAAAGTGTTTTTGTTTTTGAGCGGGGCGCCGGGGGAAGTAGAACAGGTGTAGAGGAAAAAATCCTATAAGGGAAATGTCACGCTATATGGCAGAAGCCCCGAGGCTTTCATTACAATGCGAACGTCACACTAACACACATACAAGGATGAAGAGCAGAACGAGAACGTCAACAACGTAGTTCCTGGCCATGTAGTTGTTAGCGGCACGGCTATGTAGCAGGAGGGGCAGAGCGAAAAGGAAGAGTGTGAGAGAGAGAGAGAGAGAGAGAGAAATGTAGAGCAGGGGCGTCGTGCAGGTTGTTTTACTGTTACGTGTTTGCAATCGATTTGAGAGTTACATAAAATACAACCAGGCAGCGCAGGAGTAGCAGAGAGAGAGAGATAGAGAGCGAATCGGGCAAAAAGCAATTTGGCAATTTGTGATGGACTCGAAATGCTAGGTTAACTGACCTACGCGCGATATTAAATATGCAGACAAGTTAAACAACAAAGTCAAATAAAAGCAACGTTTGTTTGTCGAAGGCGCAGGCGAAAAGCCAGGACAGCGACGTCGACGTTAGCGCTATCGCTGGCGCCGCACAGTTAACAGCGCTTACAAATGGAGCACCAGAAGTAATAAAATTCAAACAAACAAAAGCGGATGGGCGAAAAATAACGCAGCTCGTGGGAGTGTGAAGCTTTCTGGGCCTGCGTTACGTCAGAGTTCGTTGGGGGTTTGTCAAAATTAACAGCATAAAGCAAATCAAAAGGAAACATAAATGAGAAAGAAACAAATTAAGATGCATTAGAAGATAAATTTGGCAACAACAGGCAACGACAACAACAATATTAACATTAACATGCAATGTAACGACTAACAGACAACTGTTAACTACTAACTACTCAAAGTTCAGCTGTGTGAGAGCTGAGTGTGTTAATTGAAAAAAAAGAAGAAAAAAGAATACGAAAAAAATAAGATTGCAAATGATAAAATTGATGGAAAATGATGCAGCGCGTTGTGAGTAGAATGAGCGAAGAAAGAGAAACGGACGAGAGGCGGGCATAGTAATAGAGGTATTATGTGTAGAAAGAGCAAAAGTGACAAAATGCAACAACAACAACAACAGCAACTATTACTACTGCAACAACAGTAGCACAGCAGCAGTAGCTAGCAAAGCCAAGCAAATCTGATAGGCAGAGGCAGAGGGTCATCACGCGCCAGACCCGTTATGTGAGAGTGCATGTGTGTGCCATTTGCCAATGCCTGTGTGCATTGTTGTTGTTGCTGTTTTTGATATTATCACTTTGTCTGCTGTGTGTGTGTAGGGGTGCGTGGTGTGCCTCTGTGTGAGTGCGGGACATTCAAGACTCACCTGACGCTCGTTGTGCTTATGTTTCTTAGTGATGAACTTCCAGCAGACAACAACAATAACAAGAAAAACAACAACAGTTACTGTTACTGTTACTGTGAATCAAATGATGTTCGGCGGGGTAGACGGGATGTAGGCAGCAATTTTATTACAAAATTTGTGGAAATTTACTGATGCGCGTTTTCTTGTTGCGTTGCTTTTGGATTTTCTTGGCAGTTTGAATTTTCTTCTTATGCTTTTTGCTTTTTGCTTTTTCTTTTCTTCTCCTTCTTCTTTTGGTAGTTAACTGGCACGCACAAAACACAACAACAATAAGAACAACACTCGCTGGGCCTTTTTTCTATGAAAAAATCAATATTTCTTTGGGTGTTCAAATTTTTCGCGTTTTACACTTGTATAATTTGATGCTGATTCGCGCACGCCCACACACAAACACAGTTACTATGCTGCATTGGATTAATTTAACTTATTGCTGAACACTAATTCGTTGTTGTTTGTCACAATAAGAACAAATTTAAATGATAACTTTTCTGGACTAAACTGCGGACGACTCAACTCGATTATGATACACGCGACAGTGTGACCAAATATTGAATGTGAAGAAATGCGCAGACTTTGTTTAGAATTAGTTGGTGCGATTGCAGGTCGATGACTACAGGGCTGGTGTATAAGTAGAAGTATCGATTAAAAGTCACGGTTGATATTCGACGCAAATTTTATGATTATCTTATAAATAATTTAACGATTTTGTTTATGTCTGTTTGAACCATAGTATTATTTGTTATCTAATGGCAATTCCCAAGAAAATTACCTAAAACAATGAATACACAAAGTTTCAATTGCTTTTGTTTGGTGTTTAAAGTGCCATCTCTAAATTCTTGATCAAAGTACCCATCTCTATAGCTGCTAAAGCATGCTGCCGGCTGCTGTTCATTTTAACAAACTGCTAGTTAGATTTTGTATTTCTATATGAAAACATTTTCTTAAATAACTTGGAAATCTATAGTTTCACTATAAATAAACTGTAGTCTGCGGAATAGTGTGGGAAAAAAAGGAAATATAGCATCAAGCTAAAGGTTTGTAGTAAAAAAATAAAACATCGAACAAAAGCCCAAACACTAACAAACAAATGAATTTCAATCTAAGCAAACTTTTAGATAGACACTTAGCTTAAACATCATGCCTCGTAGATATACAACAAAGTTACAGCTTGAGAAGCTCAACCGAACGATTGAATCCCTCAAGTCCAGTAATCGTAGTGAGGCTGGAAATTCAGCGAGCGATTCGGATGACGAAGAAGAGAAAGAGGAGGTGCAAGATGAATTTGGAAATACTTCGATGGATGGTGAACAGCAACCGACACGTACTTTGCTGGAGCATACATCGCATCACACACATCCAGCCTTCAATCAAGGATTGGGACAGAACTCTGTTCAGGATCGACAGCTGAATGTATTCCCTAGCTGCGCCTATACCGTGGCCCTACCCGTCTACATCTCCAGCCAGAGCACGCCCATTGTGGAGCCGTGCCATCAGCGACCGGCTACCCACGATGAATGGATGCGCAATCTGCATTACTACAAGTCCACATACTTGAAACAAACTGCCGAGCAAAAGCAGCGCCAAAAGAAACATGACAATCAGATATACAATTGTCATCTGTTCGATTTGGCCGAGCATATAGCGCTGCAGGATAATACCTACTTTCGGGACAGCTATGACTACTATTACACGGGCGGTAATCTCAATCTGATGTCCTACTCGACTGCTGGGTGCCCGGAAAGCAAGCCGCTGGCTATGCACGTCTCTGGCGAGCGGCTGCAGTGTCTCCATTTCTCACAGGTGGGCGTGGAGGCGGAACTGTGGCGTCCACTGCATAGCGAATCACTGACGGACATGTCC
Organism: Drosophila navojoa; assembly: GCF_054131105.1. Taxonomy (NCBI): domain Eukaryota; kingdom Metazoa; phylum Arthropoda; class Insecta; order Diptera; family Drosophilidae; genus Drosophila; species Drosophila navojoa. Next base: position 11,327,922 of record NC_142893.1, read on the forward strand.
AGCGAGATCTTCGAGCTCTTGCCCATCAACAGCTTCCGCGTGAATCATGGCAATATGTTTCTGGCGCGCATGCTAAACGATATAGTCATCTATGAACTAAAGGAGCTGGAAGACGTGCAGGATGCGGATGAAGATGATAATGAGGATGATGGTGAGCAGGCTAGCAAATATGAATTGTGCTGCCAGAGTCGATATACCAGCCAGGATGGGCCCTTCATTAGCGTGGCGCAGGCAACGAATAGTCCAAATACCTTGGCCATAGCGTGCCAGGATCACACTGTGCGCTTCAAGGATATCGTCACCCAGCAGGACATAATGCAGCGTGAGGTGTGCATCTTGAAAGGCATACACAAGACCAGCGCCTGGGCACAGCTGCGTGCCAGCCAGGAGCACTGCTTCCACTATCTCTGCCAGTCCGCCCTGCTCACCATCGACCTGCGCTGCTCCAACGAAGTAATCAATCCCTGCTTTGCCAGCAGCGCCTATTCGTCGAACTGCGAGAGCTTCTCTTGTCTGGGGAGGAGTGTGAATCCCCATCTCCTGTATGTGGCAAGCAATCATAAGCTTCACTGTCTGGACATGCGTTGTATGGGCCAGAAGGTGGCGGATCGTGCCGTTGTCACCTGGACGCATCAGATGAGCTATTCGCCCACCTTCATGGATGCCATTGCGTACGAGGGCAGCGAATATGTGGCGATGAGCAGCGCCGATCCCAGCGATCAGCGAGTCTGCGAGCTAAAAGGAGTTCTGGCCCAGAGCCACACGGAGATGTGGTCCCACTCCTTGCCCTATGAGCCGCCCCAGCTGGAGGAGGCGTTGCTGCAGGCACGGCTACAGGGTGTAAGCGTGGACATCTATGCGGATCTGGCGGAGCGCATCAAGTGCTGCACCACCGGCATCAAGTTCCACAGGCTGGACAATGCCATTGATGGCGCCTTCGCTCAGCTGCTGACCGCCAAGAGCGTGGGCGATATTTATTGCCAGCGGTTGACGCTGCGCGATGAGCTGGAGATGCAGCGCGAGCAGCGGACTGGAGTGCACACCAAGGAGGCGATACTCTACTATGCGGAGCTGGTGCGTCATCATGTCAAAAGAAAACTTCGGTGTACGACGATTCAATCCATGTCTGTGATGCGAGACGTGATGAAATCCGCAAAGGAAAGGGACGTGGAGCAGGAGAAGCCTTTGGTCATAGAGGATGTGGCCATCAACTATGGCTTTTCTGAGTCCGAGCCGGAGTCCATGTCCGACGACGAAGGGAACAGCGAAGAACAACAAACGCAGCCAACAAATAGTCAAAGTCAGCAAGTGGCCAAGAAAGAGGAGACTCCTCCCCCAGAGACCCCACCCGCAGAGACCAAGCCAAACGAGGATCAGAAAGCCATCAAGAAGAAGAAGGCTGTGAATCGTGGTCCCTGGCAAAAGTCGGTCTATTATCTAAACCGTTTCACGGACCTCATCAGCACGCGCCTGCTCAGCATCTGGGATGTGGATGAGTTCGAGCTGACGCGCGATGTCCAAATCGATATGATCGACGAGAAGCTAAAGAAAGACGATGATGGCATGGCGGACGAAGACCGAACAGCTGCCTGGCTGCAACAATCGCTGCCGCCCACAGAGCTGCAGAAAGCTGCTGCAGCTGGAGATGATGAGAAACTGGTGCCGGGCACAAATCTGCCCAAGCGTTTCGAAGCCGCCTATGCCGACTACAAAGAACTGATGCCAGAGACATTTGATTTAGATGAACTAAAAACCCCGAAAATCGAGGAGACTTCATTTGATGAAAGTCTGAACTTTACCAGACAGCCGCACTCCACGTTGACAGCGAGTCAATTTACGGTCATTGAGAATGCGCCGGAGATGAGACCGCCGCCAGCCAAAAAAGCCAAGACTAAACATGTTATGGGCTTCTAAGGAGCTCAGCCCTAGACAACAAATACACACACACGACACGACACGACACCACAGCTACAATAACTCGACCGACTCAACTCTAATTCGTAATATATTTTACAGATCCATTTGCATATAAGATCAGATCAAGTCATGACTTCGCGTCGTCAACGTACGCGTATGCCAAACTTTACAGTTGCAGAGGAGGATGTGCTGAGAGCATTGACAGCCAAGTATTATAAACAGATCGAGGAGAAGACCTCGAATGCGAGTGTCTGGCGCGTCAAGAATCGGGCCTGGGAGAATATAGCCATAGAGTTTTTCAAGTGAGGTTTGAGAGCCCTAATTTCGATTCTCATTTTAACAAATCCTTCGTCAGAAATACGAGAATTCAGAGATCGGCTGTTAAGCTTAAGTCAAAATACGAGACGATGAAGAAACTCAATAAACTGTCGAATGTGTCCATAAAACGCGAACCAACACCGGTTGAAAATTCCCTTCGATTGGTGGGTCAGAACGGCAAAGTTGGAGAGCCGAAGGTGGAATTGGTTCAGGTTGAAGTTGAGCCAGCAAAGCTATTCGATCTCGTCAAAACAGAGATTCACTCTAAAGAAAATGCAGATTTGGTTAACCAAGATCAGGCCATGTCCGTGCACCCTCATGCAGAGGCCCCCTTCGATGATGGGGATCAGATCATGACCGAGGATGATAAGAGTCAGGCCGCTCGGCTATCAGCCGAGTCCACAGAGAAAGGTGTTAGGGATATACGAGAGCTTGTGCAAACAAACTTCAGTCAGGTAGGTGTTTAACGTTAGTCAGTGTCAGGCACTAACTAAAATCCGCAGGGTGATGAGGAAATAACTGTTGACAAGAATAATATCCCATGTCGGCTAGCTGGAATAGAAACCTTGCAGGGTAACGATGGAATAAATACTGGACTGGTAAAAAATTTAGCTAACCATATCCTTAGAAAAAAAAAAAAACTATTTAAAACCATTTTCAAGATTTCCAAAGAACTCAGTCTAGCTCAGAGGACGTTGGTCGCTCAATTCCACTATTATCGTAACTCTGATATCAGAGCTCAAGAGAAACACTTGGCGGAACTCAAGAATCTTCAAGTTCAGCACCAAATTCTAGAGCTCGAATTAATGATGAAACAGAAAGAGTTTCACAAAAATGAATAAGAAATGTTAAGAAATGTTAAATAGATAAATGATATGTTACAAATTTGTTTATAAGTATTTATGTTATACAAATGTGCATAGTGCAGCTTAATTGGGTTTATAATAAGACCTCAGGAATACATTGAACCTATATTTATGTAATTAATAAAGAATGAGATTATATAAAGTCTTATATTTAAAACAGAATAAGCCCAGCCGAATGCAAGTTAATTATTTTTCTAAGAAGATATACATATGTATGTAATTAGATTGTATAATAATTATATATAGATTTATATTTAATTAGAATTTAAATAAAAAATTATGAATTGAAAACAGTATCAGAAGTTATTCTCAATAAATATTTAGAATAAAAAGTTATTGTGTTTCACGTAATAAATATGATATATGTATTTTATATTTATATTTTATGTAAGTAAAAACGCATTCTCTCGCATTTAACTAAAGACTTAAGTTATATACTCGCCATTTTGATTGGTTGCATCGCTGATTGGCTGCACGCTCCGATTTGACATCCCCACCCAAATCAGGCTCATAGGCTGGATTTATAATGCCCTCGATGCGCTCCACCACAAATCTGTGCTCCCTACGCTTTAGGACATATGCCTGTGGTCGCTCCTGCAGCATATTTGATTCAATTTTTTATAGGTCTACAATTTTTATTAATCCGTTCAACGTGAAACAACCGACGCGTTGCGATTAGATTTGGAACTGAAGCCAAATTAAATTGAGTTTAGAAAATCTAATTGATTTGCATTAGCAATCGCATCCATTGGGGCGTAAAATAGCCCCCTAGGGTAATCTGCTTTAGCTATTTTAGTTTGTTTTTTGTTTTCGTATATGCGGGTGCGGCTTTTTGTTGACAATAGAAACAAGATAAAATTTGTTTAAATGCGCGTAAGTACTTGAATATATACGTAAACATTTACTTATAAAAATTTGTGTAATTTAAGTAAATTTTAAAATTAAACCTTTTTAAATTACTAATAATTTTAATTTTAATAACATTACATTTCATTGCTCTTTAGCTCCGCCCATTTAGCCCTAGCGCATGCGCCTTGAGGGCGTGGCTTGTCTTGTAAGCTGCACAATGTGAATGTTGCGCGCAACATCAACATGTTGCTGGCAACATGTTCAGCATGTAGCTAACAGCGTCCTGACAGCAGACCCACAGTTAACATTGTAACAACGCGCGAGCAGGTTGTGTGTCTCTCAGCTCTATCCTAAGTTCCAGTCCATTTTTGTTGCTGATTTATTAGAAACCAAAAACAACATTTTTATATAAATATTAATTTTTAGACAAATAAAAAATAAGTAAGTTGTCAAATAATCACAATTAAAGAATGTAAAAATGCACATAAAGTATTTTAAATGCTTTTAACTATTTCTAATTTATATAAATAGGTGTTTCACATTGATTCCATTTGTTTTCGTTCCTCATTTATTTTCATTCCATCATTTCTATCAGAGTTGCCTCAGTAAAATAATAAAAAAAAAAAAGAATACAGACTAGTCAAAGTCGCAGCAGAAACAACGTCTGAATTTGGTCGCTCAGTGTAAACCGTTTGAGAGCTGCGCGAGTTACTTTGATTACGTGGACAAGTGTTTGCCGCGTCACACGCTCTCGCTCAGACGCTGCGTCTCGCTCTCACGCTTGATCTCTGTGTGTTTCGGTTGAGCCGTGCAGCTGTATTGGTGTGCGCTACGCGCTCACAAAAGCTCTCCACGCAGCATAGTAAACGCCGTCGTCGTCGTCAAAATTCCAGCAGTTGCCTTGCGCACGTCGATCGTAACAGTTGTGTGCCCGTTGCCTGTGCCGTTAGCCGTGTTAATATCCGGTATTAATTGAGTGGAATACATTAGTAAATAAACGAAAAGGTATAAACAAACTTGACTACTTAACAAACACAGCCTGCGTGTGTTTACATGTGTGTGCGTGTGAGTGCATCGAAGAATGCAGTTAATTAGAAACAAAAACAAAATGAAAGCGTGTACTTTGAAACTAGCTGGCGTGTCTTTTTCATTCATATTCACATCGTGTTTTACACATCAGCGAATGTCGCGACACAGCGCACAGCAGAGTCGGTGGCAGAGCAGCAGAGAGTGCGAGAAAGAGAGATAGGGCGAAAGAGAGCATGCGATCGCGTCAGCATGGAAGAAACCGAAATGGAAAAGGGAAAGAGGGCAATGTTCCAGCCAAAAGAAAACTTAACGAAACTGAGCACAAAATGTAAAGCAACTAGTACGCTCTAACGCTCTAGCGCTTATCTCCCGGCCGGCCTACAAAATTGTTGCTGCAGTTGTTGTTGTTGTTGCTGTACGATTATTGCTGTTGTCGTGTGCAGCTAATCCCCATTCGTTTGTTGTTTTAATTAGTTGGCATTTATTGTCTTTGATGGAAAAACTCATGACGTGTGCCTCCGGCTCAGCTGTAAAATTTTCATTTCATTAACGTTTAGTCGCAAATTATTAAGTCGAGTCATCGTTGGCCCAGGTAGACCACTGCTCTGCGGCCTAACGGTAAGAGGCGACAGTTCAACGAACCAGGCTCGCACTATGCGCTCAAATCAAACAAACCAAAAATAAAATACAATAAAATAAAAGACAAGAGCAAAGCAACCAAAGACAAGGTGCCAACACACGCAACTGGTTTTGCTGCAAACGCCCCAAAAACCAAAAAAAAAAAAAAAAAAAAGATAAAGAAGAAGCAACAATAACGAAATGAAGAGAAGACAAATTCAATTAGCCGAAGATTACATACGCTTCAGTGTTAAATTTTATATACAGCAAATTTATAAAATTTAACAATATTTCAAGCAAATTAACTAGAGTTAAATCAGGTTTCGAAGGCAAATTTTTTTCTATTTTTACTTTTTTTTCATTTATTTTCTTTTTACTTATTTCTGAGTCCGCTTCTTCAGCTGTTCTTAAATATTTACATAAATTTCGGTTTCTGCTTCCCCATATCAGCCCATAATGAATGAGAAGACTATGAATAGAGAAGACTAAAAATAGAAATTATTGGGATTTGTATAAATATTTAAAGAAACACAAAAGTTCTTGGTATAAAAATCGAATTCATTGTTTAATGTAGCCTATTCCAATGATATATTATAAATTTGTTGTTGTTGTTGTCTTCAAGTACTTCCTATAAAAATAACCGAGACTTAATTTCCCATACCAAAATTACCTCAATTTAGAGATCAAAGTACAAGCCAAGCAGCAAGTTTATATAACTTATACCTCCCATAGGGTAGTACAAGAGCGAGCTTGATAATGATAGAGAGTAAGTAACGAGCGGTAGCGAGTCCAAATGTTAATGTTTTTTTCCACGTAATTGTGCCGCTACCAATTGTTGGGTGCCATCTCGGGCCCAACGCAGTCTTTTATTTAGTGAAAGTTTTTATCTTTAGACATTGTGTTGTTGTTGTTGTTGTTGTTGTTGCAGCTGCTGTCACTGTTCCTCATTCATAGGCGAGCTTATTTATTTATTGCAAATCACTTTTCTTCAAAACGCTTTCTTCCAAGCGCGCATAAATCTTACGAATGACCCATTGAAAATGCCCAAGATGTCAAATTTCCAACTTTCATTTGCAATTTCAAAACACCTACACTATGTATATGTATATATATAACATGAGGTGTTTTCGAAATCCAAATATTGCTTCCCCAACCATAATGGTCATCCGTCACCTTTTACGTTTTTGCGGACATTACGCATACGCACAGCTAACACGCGCGCACACACAGACACAGTGAGACACTGACACACGCACACACACACGCACACACTTAGCTGCAATAATTTGCAATTTTGGCATTGCGTAATCCTCTGCAGTTGGATAAAACCTGCTGCGCGCTTCGCAAATGAATTGTGCATTTGCATAATAACCAATTTTTCACTTGGTCTTCTTTTTTTTTTGAGTGTGTGTGTATTATTTTTTAGTTTACACTGCGCATCCTCTTCTTTAATTAGCTTAAATTTTTTCTTATGTAATAATAAATTGATTTTTGAAGAGTTTGAAGTGAGGACTTGAACTAATTGAAGAGCTTATTGTGTAAAGATTTTGCAAAAAAAGTTAAAGACTTTTTGCTATACTTTAAAATGAAATTTAATGAGCCAGCATTAACAGTTATTAATGATTTGATTTTACTAGATTTTTCACTAGATTGTTGTAGTAAAACTAAATAATAATAAAATATACACAACTTTTTTTTTTCTGTTTTCGCATTTTAAATCAGTTTAGGGTATAAAATAAAAATGTTATATCTTTTAATTCAAGCCATTTTTTTGCTACAAATTTATTATAATAATCATTTAAAACAACCTCTAATCATATTAAATTTTCATTTACTTTTATGCTTTTATTTTCTTTAAATATCAACAACCATTTTTAACTAAATTTCTTCGCACTTTTCTTTTGTTGCAGTCATGTTGAAGTCAATTGTTTTCTCCTGCCTTCTGGTGGCCTTCAGCGGCGTTCACTGCAGCGAACTGAAAGTGGATGTGATCAGTGTGCCCGAGATTTGTGATCAGAAAACGAAGAGCGGCGACTCACTCACCATGCACTACACTGGCACACTGCTGGCCGATGGCAAGAAGTTCGATTCGAGGTGAGTTTCAGCACGCATTAAAGCTGAGCGAACATTAAACAAGTGTGCGTATATACATATGTGTGTATGTGTGTATGTAGTGTCTCATATTTGCATGCACACACAGCATTGGGGATTAAGTATGTGTGTGTGTGTGCCGCATAGGCCTCGCTTGGCGGCCTCATTGTCGTAAATTAGACGCCAACTGATAAGCGATCTCAATTGTTGGCCAGCATTTTCCATTCGCTTCTTTTTTGGCCTTTGCCAGTTGCTGTTTGCTGCATATGGCTTTATTGTTGCTGCAACGTCCGCGTCAATTGTTGCCGCTGTTGCAGTTGCTGCAGTCGATGCTGCTGCTGCTGCTGCTGCTGCTGCTGCTGCTGCTGCTGCTGCTGCTGCTGCTGCTGCTGCTGCTTCTCCTCTGCCCATAAAGACGAGAATTTATAATAAGCTCATATTATGAGCGTACGAAAAATTATTAGAGGCCAGAGTTGATGATAACTCAATTACAATACTTCCGCGCGTTCTATGTCAATCTTTGGGTTTCTCTCTCTCTCTCTCTCTCTCTCTCTCTCTCTTTCTCTTTCGTTGATATGCTCTGTTTTATTCAACATTCGTCTATGTGTGCTATTATGAAAGCCTATTTAGATTTTTATATATTATATATATATGACAGCCATGTGGAAGCATTTTGTTGCTCTACATTACACATGGTTTATCTCTGATTATTATTACTATTTTTTAGTTGAACTAAAACCACATCCTATATACATATATATTTTTGGAAAATGTTTCAATTTAGTCGTTCTCTAAATATTCATTATTCTGTTAAGAAAACCCCTAGTAAAACTCAACACTATGTTTTATTATATATAATAATAAATATGATAGCTCTAGATATTCGCCCCCCTCTTGCCCAAACTCCTCGGAACTATATTTCTATTTTATTCTATAATAATACATATGCTATGGTATATTCACCCCCACCTTGGAACTATATTTCTATCTTACTAATATAATCATATTTTGTTGCCGTTGCAATCGCTTCATTATCAATTTCATTCTTATCATGCATAATAATGACCAAAATACCAGAAACAACAAAAATCAAATCTGCTTAAAATATAATATGTGGCCTGTTTGTGCTATATACGAAATAGAGATAAGCAAGAGTTTAGGCTCAGCGTGTTGATATGGAACATCATAAATAATTCACTTTGTGTGGAAAGAGTTGAGGAACATGATTTCCTAAACAAATATACATACATATTGTAACTAAGTGAGATCAGATTCTTGATTATCAAAGTGAAATTAAGGGAGTCTAATATATATGTGTATGAATTGTAGTAAAACCTATAGTTTGTGGTTGAGTTAAATTTATATTGTTCATATATTAAGCAAAAGTTAATTAATTCTGCATTTTCAAGCATGTAAATAAATCTTAAAGCTTTCAAAATTGAATATTATTTTTGTTTAGCCCAACAGGGTCAAAATTGTGTCTTTTGTGCCGGAAATGGTTTTTATAATACGATTTTAGCACATATGCTAAATAAAATTGTAATGTCTAGGTCCTGTCTTTACCTGGCTAACGCACACACACACACTCATACACACATTTGTGGAGTGGGACTCACAAATGATGTGAAAGTTTCTGCTGAAAGTTTGCAATTGCTGTTTAATTTAGCGTGCTGCCAGCCAGCCAGCTTCGGCTCTCGACCCGAACTCTAACTCAATCAGTGCTCAGTCAGGGCTGTGCCCAAAAGATGTCCTGCTTTGTCAACGCCTCCAATGCCCCCGCCTTTGTCAGGTCTCCAGCCGAGGAGCCACTTGTTGCTGAAGTCAACGTTTGCTAAATGCGGACAGTCTTCCTTTACTACTTACTATCTCCCTCTCTCTCTCTCTCTCTCTCTCTTTCCATTTCTTGCTGGCTTAAATGGCTGTAGCGACAGGCACTTTGCCAGCCTCGAGTGCAGCGAACGAGGCGATGTCAGCTTTTGCTTGTGCATGCAAAAATTCTTTGGCAACACTCAGCCCGAAGCGTTAAATGCGCTGCTTAACTTTGAGATGCCTTTTATTTATTTTTTTTTTTTTGGCATTTTTGTGTTGAGCCAAAGGCACCGGAAATTAGCTACCTGCTTGTGGCGCCTCAGCTTATGCTACAGTTTATTCTTCTTTTTTTGCTGTACTTGAATCTACTCCTGCTGCTAATTAAGCTGCAGATAGCTAAAATGAAAGGCTTAAGTGCAAGCAGCGCTGTGGCCCTTCTGTCTCTAACTCTCTCTCTCTCTCTCTCTCTCACTCACATCGATAGAGTTATCTTTGTGCATTTGACAAGCGTTTAAATGGCAGCTCAATTGCCTATTGAAGTGCCATTGGCAGGCGGCAGCTGCTGAATGCTTCTTTATGCTGCTTGAATATGATAACATTTTGACAGGGATAACCCAAAGGGGGAAAGCAAAAGAGATAAAGGTAGAGGTAGAAGTAGAAGTAGAAGTGATAAAGTAGAGTAGAAGTAGAAGTTAGTAGAAGTCGAAGTGAGTAGTCGACGTGCCGTGAAGTAGAAGTCGCAGTAGCTCACAGTAGCAGTAGCAGTAGAATAGACGTAACGTCGAAGTGGTGGAAGTGGATAGACGTAGACGTAGCCGTCGCCGTCGCCGAGCCGGCCGTAGGCAGTCGACGTGCCAGTAGCGAGTCGCCAGGTAGAACGTAGAGTAGAAGTAGAAGTAGAAGTAGAAGTAGAAGTAGAAGTAGAAGTAGAAGTAGAAGTAGAAGTAGAAGTAGAAGAGAAGTAGTAGAAGTAGAAGTAGAAGTAGAAGTAGAAGTAGAAGTAGAAGTAGAAGTAGAAGTAGAAGTAGAAGTAGAAGTAGAAGTAGAAGTAGAAGTAGAAGTAGAAGTAGAAGTAGAAGTAGAAGTAGAAGTAGAAGTAGAAGTAGAAGTAGAAGTAGAAGTAGAAGTAGAAGTAGAAGTAGAAGTAGAAGTAGAAGTAGAAGTAGAAGTAGAAGTAGAAGTAGAAGTAGAAGTAGAAGTAGAAGTAGAAGTAGAAGTAGAAGTAGAAGTAGAAGTAGAAGTAGAAGTAGAAGTAGAAGTAGAAGTAGAAGTAGAAGTAGAAGTAGAAGTAGAAGTAGAAGTAGAAGTAGAAGTAGAAGTAGAACTAGTAGAAGACCCACAGAATCGACTTATAACTATATAGGTCTCATGCCTCGCTCATATATAAATGTTTAACTTTAATTATTTCCCTTCAGCAATTGACCCAGGCACACACACACTCACACAGACATAGAAGGCTGCAAATGATTGGAAATACATTCGATTAGAATAGGTTTCAATATGAAAAATAATTGTAGCGTGCAGTCTGTTGCCTTATAGCATACGTGCCTCACTGGGCATAGAAAGGATTAAAGGAGCTGCCACTGCTGCTGCTGCTCCTGCTGCTGCTGCTGCTGCTCCTGCTGCTGCTGCTCAACCAATTTCATTTCGCGACTTGCTTTTGGCATCTTTTAGGCACTGTCTGCAATTAAAAGTGGTCGGAGGAGTCACTGATGTTGCTCAATAAGTTATTCAATGATGAGCGCGGAGCGAGTCCTGTCACGTGCCTGGCTCCTTTTATTTTCATTGTTTGTCGCTTGACATTCAGCTTGGCTCTCCCTATCTCTCTCTTTCACTCCGGTCCACCTGTCATTCGCACTGCCCCGTCACGTGCGCTCTTACTTTGTCAATGGAGCCGCTCCTGCTGCTCCTATGCCAGCCAGCCAGCCAGCTAACAGTCGACCAGCCTTTGACCCGCAAACCTTCATTTGGCTGGCATAAATAATGCAAACGTCTCGCTATATTCTAATCAGCCTGACGCGAAACATGAGCAGCAGCAGGAGCAGGAGCGGGAGCAGCAGCAGCAGCAGCAGCAGCAACTCCTGTTCCATCGCCTATGATATATGTTGCTCATGTGGGGGGAGAAAGCGACAGGGCAGTGATACCATTTGCCACGCCTCTTTTGAAGGCAACAACTCCGCCTTCAGGGCACACTCGAGACTCTGTTGTCGTCGTGCACAAAAAATTAATTTGTTAGCTTCTGCCGCTGCCGCTGCTGCTGCCGCTGCATGCAAAATTTGATACGTTCTTAAAGTTGCTCCAAACTAAAGGCAAAAGTAGCTAGGCGAAGGCTCACATACGCTTTCTGCGATAAGAACTATAAATAATATACAACGTATCAAATGTTAGTTATCGAAAAGTATTACAAGTATTATGGGCATTAATTGAGATATAATAAGCTTAACAAGCTTCTCAGCTCTTGGGAAACTTTTGTGGTTAATACAAATAGAATTTAGTAAAGCAGATAGGCTTAGAAGCATGCTTAAAATATATTTCTGTTATTGATAGGGAATATTCAAAATATTTATTTAGCTCAATATTAATTTAAGTCAATATGAACTTATATTGAAATGCAGTTGATAATAAATGTAGACTAAAGAATTTGTTTTCATTTGATATTCCACACATTTTAGTAATTATAATTCTAAAAATAAAAAAATAATATAATATAAAAATAAATATAAAAATTTGTGTTGTAATATTTAAAAATATTTGATTTGATATTCTACAAATTTTAGTAATTTTAATTCTAATTCTTATAATTAAATTAAAAATAAAATAATATAAAAATTTGTATTGCAATAATTTAAAAGTTTTCGTCTCCAAAAAGTTAGTTGAGTTATTAATTATGAAAACTAAAATGAAAATATAAAATATATATAAAATATAAATATAAATCTTACATATTTCAAATAGAAATAAAAATTGTAAATAAAGATTTTAATTTCTAATTTCATATTTTAATTTAATATTAATTAAATAATGCTCCCTTTTCAAATTTAAATTCAAGCAAAAATATTAGACAAGCTGAACAGGTTTAAAATTTAATTCATTTCGTATTTGAAGATATATTATGACAGCAGCGAGAAGTTAGATAAGTCAAATACCAGACAAAAAAAAAAAAAAGAAAAAAAAAGAAAAGCTGGCCAAATGGCAAACATATTTTTCAAGGTTTGTTTGAATTTATTACGCATACGCCGCGTTGTAGTTGCAGTTGCAGTTGAATTGGGCAGAGTGCTTGAGTGGAGTGGAGTGAAGTGGAAGTTGTGCAATGGCTCGCATCTTGTAGCCCATTAAAATTGCAATTTGCAACATGGCAAAAGGGTATGTACCACAACGGAAGCTAGGCAAAACTTGCAGCATGTTGCACGAACAGTTTTTTTTTTTTTTGTTTTTTTTTTGACAACCGGCAGACAGTCCACCAGGCAATGCCACAGCCCGCCGCTCGCCTTGCTTTCGGTAGTCATATCTTAGGCGCTGTCGTCGTCGCTGCATGAGTTGTGTGTGTGGCAGTAACTTTGACTGCGTCAAGTGCAACTTAATGTCCAAAAGCGGAGCGCGTAAAACAACATAAAACAACTCGCCAAAACAAAAAACCCAAAAACAAAAAAACTGTAAAGTGAAAGTCTTTTTACAGTCGTCGAGCCATTAGCCAAGGCAGACAACCTTGACTGTCACCAGTTTTTCGTTGCGCTTCAGTTTTTTGCACTCGACTTGAGTCGACAATTAGCAGAGACTATATAAGACATGCGAGATGCGGCCCTGACAGCGGCTTGCCACACAATAAGACATTGGATCATCATCTGTTTTTTTGCTGAGGGCGTTAGGCTCCACTGAAGCTGATTGGCGCCTTGGCACGAATTTCGCATGGGAAACGTTTATGAGCGCTTGATGAGCAGCTCCACGCGTCTGAGCTGCAATTGCAGGCCACTAAATCTAAAAGCTCATTACCATGTGATACAATCAGCCAAAGTTAAGTAGTTGAGCCGGAAGACGACAAATTGTGAAAGTTTGCTCTAAATTAAGTTGAATGTTTGGAATGTTAAGAGCTAGGCCTTTGTTTAGTCTTAAAAGCCTTTGATTAGGCTCACAGATTTATCTGGCATTTTAAAGAGTGAGTTTAATTAGCTTCTATTGTGCTTATATAAAATGTATGTTTATTTTATTATTTTTTTTTTTTTTGTTGAAATTTGTTTTATTTAAAATTTATAATATTTTAGAGTGTTTTTATTAAAATTTTTTAGCATATTATTTTGTTTTTGGGTACTAAAATTTAATATTTTCTGAAGTTTATATAAAATGCGTTTTTATTTTGTATTATTATTTATTTTTTAGCATTTTATTTTATTTTTAGGTACTAAAATTTAATATTTTCTGGTGTTTATATAAAATGCATTTTTATTTTGTATATTTACATTTTTTATTTTATCTTAAATTTTTTGGTAGTGTATTTTTATAAAAAATTATTGTTTAATTTAATTAAATTTTTTTATTTTGAGGCACAAAAATTTAATATTTTTTGTGTTTATATAAAATTAATTTTTATTTGTTTATTTAAAAATATGTTTTTGAAAATTTTTAATTTAAATTAAATTTTCAATTTTATTTTTTAAAATTTAATTGAATTTAATTATTTAAAATTTAAAATTTTTCCCTTTTTTTAGCATCTTATTTGATTTTTAGGTACAAACATTTAATATTTGGCTTTAAGCTTTTAAATTGTTTGTATTAAAATTAATAAACTTTCTTTTTACCCAAAGGTTCTATAGCTTAGCACAAGTATTTTGATAAAGCTTGTGGAAGCTTGAACTCTTTAAAATCCACTAAAGCTCTTGGATTGAAGTTCTATACTATACAAACATAAATATATGTATATATATAAAGTATAGACTAGCTAAATGCTCACTAAATGTGAGCTTAAAAATTTTATTTATTAAATATCAACATGGTCTGGCCCTAAAAGCTCTGTCTTGTAGAAAAAAAAACACGTAGAAAAGCCATTTACTCTGATGCTTTTAGTTCTAGATGTTGATAGACCTATTTATCTTGTTATCTAATAGCAAATGGGGTTTGCTTGGAGCCCTATAAATTACGATTAATACAATTTGGCAACTCTTATCTAATTTCACAGTTGCCCAATGCAACGAATTTCCATAGCTTTCAACCACTGTGCCCGAGTCGAGCCCTTGGGGCAATTGCTGTGGCAGCGGCATCTGGCCGAAATTTGGTTTTTTAAAAATCGCAAAACGTCTTCAGTGTGCAGCGCACATTCGCAGATAGCTTAAATAATTAATGTGCTCGCTGCGAAATATGTACACAAGTTGCACATATAAATTTCTCTATTTTGAGTGGCAGAAGGCGAAAAAAAAGGCTGCAACAATTCGCATGGCACGTGATGTGGCTTGGGTGGCGGCAGGCAGCAGTTGGCATAAATTTGCGGCACAAAAATTCACCAGCTGCGAATTGTTCGCACATTGACCAGAGAGGCCCAGAAGTCGAGAGGCCGAGAAGAACTCGAAGACTGACAACTGCCACCGTGTTGCACGTTAATCGCTCTCGGCGCTGCCTTTTGTCGCTGCCAAGTCTCCGTTGAGGATTTGCGGTTTGCTTCGTCTACGGCTTTTTGTTGAAGCGGACGCATATTTGATTTTATAACTTCGGACAACGACGCACATAAAACGAGGTCATCAATGAATGCCGTACCGGCAAAGGATTCAATTTGATTGGATTGTGTGTGGGGATGTGTGTCTGGGTGTGTGTGTGTGTGTGTGTGTGTGTGTGGCAAGTGGCGTGGTATGATTTAGCAGACAAACCCAAACCAAACTCTTCACTCGACTCGACTCGTCTCGACGCTCCATCGGATTGGGAATCACGTAATGGTTAAGGTTAACGGATGTGTTGCCTTCTCTTTACTGTGTGTATGTGTGTGTGTGTGTGTGTGTGTGTGTGTGTTTTTCTTTTTTGTGCCCATTGAGCTGCATTTTAAATGCTCCTGAATGCATAAAAATTCCAATGGCATTGCCTGCGAGCTGAATGAAATCGAAACTTATTAAATATTTAGCCGATTCCTGCTGCCAGCCAGCCAACCAACCAGCCAGCCAGTCAGCCAGCCAGCCAGTCAGTTAGCCAACAAAAAATGAGTTTACATTTCTTGTTTGACTTTATGATAATGCGCATCGCAATTCACGCAGAAAACGCGCGCAAAACGCACGCAAATCGCTCGCAAAACGCCTGCGAAACGCCAGTGAAACGCGTCGACTTTTGCATAACATTTTGTTGTACAACTTTTTGCAGTTCTGTGAAGCGCCTGTTTAGCCAGTTTATAGAAAGAGAGAGAGAGAGACAGAGAGAGAGAGAGAGAGAGAGAGAGAGAGAGAGAGAGAGAGAGAGAGAGACACCTGTGCCAACAGCTCCTGCCACAGCGGACTGACCTTTTGTTTGGGCATTGCATCAGCCATGGCGCCTCATCAATTTTGCATGCCTGGGGACACTGTGCAGCTGGCTGGCTGAGCTGGTGACGGATACAGCTACGGATCTGAGCATATGAAACAATCAACACATTTAAACGATTTTATTAATTTATTCAACGCATTGCGAGCGCTACGCTTAAATGCTTTAATTGAAGCTTAATGATTTGTGTAAATGTAAACCTGTTCGGAGGGTTTTTTTAAAGGATGGGCCTAAAAAGCGGAAAATATTGAACATTAAGAAATTTTGGTTTATTTAGATTATTTTTATAGGGTATAGGATATATAATATAATATATATTGATAGAGTATATTGATGTCGAAAAGGAGAAAAGGGAAAGGAGACGTTTTCGTTTTGTTTGATGACGAAACATTTTTAGAACGTAATTTAAAAATGTTTATTAACTAAATATATGAAATTTAGTCAGAATAGATCATGCTTAACTTATCCATAGCTTAAACGAATTATCTACCTTAGGAGTATATAAACTCTTAGGCCGAACTCTGTCTATTAATACAATACATATATTATCAAAAAGATTTCATTTCCTCGCTCCCTCTCTCTCTCTCTCCCTCTTCAAACATCGCTCGACTTTCTCTCTGCATTACAATTAACATTGATCAACGGCATAAATAAGGACACGCGGCTTTATTTTTGTAACATTTATTGCCGTAAATCGCATAAATTAGCAGGATATGCAGCAGGAGCAGCAGGAGCAGCAGCACCCACGGCCCAAATGCCAACAATTTTACACAATCCCCCCAATCACCTGTGCGTGCTGAGTCAGTGAGAGCTGAGCAGACAGCCAAACGGAAAGAGAAGGGGCAGAGCGAAAGAGAGAGCGAGAGAGAGAGAGAGAGAGAGATAGACATACACAGACACATGTGAGATGCTATAAAATTTGCACATATTACTAGAAATTCATGGAAAATAATGCAATAAAAATTCACAGCCAAGCGTCGACTGCGACGCGGTTACAACTGGTTGTTGGTTGGGGCTGTGACTGTGTCTTAAAGGCCGTAATCCTCCACACACTCACACACTCAGACACATGAAGTGCCCGGCTCTATGTGTGTGTGTGTGGCTGTTTGACATTTGCTTTCCTTTTAATGCGCTCACAAAGAGAGTATTACGAATTTGACATGAAATGTGTAACGCAGGCTGAGCTCTGTTTGTGCAAAAGGTATATATAGTATAGGGTAATATTATATTAGATATATTTACTATATTTTTATAATATATGCTATCTCTTCGATAATATATTAGTCCTAAAAAATCATTTGAGCTTAGATTTCTTTAGATATTAACTCAAAAAAGTTGCTTAAAAACTCTTAAAAACGTCTAACTCAAATCTTTAAAAGATTTAGCTGCGCAGTAATCATATTACATTATATATATAACATTTAAATATATATATTTATATTTTATGTATATAAGATATGTTCTATATTTTTATGATCTATCATCTACTTATCGGGTTTCCATGATCTTTAACTCGTATAATATTTAACTAAGATCAACTGTCATTTATTATCGCAATCTTAAAATAATATTAACCAGGCCATCACCGAGAGCATTCACCTGTCGGTCATGCTGTGATTTAGCCATTGCTGCGCTGTACTTTTTTTTTTGCCAGACAAATTTTGTACGGTTTTTTATTTCATCAAGAGATTTGCCGCACTTGAGCAGAGGCGAGGCGAAAGCCACAGTGGGAGATGGAGGAGGAGGAGGAGAAGGAGGAGGAGGACGACGACACTTTGGTTACGCTCCAACTCCTTGGCGCACTTGAGGTAGCACTTTTTCGGTTGGTTGGATTAGTCCGCGGGCAGCGCCAATCCGCATGCCATCATCATGAGCCGGCACAACTTGTGATTCCAAGATAACAGCAACAAAACAAACCAACAAGGCTGAAGCATGTAAAAAATGTAAAAATGTTTGCAAAATGCCCAGGAGATGCACATAAAATATTTAACAGACGCCGCAAAAAAACAACGGCTGCGGGAGAAGTGGAAGGGGCAGGGGAAAGGAAGGAAGGGAAGTAGGAGGGGAGGCCCATGTTGGGGCAATAGAAGTTGTAGCCAACTTTTGTCAACTCCCCGCCGTATGGGTGTCATGCGTCGTCTTGTTAATCATTTGTTGTGCCTGTTGCAATAATCTGTTAGAGCCGCCACGCCCACTTTCGAGAGATGCTGCTGCTGCAGCAGCTCTTTGGCTCATTAAAAAATGATCGTCAACTGGGGAGATGCGAGA
This sequence comes from Drosophila navojoa, assembly GCF_054131105.1. NCBI lineage: Eukaryota > Metazoa > Arthropoda > Insecta > Diptera > Drosophilidae > Drosophila > Drosophila navojoa. The sequence continues at coordinate 11,346,176 of NC_142893.1, forward strand.
CAGGAGAAGAATGGGTGAGCGGGGCGGTAAAAAGTTGTTAAAAGTCGCCAAGTTTTTCATAAAAGAGTGAGAGAGAGAGAGAGAGAGAGAGAAACATATTAAACAACAACAGCAATCCTGAAAGTTTCCTTCCGCATGCCCAAGTGACACATTTCCAATTGCAAGTTCTTAACCCGAGGGGCATACTCAGACTGCGACTGACGCCTCTTTAGCTGTTTATTATTGACTTGCGAGACATACATACAAAATCAAAGTTTAATTTCTTGGCAATATGCCAACATAGAAATCGCTGTACTATTTAGTATATTTTGAGAGATATTACAGAGAAGATTTATGTAAATTTATTGAATGGAAAATGATGATATTTAACTTACTTTTATTTTTTTTATTATTTTTTTTTTATTTTTGTTTGTTATTATTTATAATACTGTTCTAAATGCTGTTAAAAAAAAAAAAAAAAGATTTCAACATATTCCAAGGCCTTCTTATCATCATGCCAACTTTATCTTTAACATTATCTCTATATAAATACAGCATGCCCAAATGTAGTTATTTTTGTTTATTTACATAAAACTTACTTTTTTCTTTAAATCCAAGCTAAATGGGTTAGTGAAGAACTTGTTAATGTATTAATAAATTTCCATTTCATATATTAGTAATTTTAAGAGCAGCTCTTTAAAACAGATACCACCAATACCTTCATTTTCACTTTCAAAATGTTTCAGTGAATCCTCTCATTTATTTATAATATTTATCAGCTTGAGATTCTCACCTTCAGCCAAATTCCACATCCATCTATGCCCATTTCGCATCTCTTTTTAATGTTCTCCTTGAAGAGCTCTTTCATAGTGCTCCGCCTACTCGTAAAGCACATAATAAGCATCAAATTATACGCCTCTTCTATTGCAACTGTGCCACATCATACATCATATTCAAGTTTCGTATATGTATATGGACAACACCTAGAGAGAGGGAGAGGGAGAGAGCTAGGTGGGGTGGTTTCCATGCATACCTGAACAGCTGATTATGATAAGCGTCGTATATTATCTCAGCTCTCGGTAGACGCGGAGATGTGTGCGTTACGAATTAAAGTAATTCGCTTAGCTTAAGCATAGCTGTAAACCGGGCCATTAAACAAATAATTTCCCGTATGTTTGTCGCTTTTTACAGCCCTCCCCCCTTAGCAGCACCCCAGCTTAACAAAAACCAAGCGGACATAAAAAATGATGTATTGTTTTAAAATGTGTTTTTTTTTTTATGTGGCATGCCTCTTGATTATGTGCGAAGTGCAGCCAGTTGACAGTGCCTGTGTGTGTGATAAATGTGCTGTGTGTGTGTGTGTGTGTGTGTGTGTGTGTGTGTGTGTGTGTGTGTGTGTGTGTGTGTGTGTGTGTGTGTGTGTGTGTGTGTGTGTGTGTGTGTGTGTGTGTGTGTGTGTGTGTGTGTGTGTGTGTGTGTGTGTGTGTGTGTGTGTGTGTGTGTGTGTGTGTGTGTGTGTGTGTGTGTGTGTACTCCCCTGTCGCAACACCTTTTCTACAAAAAAACGCAAACAAGTTGCACTTGAAACTTTGCGGCTAACAAGCGTCTAACAATTTGCCTGCGACTCTGCGACATCAGCTCATACTCAAATTCTCTTTTTGACTCTCTCTCTCTCTCTGTCTCTCTCTCTTGCAGCTTTGACCGCGACCAGCCCTTCACATTCCAATTGGGCGCCGGACAGGTGAGTTAAACGTTTCAACTCGAATGCCACAACAATTTTGTGGAGAATTTTGGCAAGAGTTCACACATTAAATATATTATTTGCATGCACAGGTGATTAAGGGCTGGGACCAGGGACTGCTGGACATGTGTGTCGGTGAGTGGAGCTGAATGAAATATCCATTTAATATCGTTATATATTGTATTATCTATTGATTAGGCGAGAAACGTAAGCTGACAATTCCCCCACAGCTGGGCTATGGCGATGCGGGTGCCGGCAATGTGATCCCACCGAAGGCAACACTGGTCTTTGATGTGGAGCTGATCAACATTGGCAATGCGCCGCCCACCACGAATGTGTTCAAGGAGATCGATGAGAACGCCGACAAGCAGCTGAGCCGCGAAGAGGTAATCGTCTATGTATGGATCGCACTTTTATCATTTTGTAATTGTTCTACACTCTATATGTGATATATCCGTGGGTCTCGGTTCGTTACTAACCTCATTCTTCATAATGCTCATGGTTGCTATGCCCTGTACTTGCTATAATATGTGGGTTCGATTTGTTTCGCTTGTCTGTTTAGGTCAGTGAATATCTGAAGAAACAGATGACCGCTGTGGAGGGTCAGGACTCGGATGAGCTGAAGAATATGCTGCAGGAGAACGACAAACTGGTCGAGGAGATCTTCCAGCATGAGGATAAGGACAAGAATGGTTTCATCTCGCACGACGAGTTCTCGGGTCCCAAGCATGATGAGCTGTAAGTCTGCGGCTAGGACAAGTGCTTAAGTTATAATCTATCTATAACTATCTATGTATAAATACCAATACCAATACAACAACAACAACAACAACAACAGCGACACCAACAACAACAAATAAAGCAACACGCGACACATGAACATGAGACAACAACAACAACAACAACATATTCCAATAACAATGAAAGAACGAGTGGACTGACGCCCCTTCAATTACACCCCAAAATGCAGGGGCGCTTTTAATGTTTTTTGCCCGCCCTTCAAGAGAAAAAAAATATATTATTTTCGTTGGCAACATCATTCATATTTGTATATACTACACCATATATATATATATACATATAGATCATATAGTATATGCATAAATATAGAATGTTAAGCGATTTATTGTAACAACTCTTCCACTACGATTCTGTGCTCCGGTTTGGTTTCCTCTCCTCACACAAACACACACACACACATACACACACGCAACAACTGGACGAATGCTCAATGCTCTCCTAGGAGCAGAATTGGCGTTAAATGATTTTTATATACATTTATAGGTTGTTATATTCAAGTTTGTAACTTATTTGTGTAACGTTGTGTCTGCCAATTAAATAAACATTTTTTTACAAATTGTGCGTAAAAGTGGAACATTAAATTAAATAAACAATTATCACAATTATTTAATAATGAAAATTGTGTTTTCTTACGGAAATTTGGGCTTTTGGGTTTTCTCATTTTATAAAATATTTAATTTAATTTCATGTAACTGAACAAAAATCTTAAAAATCTTAAATTTTCTAACAATTTTGCTTAACATTTTATGAAATATAACAAAACAAAATAAAACACCAATTGATTTTAACAGTTATATAGTCATTATTTATATTCAAATCGAAAATATACAGGGATATAATAAGGAGAACATCATATACAATTGTTATTATTATCTGTTCTATATGTTATCCATTTATCGTAAAGTTGACGTTTTACAAAGTAGCGAAAAAAAAAAATTTCTTTAGAGTATAAAAGGCTGCCAAATGCCAACGCTGAATTCTTGTCTACGTTTTGTTTATAAAAGATTGAAAATTACAAAAGTATTTGCATCGGCTTATGAAGGTACACAGAAACAGAGGCGAGTTTAAAACAAACAAAACACCGATAGTATACAGAATATATAAATATATATCATGTACTACTTATATACAGTAATTGCGCCATCGCATTGCAGCCGAAGGAGGTGAGTACGATTAACTGGATGGGGGCGGGGCGGGACGGGCAACAGCAGCAGTTGATGGGCATGGTAGGCATGATTAGAAAGTTTACGAAAGTACATGAGTTCGATGTCGTTTTGTGAGAGGAGGAGGAGAAGGGAGAGGGAGAACAGCAATTGCACTACAGCTCTTAGGCGTTTAGTATATAGAAAACTAGCTCCAATATAATAGGATCCTGAATGCCAGACGATTCGCCATGCAGTGTGGCTATCAGATGATTATCGAGCGCATTCATATAAAGCGGCGGCAGCTTCGAGCCACGTGCACCCGCCTCATAGCAGACCTACAAAAAAAAATATAAGATTATTAATTATTATTGTTAATTAACACCTTTGCTGGCGAGTCGATTGCTTACGTTCTCCTGATCGAGCGTGGCTCGCAGTGCTAGCTTATTAATGCCCGCTGCGGCGAGCAGATCGAGGAATGGCAGCAGCGCCATCGAAGCACTGCGTGCCAGCTGCTCGGCAATGCGTGTGATGTCCGCATAGTTGCCACCGTTTGTGGCATACCAATCCTCACACTATAAAATGGAAATTCATTAATATGCATTATAAAACTAATACAGTATTTAGTTTAGTTACTTTGATTATGAAAATATCGCTCAAACGTATTGCATAATTGGCATTGGAATAGTTGAAGCTGGCATGCACGCGCATATTGGCCACACCATCCATGGGCTTCTCATCGATGGGCGACTTGACGCTAGAATATAAATCAAGTTTAGCAATTAGTATAGTTGCTAATTAACAGTTAGTTCACAATCTTACCCCACGTTGATTTCCCGATCATTGTCCACCCACTTGATACTGACTATTTCACTCTGCTCATCGGTGGCCGCAATGGGGCCGCACACGATATCGATGTCGGTTTGATTGCGCAGCGCCTGACGCACCTCCTCCATTTTGGCGGGCATTATCTGCACCATCAGGCCGTCCTCGACAATGCTGCACTTGCCGGAGAGTCCGCTGCTGCTCTTGAGCGCCTCGTTCAGCACAAAGAAACTGGCGCCCGTCACCTTCCTCGGCTGGCCTTGTATATTGATCGCCTGCGTGGAGTAGGCGTACATCTCGGAGCGATCGTCGTTGATGTTCTGCATGCAGACCAAATGGCCATCGGCCACCTTGGAGAAGTTGCCGGCGAAGGCAAGAATGTGATCGGTGGAATTGTTGATCGCCTTGATGACATCGTTCTGCCTGTAGCGCGGTATAATCACAGTCGTCTGCCGATCCTCCATGTGGATGTAGAGGCCGCGTATGGCCGGCAGCGAGTACGTATAGTTGCGAAAATCCACCAGAAAATTGATAATCGTCTGCGCTATCTCGCCGTAGACTGACTCACGATTCCGCACCGAGATCAGCGGACAGGGATAATAGCGATATTGAGCGCCCAGGCGCAAGATCAGACGCAATGGCAGTACCTTGGCCCAGGGCACCTCGTGCCGATGGATGAGCACGGCCACCAGATACGGACTCTCCGGCACAATGACGCCCTGCAGGCACTGATACGTCGGCCGGATGTAGATGAAGCCGCCGTGCTCGCGCGAGCCCAAAAAGTTGGCACTACGTGGACTGGTGAAGGCCAGCTCCTGTGTGCTGGAGCGCGCCTGCTCCGCCTCCACATAGATCTCGTACAGATACTGGAATATATCACGCGGCACCGTCGGCCCGCCATTGGCAGCCGCCGGCGGTGGCTTAATCTCCAGCAGAATGATCAACTCATCGTTGCCCACATGATGCAGACCCGAGGTGGTAAAGTTTAGCACCCAGCGATTCATGCAGCAGCTCACTGAGGGAATCGGAAAGGGATTAGGAGTAGGCCATGGATACGTAGGCTGGTTTACTCACTGTTGACCACTTTGACCAGCACATAGAAATTGTTCTTCACAATGAACTTGAGCGTCTCTCGCTGCAGACGCTCCAGGAGATCCGCATCGTTGCGCACCTCCTTGTATTCCACATCACAGATGCTGCTGCTGCTGCTGCCGTTGCTGCTGATGCAGATGGGCGGCAGTGCGTTCTCCTCGTAGGGTATGAAACAGCCCTGGGCATCGCTTGGCGGCAGCTTGCGTGAACGCTGCGGCTCGACCTTGCGACGCGGCGAGGTTTGCGCTGTATTGCGACCAGCTGAAAGAGCGAAAGAGAGCGAGAGAGAGAGAGAGTTGAAGTTGCTCCAAATTAAATCCTGTTCGCTTACCGCTTGAGTTTTGGCTGCCACCGGCGGCCGCTGTGAGCGTTGCCGCCGCCGCACTGGGCGGTATGGAGCCGCGGAATAGCTGCGCCACCAGACCCATGGTGGAGCTATTGTCAATACTGCTGCCACTGCCGCTGCTGCCACTGGCTGCGCCAGGTGTGGGCGGCTTTTGATTGGCGCTGGCTGCAGCGCCGGCGCCGGCGCCGCTGTTGCTGCGCTGCAGGCCGCGACGCGCTTGCTTGGTCTCGCCCCACTGCTGCTCCATTGTGCTGGCCAGCTCGCTGCCCGGCGCAATGCCATCGCTGAACATGACGCTCTTGCGCTTGCGCCCCTTCTTGCCATCCGAGCTGGAGGAATTCGAGGAGCTGCCATCCGTTTTCTTCAGCACGCCCACGGGCACAATCACGCTGGGCGGCGGAGCACCCTCGGCGGCCACCTGACGATGCGGCGGTATCGTCGAGCAATACTCCATGGGATTATTGGGATTTGGCGAGCGCATGGGCGTGGGCGGCAGCGCCGAGGGCGGTGCACCCGCATAGGCATCCGAGACGCCGCCATTTGCCTGTCGCTCGGTGAGGATCATGAAGCATTGCACGCAGACCCGCGACTCCGGCTCATTGGCGAACTGCAGGTGAAAGCGCTGCGAACAGCAGACGGAGCAGAGCACCTTGCCGCAGGCACGACAATGGTGACGCCGCTTGATCATCGTGAACTTCTGCTGGCACTGCATGCACTGGCCGGCCATATTGTCGGGCACCCAGATGGGCGGCACCTTGCCCAGATTGGCATGGGGATCACTGTAGCCGACGGCCTCATAGATGGGGCTATCGTCGTCCTCTTCACCCTCTGCAACTACAGCGGCGGCTCCTGGCGCATCCTCGGACTGCGACTGGGCCTGCGCTTGATCAGCTGGCGGCGGAGTTTGTCCCGCAGTCGCCTGCTGGCCTGCATTCAGATCTAAGGTTTGTGGACGTTGTGGTCGTTGCTCCTGTGTCTCTAGCGCATCCGTGGCTACGCTATCCTCCTCCTCGTCTTCCTCCAGTTTGCGTCCAGACAGCGAGTCCGTATCGCTCGCTGTGCTGCTGAAGGATGAAGCCTCGGCCTCCGCCTCAACCTCAACCTCCTCGGCTGCCGTCGCCACGACTGGCGCTGCCTCTGTGGCGCGCAGCTCGGCGAACTCCACTGTGGATGCCTGGGAGAAGTTGTCCACATTCATTTGATCGGCCGAGTTGGTCTCCTGTTCGGAGAGTATGCGCACCGATTCCTCCTCCGTGGCAGGCGATATGGAGGCGCTTTCATCATCATCATCGTCCATCATTCCGTGTGGCTGGCGCAGGCAGGAGTCTGAGGAGGATGTGGAGGCAGCGGCTGCCTCTGTCTCCTCCTCAATGTCCGCCTCTACCTCCTGCAGCATGCTGTCCAGCTCCGTGTCTGAGATCTCGTCCATGGTGGAGCAGAAGGTCAGAGGTTGACTACGCTTGAGCGCCTGCTCCTCCTGCTGCTGCTGCTGTTGCAGATCCGGTTCTGCCTGCAGCTTTGGCTGCAGCGCTTGAGCCGGATTTGGCTGGGTGACCTGGTGAGGATCGGTTTCAGAATTCTGTTTGTGTCCAAGTTCGTTTCACTTACCGCTGGCATATTGTGCAAGTTGTCACCTCCGCCACGCGCCTGACTCTGCGTCTCCAGCTCCGAGCTCGTCTCCTCGGACAGCTCGTTGAGCACCTTGCCCAGAGCAGACGAGGCGGTCACCTCGCAGGGCAAGATCGACTGCGATTCTGTGGTATTTGTATTTGTTATGGATATGGAGGAGAGACCCGTGGCCAGTTCCTCCACAACAGTTGACGGAGTCACATGATGTTCCGGCTGCTGATCCAGTTCGCTGTTCGCTTTGGGCGGCAGCAGCTCCAGGGCACTGGGCTTATCGCTTTCGGGTGGTGTGCTCAGTTCCTCCTGCTCCTCCGAGTTGCTCACATTACCGGGCGACGGGCCCGAGGAGAACGTGGAGCAGGATGAGGTGGTTAGCGATTCGCTGGATGAGACATTTCCATCCTTTGACTTTGACTCGCTAAACTTGTTGATGTCCTCGTGCCGGGCCAGCTCCTCTTCCTCATAGTCCTCTTCCACCTCCTGCTCTACCACCTCATCTTCCAGCTCAACGTGCTCGGGCTGTTGTACCTCCCGTTGCTCTGCTGCGTCCATCTCCCAATTGTAGCTCTCGTGCGCCTGCATCCCGGTGGCCAGCGACTGAACGTTGTTCCGATAGTCGTTGAGGCTATTGAACACCTGAGAGACGCCCACAAAGTTTTTGGCTGCGCCAGCGCTGCCATCACCCAATGGGCGTGACTCACCGCCTACATTTACATTTAAAGTTGCATTCGCAGCAGCTGCAGCGCTCGTTGCATTGCGGCTCAATTGTTCGTCAGCTGCAAAAGTTTACAGTTAAGCAAAAATTGCCGTTACACATTAGAGCTAATTTCGCACCTTTGAGCTCAGCTTCCAGATTGTCCAGGACCTGATCGATGTCCACCAGATCCATAGTAACTAGTCGGCTAGCATTTAAGCCTGCAACGAAAGACGTAATAGGCAGCTGAGAGCAGCTTGTATTTTGGCTGAAAAAATTTTCACAGTTCGAATGGTTGGAAAGACGGGTCGGAGCGGGGATTTGCTGAGGGGGAACGAACGTAAGTTCCGTCAAACGAGAGACGCAAAACAAGACAACAAAGCAAATTATGATTCACAGCGCTTTGGGATGTCAGCCCTGTTGCCTGTCAATCAATTGTCTTATCTACGTTTATACTTTACATCCATTTTCGGCTGAAAATTAACGGAATTACCTTGTTTGCCCACTTCTTTTTGTTTAATTTTTCTTGCAAAATATGTTCGAAATGGGTGCGCAGTGTGACTGTGCTACGCTACTGCAGAAATACCTACGACTAATGGGAAATTGAATTGAAAAACTTAGAGCATCTGAATTTCGTGGTATTATTATGTGTATTTTAAAAATACCAAATTGGCGTGTGCACGGTCTGCTTAAACGTTTTGGCTCTGTTAGTTAACATTGGCCGTTAACATTAGTCGAAAAAAAGCCGTCGAAGGTGTCGGACGCGGGAGTATTGCGCGTTCTCAGTTCAAGTGTAAAGAAATTTAACAATTTACTACAACAAATTTGTTGTAATTATATTAAATAATGCGGCACACAATGTGCAATTAAATAAATAAGGTGATATACTACGCGAACCGTTTAATATTGATGAAAAAGGCAAAATAAATAAGTTCGTGTAGTGAAGCAAAACGCAAACAAGCAGCAAAAAGTAAAAGAAGAAAAACATAAAGAAGCCGCCACCGCTACGAACTGTGTCTCTCTCTAACAGTGTGTGCGTGTGTGTATGTTTATGTGTACGCGACGAGCGTGGCTGAGTGTGTGAGTGTGCGTGAGTGAGTTGTCTGCCTGTGTAGGTAGTGGTGTGTGTGTGTGAATGTGGTGGGCGGAAAATCAAGTTAAAGCGCCCTCTATGCCAAACAAATTGCAGCTAAAATCGTTTTCAATTCAAATATTTAAATGCAAAAGCATTTGAAATGCTTGCATTTAAACGCTAGCTACTATTGTAATTGAGTTCTCTCACCTCTAGTACGCTGCCCACACAGATACACGTACATGACGTGAGAGTGTATTACACCAGCGCACATACACACACATACAATCATACAGTCAGGCAGCCATTCGCTGCTGCTGTTCTTCTTCTTTCTCTGCTGGCACCTTTTTGGTTGTGCTCTTGCCCGCTCCGCTGTCTCATTTTATCATTTTTGTTTTGTTGCGCCTCTCTGTGTGCTGCTGCTTCGTGCAGTAATCTTGTTGTTTATTCTCCCTTGCTCCGCCCACCCGCGGCCGCCTCATGAGCTGTCTTGCTCTCGCGCTCTGGCGCTAGTTGCTTTGATTTAGCCGCGCGCGCACTAAAAATTGCTGTTAATTATTGAAAATTAAATGAATAAATGTGTTATTTATGATTGTCTCTCTCACTTACTATCGCTCGCTCTTTCCCTTTCCCGCACACACACACACACACATACGCAGACAGCGCCGCAATTGAATTGTTTTTGTACGCGTTCTGTTTGAGTTTCAATTGATAAATCGCGATTGCTCTCGTCGTTCCATTGCCAAAATGTTTCAGTGCGCGAGTGATGCTTCAAATGAAAGCATAAATCAAATGTATCTCTAACGGGTTTTGTTTTTATCTCATTCTATTGTTCAGCGCGTACCAGTTTTTAAATTGCATTTACAACATATAAAACAACAACAAAAATAAGAAGAAGAAGAAGAAGAAGAATAAAAGAAAAAGAATTACACAAATTTCTAAAGAATTTGAACAAGCGCAATTCAATCTTAGCTCTTTTTACTGCCAATCGCCATTCTATAAACAAATCTGGAATCAATTTCTTGGCAATTGCTGCTGCTGCAACAAACACAACAACAACAACAACAACAGAATCACCCACGCAACCAAAATGAAATCAAAGCTGAAAACTGCGCAGTCGATGCTGACGTCGAAGTCGCCGTCGCCAATGCCCAGCAACGGTAAATGGATGCTGGTCTCAGCAATGCTGTTAGTTCTGCTGGCGGCCGCCACCCAAGCAGCTGATGAGGTAAGTGGCAATTGACACTAAGCGGAAATGGAACAGCAGAGAGTGTGTAGGATCGTCAGTCAATTAAGGGGAATCAGGTGGGAATGGATCACAATAGGCGAAAGACCTTGAACGGCTTAGCTGGAATGAAAGGAATGAGAAAATGTAAAAATGATTAAAGAAATGCATCAACAATGATAATAAAGAATGGGAAAGAGAATGGAATGTAGTAGAAATGTATAGAAAGTATGGGAGAATGAAATATTGTAAAAATAAAACATAATAAACGACTAAGCAATCAAAAATGATGAAGTGGTAAATAACTATAGAAAGGTTAACAAATATTATTTTATAATTAATGAAATTAATATAGAAACAGTCATAAATATTAAATAATATCATTATATGATCTTAGCGATCTAATGATCTTGATATAGCAATGATTCAAGTATACCAAAAATACCAAAATACTTAATTAAATATACCAAAATCTCTATAAAAATGCATTGAGCTTAAATATAAACCACTTCATAGTCAATTATACATTAATAATTATCGTTTTTAGACTATTCCGCATTGTTTCATAAATGTAGTTACCTATAAAGAGTGAATATAAACAAATTTCACGTACGATTGCATTTGCAATTTCATTCAATAGTTAACAAATTACAATGCCATGCAATTAACGAAACTCCAATTATTATTTGCTGTAATTAGAAATAAGTAAATTTTAATTGTGGAAGCTGAAATGCAATTTGCAAAACAATTGTCGTTTGTATCAAATTTGTATATTTATTTGTATTAATCGCAAGTTAATTCAATAATGTAAAACGTTTAATATTTTTGCTGCCCTAAATCAAATTCTACAGCTCTCAGTTCACAGTACGGTTCTTGGAATTCGAATTAAATTTCCTGGAATTCCATGCCTCGCAGGGTCTTTTAATATGCAAATATTGAATCGTCTTCATGTTGGCCTTAGCTAGACATTTTACAACTAGAATTGGCTTCACAGAGAGCGAGAGTCCTGCTAAGTTTCTGAATATGAATATATATTTAAATTAAAATTGAATTTGGACTTGTATTAAAATATTGTTTTTTACATAAAGCGTTTTAATATATTCATTTAAACATATTCTGTCAATCAAGTTAGTCAACATATCTTGCCTCGGTAATATCAGGGTATCATGTGCTTCGACTTCTCTGCATTCTATTTACTTTGCTTGTTTTTTCCCCCATTTGATTGTTATGAAATTTTCTAGCATAGAGACGATAGATTGAATTTCAATTTCTTGAGATTATGAACTGCTTTAACCTCAATCTGACCGCCTATTTCGCACCTGCATTTGTTGCCCTGAACTACCAGCCCCACCTTCTGCTTCTCCCCCACACAGTTAGTTGTACTCCTTTGCACTTTGTTATTTTGCGGCTTGAGGTTTGCTCATTGCTTTGCTGGCTGCTGTCTGTCTCGCTCTTTCTCTTTCTTGCTCACTCACTCACTGTTAGAATCTGCCACTTAAAATGCAAAATAGAAGAGAATTCTGTCTGAGCTCTGACGCAAACTAATCAATATACAAATTTACATACACACACTCACACACATACATAGGCAAGCTTATTTATGCATTTACTTACATATATCTAGCTATTTATAAGTGCATGTGCGTGTGTGTATGCCTGAGCTTCTGTAACAATGAAAACTTTGGCTGTCTGGCAACGCTTGTAATTCGCATTTCAATCGTTGTTGCTGCTGTTGTTGTTTTTGTTTTCTATATTGATGAGACGATAATGAAGAGTGGAAGATGCTGCAAAAAGACATTAAAAGCGTCTGCACTGCTGTAGCGCATAAATATGGCAACAAGAATGCTTGTAGCTGTATCTGTGTATGTGTGTGTGTGTGTGTGAGTGATGAATGTTACACTCGCATACGCATTGCCCATAAGCGCACTCGTCTTTTTATCCTCTTCCTCTTCATCAACTCCATCTGCTTGTGGCCGTTGATCGTTTGCCAAAGTGTTGGCAAAAGGCATCCGGCTGTTGCCAATTGCAGTAGCCAGTTTTGTTTGTTTGTTTGTTTGTGTGACTTATTGGCCCAAAATGTGCACACAAATACACAAACATACACATACACATAAATAGTACATTGGCCCGTTTCTACTGAACCACTAAGCGCCCATCAGTAGTCACTGTTGTTGTTGCTGTTATTGTTGTTGTTGCTATTGTCGTTGTCTTGTTTAACGTTCCGGTCCAGCCCGTTCCCATTGCGCTCTCCTTTTAGTCCGTTTGTCACTTGTTTTTGCCAAAATTGGCCAAGCTGTGGTTATCGTGGAGGCTCTTCAGCTGCTGCTGCTGCTTTTCTTTGCAGTTTTTGTTGTTTCTCTCGCCAAAATCATTTTAAGAACGTGCACAGTAAACCTGATGAAGAGCCAGGCATGCCAGCGGCCAGAGAGAGAGGGATAGAGTAACAGCAAGAGTTAGAGTGTGGCCACAGCTTTGGAGTGTGTGCAGGATAATGTAATGATTTGTGTGCGAATGCGAGCAGACGTAAAAAAAAATACTGACTCATACTCACACACATACGCACAGACTGATCAAAAGGTAGGCAAAGCTCGCCCACTCCCACTACACAAAGTTTTGTTTTTGGCTCGTTTACGCATTTGCGCTCATTAGCATGATTGGCATGTGTTCGTGACATTGAGTGAGTGCCGGAGAGTGTCAAAGACGCCGAGAGGGAGAGGGAGAGCGAGAGAGAGTTAGAGTGCGTTTAAAGGTGACCAGACGCGTCTAATGCGCACTCAGTTCATCTTTCACTCATATTTACGTGCTGTGCAACGAGCTGTTTATGTTTGTGTTTGTGTTTATGGATTTCCGGGAAGGCGTTTCTTTTTTTGGCACAGCGATAAAATGGCTGTTATATTGGTAATACTGTAGGTAATATTTCGTTTTTCTTTTTAGTTTGTAAATGATAACAAAGAGGTAGCAAAATCAACGTATGATGTCACGTTTGATATATCAGTAATCTTAGTTGTTTGCCTTAATAAATACAAATTTTTGTCGCCGAACTTATCGACTTAATTCATTCTTATACAAATATTTATTACACACCTATACCAGTTGCAGCTATCTCGCTTCCACTCCCCTTTCCATTATTCACGTGTGTGTGTGTGTGTGTGTGTGTGCGTGCGTGTGTTGCTATGCTCATTTGGCTCTGTGTTTCGTCTTGCATTTAATAAGTAGTTGCTCAGTCAGTGTTGCTGTTGTTGTTTCAGTTGCTTGCACTCACCTTCGCGCTCATTGACGCCGAAAACGTAAGCGGCGTCGCTGTTGCAGTCGCCGTCGCAGTCGCCATTGTCGTCGCTGCTGTTAATGTCAATATGTTATCATCGGCGATTTTTTTAATGCATTTTGCAAATGTCAACGTTTCTCGATCTACGCATACGAACAAACTGTACATTTGCTGCTTGCATTTTGCTCTTTAATCTGGGTTCAATTAAAAATCCCCAACAGATAATCAGTGCACAATGCAACGATGGAAATACATATTTTAAGCATATACACGAGCTAATTGCAAAAAGCTCAGTAATACCTACACAAACACACATACATACTAAATAAAACACACAAACATACATATGTGAAAAAAAAAAACAAGATCACGTTGCAAATGTCAGTTAACGAGTCAAAGAGCAATTGCTTAAGAGAGCGAAAGAGCGAGAGAGACTCAGAGAGCGCGTTTGTGGATCAATTACATATGTTGTCTGACATGTGCATAAAACAAAATCCAATTAGTAAATTTTTACATGTCAAGACAACATAAAAGCAAAGGCAATTGCAACAAAACCCAAAGGGTTGCCGCAAATAAACCAAAAGCAAAAACATTTGCGGCACCCGCAGCAGCAGGCAGCGCAGGCAGGCAACAAACAGTCAAAATGTGAGGGCGCGATTACAACAGAGTAAAAGAGACAGCGCTGTAAGAGAGCGAGCGAGCCACAGTATAAAAATGTGTGTGCAGGCGGCGAAACAACAACAGCAAACGAGCATAAAATGTAAATATGTATGGGTGTGTGTGAGTGTGAGTCAGTATTGGTAGGCAGCAGACAAAGTTGAAGAAAAGAAGACAGCGACAAACGACGTCGCGACGTGGTGGAGTTTCGTGTAGCTCCAAGAGCAGCGACGCCAACGGCAGAAGCAGCGACGCTGGCAGCGAAGTTGAGGGCTGCTGCTGCTGTTGCTGTTTCTGTTTGTTGTTGTGGTTGGCTCTCGTGTTGCTTTGCTTGAATTTCTGTTTCTGCTGAGGTAAACAACACACACAGCCTCGACAGAGGCAAAGGCGGAGGCAGTGCCCAACAGCCAGACCAGGCCAGGCCAGGCCGTGCCGTGCCGGCAGTTTTCAAGACCCGAGCGTAGACAAACCAAACAGGCAGATTGAACCGCTGCCGCCGCCAACGGCGATGACGACGACGACGCCGACGCCGCTGTCGCTGCCATCCGCCGCTGCCTGCAAGAAGGGTACGCAATGTCAATAATCATGCGTTGTTGCCACTTTTCATAGTCGTTGTTGTTGTTGGTGGTGATGTTTTTGTAGTTGCTGTTTCATATGTTCGACTTGAGCTTGTTTCATTTTGCGGTTTGCTTGCGACAAGTTGTATCTCTGTTCGATGGCTCTTCCTCTCGCGCTGCTTCTCTTTCTAGCTCTTGCAATATGTGTGCGTGAGTGCGTGTGTATAAATATTTGTACGTATGTATGTGTGTGTGTGTATATGCATGTGCCGTATGTTTTACTGCTTTATTGGGTTTTACAATTTTTATTTTCGTTGTCCCACTGCGGGATTTTAGTAGCCGTTTCCTCTGCTCTTGCCGCAGCACTCAGGCATGTGTGCGTATATTTTTGGTTTAATATATTAATTGCAATTTTCTTTGTTCATGAATTCTGCTGATGCCACTTTTATATAATTTACTCTTGATTTGTTTACTGCGCATTGAGTTTATTTTTGTTTGTTTTAATTGCAAAAAAAAAAAAAGAAACAAAAATAACAGCACACTCTCTCATTGAACCCCTCTCGTTCATCCTCTTCTCCTCCTACTCTCCCGTCCCTTACCTTCTCTATGCCTTTGCATATCTTCAATTGGCATATCGCTCTCATTGACGCAAATCGCGCGCAAAATTTTGTGTTGCTTTCTGTCGTTTCCTCTCATCCGCTTTCTATGTACAAATCTCCCAGTCTTTCGCTTTGACAGCCCTTTTTTTTCGCTACTGCCGTTGTATATGGCGCGTATTTCCTGTGTGCCGTTATTATTGTTGTATTTTTGCTATTTTGTTTTTGACTTTGCGGCTTTGTGTTTGTGCGTTTATGTTTGTGTTTGCATATCATTAACATGGAAAACGGTAAGCCGCAAAAAAGAGTTGGCAGCCCACGCAGCAGCACAGCAGCTGAGACAGCTGCAGTTTTATCTCTCTAACACACACACATATATATATATGCACACGCACACAGTCAACCCACGCACTTGCATACTCTTATAATTATGCGGCATTTTAGTGTTTGTGTGTGTTTGGTTCGTTTTCACTATTTTTGTTTGATGTTTTCGATGCTTTTCCAATCAACTTTTCACACATTTTTTCAGCTGTTGTTCATTTTGTGTGTCCATTTCTGTGTTCCACTTTGGGTTTGATCTTTGCTGCACATTTCATGGCAACTCTTGCTCTCTTGATCCCTCTCACTCTCTCTCTTCCTCTCTTTCTTTTCTTTGTTTCTCCATCTCAGTCGCTCGCTCGCCGTGTTTTTATGGAATACCCACGCATTCGCCCACGCAAATTCTTCGACTTAAAACATAAATATATTCCCCCCATGCAATTTGTTTACAAATTCATATTTATACATTATTGTGGTTTAAAGAAAATTCCATTTATAAATGTTTTTACTTGTGGTTTTTCGGGTTTCTTGCATGACTGCGCCACATACAATTTTTATGGTCTAATTTTTAATTTACTCTGCACTGTTCGTTATATAAAATATCAAGTATTATTTTTTTTGAAGGAATTTCTCTTGTGAAAACTTGGCTGAGAGTGGAAATATCTATAAATACCTTTCTATATATAATATTTGTTTTCATTTTAATTAACTTGAGCAAATACTTTTCAAATTCCTTTTTCGCCAGCCTGCGGCCGAATATTAGGTTAAATATATACATATGTATATATGTATGTCTAAAAAAACAAAGAAACATAAATTTGTAAGAAAATATAGTCCACTTGAATATAAGATTAAAATGTAATGAAACATTTGTGCAATAGAAATCGTGTTTTAATCTCAATTTTGAGGTCATCCGGTCAGAATTGCGATTTAATATTATTATATTGAAATCAGCAATAATAAAAAATGCTTTATTTGAATAAATAAACACCTATTAAATGATTAATTAGCAGTTTGTTCAAGGAAATGAGATCATTTCTTTATTCCGTTTTTTGTTTCCATAATGTGCTGTCACATATATACATACATATACATACATATATTGATAGGCGCATTTAGTGTTGATAAATGCACTGACAGAAAACTTATATATAAAAATAATAAAATAAAAAAAATACTAACAAATTGGCAAGAAAAAATAAAACTCTTAGGAAATTAAACCTAAATGAATATTATAATAAAAAAGTACAATAAATAAATTTTTACTAACAAAAAATTTATGTGGAGTACTACAAATAATAATAAAAAATAATAATACAATGTGACAGAGAGGGAGAGGGAGAGCGAAAGATAGAGAGAGGGACCAAAAGTGCGTGAGAGAGACATTCAACTAGCCTGATTAAATAAGCTGATAAAGCTGTCAAGAGTATAATCTAAGGCACGACTTTCACTAGAACTTCTGAGAATCGCATAGCAAGGCAATCTACACACATGCAGGACAGATCTTACGATTACTGCTACGCATTACTCATTCTCGTTAATCACTTAAAATAAAAAACAACGTTGTTTTTCATAGCGTCTATATGTATGTAGATTTACAATCGCTTGCATCGAGTCTGTAATGAGATTTCATGGATCTGCAATCGCTTTATCTCCTCCATGTGGTCATCCAATATCTTTGACCCACGCGAACTGATTTGCATCCCAAGGGCTGGACATGTGTTGAACGAGTTGAGCTGTTGCAATTGCTTGTTTGCTATTTCCGATTCGTATTCAGCTTCCGATTACACACACAAATGCACAAACTGCCATACACGCACACACACACACACACACACACACACACACGGACACTCACACATTCGCGCAAATTCCGATTGGAATTGCAATTTTCGCTGTTTCAATATCTCGCGCGTCTGAAAACGCCCACAAAACGCGTGTAGGTCGCATGGACTTGGACTCTGGGCTGCTGCTGCTGCCGTTGCTGCTGCTGCTGCAGTGTCTCCTGCTGTTGGCAATAGGGAAAAAGCCAGCTGGTTGCTGGAGAGGCGTGGCAAGGCGAGGGGCAACTGTTGCCGTCTGCTGCTGCTGCTGCTGCTGCTGTCCCATGTTTGCATACGGAATGGAACGTTCTTGTCATTCCTCTAGTTTGCAGCATTGTTTGCCCCGACGACAACGACGTTGATAATGAACATAATGATGATGATGATGATAATGATGATGTTGCTGTTGTTGTTTCTGTTGTTCTTATTGCTGCTGCTGCTGATGATGATGATGATGATAATGAATTTGTTGCCCCGCCCGTTAAGCCAAAAGTTGTCCCCATCATCATCATCATCATCATCATTTTGGCGGCTGCTATCTGCTCTTTTGGCAGCAACGCATCCAGAAACCAAATACTCATTACGGTCAAACAAAAAAACAATAAAGGCAAGAGAAAAACCATGTGGGTGCACTCGAGTGCGGGTAGAGATGACTAGCAAATATCCTGGAAATTGTAATTTGATGACAAGTTCTTGTAGTATAGCTTAATTATCTGTTAATTAGCATACAAATAAAATTATATATTAGAATTGCGTATGAAGGATTTTCTATAAATCATTTCAGCTTAAACTTTACCTACTCCAACTAGTTGTCCTACCCAACTTGATTGCTTTGTACAGGGTATATACGTAAACATAAAAACAATTACCATGCGATACGGGGGCGTTTTGCCATTGGGGGGCGTGGCGCAAATAAAGTCTGCAACAGATTGCAGCAACCCAAAAGTTTGGATTTTGTGTTGCTGCCACAGTTTGAGGCAGAGTTGCCTGCGTGACGGCAGCAACAGCAGCAGCAGCAGCAGCAGCAGCAACAGCAGCAGCAGCAGCAGCAGCAGCTGCCGTTGCCATTGCTGTTGCTGTTGCATGCACCTCTGCCTCATTTCTCCACTTCCACTTTAACCACGCTGTTTTTATGATGCTGTTGCTCATTTTGACCAGGTTATTGACATCAGCTCAAATTTAACTCAAATTTCGTTTTATTCGCCTTTGCGATTTTATTTTTGTGGCCGTTTGAGTGGGTTAATAAAATAAGCTTTGGATTTCTGGGTTATAGCTTAAATAATATATATTTAATATTTTCCATATATTTTATGATTATTTTAATATTAATTCCTATACTTAATATGAAACAATTCTGTGACAAAATTGTTTTACAATAATTCCTATGGCTTTTATATTTATTATTATTTTTATATATATTTAATTACCTCATTTAAAATATATTTTAAAAAATATTAGTCAGCTTTTCACAGCAAATGTTGCATGGATTTTAAATTTAATTTGTTTTGAAAATAGAAATAAAAAACGAATTAAAATGTTGTCAATATTCTGAATATTTTTTAGAAACATTTGTTGTCATGCAGCTTAACAAATTGTCGCTCAAAAGTCATAAAAAAATCATTTAAAAATATGTATATAAAGATGTGCATGTATATAGGTATAGGTATTCATAAATATAATTAAAAAAAATTGACAGCATACACACATAAATATATAGATAAAATAAGTATAAGCTTATATTTTTATTAAGCATTATTTATTTTTAATCTTTGATCTCTTTTGGCGCTCGAAGGCACGTGCTAAATAATTCAAATGTGTGTGTTTGTGTGTGTGTGTGTGTGTCATAACTTTTTGTTTGAGCTGTTTTGCTGTTGCTTTTGTTGCTGGCTTATTGGCCCCGCCTCTGTTTTGGCTACGTCATAAATTTATGTGTGCAAATCCGGTAAAATTTATGCATATTTCGTCTTTTTACACTTTGTGGCGATGGCCAATGTTGCCAATGTTGTTGTTGTTGTTGTTGTTGTGTTGTCGCCCTCGACATTGACGCTTTAATTGTTAGCCAGAAACTTTGTATTTCTTTTCGGATTTCGTTTGTGCCATTTATGAAAATATTTGCATAAAATTATGCTTACGTATATATCACATTAGTTAATTTTTGTCATATCTAGCTTGCTCTTTCACTCACTCCATCTATCTATCACTGCCTCTGTCTCTGTCTCTGTCTGTGTTGTCAGCTGAGCTTTCAATATTGTCACGTATTCCTCAGCTTTTGGAACTGTCCTCAATGGTTTTGTATTTCCGTCTGCTGACTCAGAGAATTGAGACGCATCGAGAAACTCAGAGTGTGCGAGAGAGAGAGAGAGAGAGAGGTATATGTATATGCTCTCTTTGCTTTGGAAATATGACTCAAGTCAATGGAAATCGAGAGATTTTTAATATTTTTGCCGGCGCCAAGTATTTGCTGTTCTTTATAAAGTTCTTCAATTTAATGGAAAACAACTTAAACAAAATTATTATAATTTGTTTTGCTCGTAAATTTGATGCTCGTAAAGCCAACAACAAAAATGCAGCAACGTCATTGATTGGCAATCTTGAGTTGTCGTTAAATTCTACATTTATATCGCCTGATGGATAGATATAGATTTTGAGAAACGCTCCTAAGGCATGTCGTTAAATCATGCTGGATCCATGCTAGAATAAAAATGGATAAACAAATTTGAAGCGCTTGGTGAACAACATCAATTGGATATGAAATGCGTGTAGACCGAACGGAGACAATATTCAAGTATTTGTTGATATATATTTAGAATTTTGTTATATATGTATATTTAAATAGGGATTCGTCCTTGTGCTTCTATGGATATTTGTCTTTAGTACGAACCTTGTAATTTTATATATGTATTTAAAGACCTTCATTAGCTGAACAAGTATTTATTACTAAGCAAAACATTTGGTATATTTTTAGTATATTTTAAATATATTTATCAACAGTTTCTCATTAGACCAATGTTATATAGCATTAATTGGAGCTCTTAGACTAATTGTCTTCTTACTAATGATAGTATATATATCTATAAAAACCATTGTCATTGCTTCTTCATGATATGTCAAAGCTTTTAGTTAAATTGAATCACAAAATAGACATTCCCTTGGCTGGTTTGTCATTTAAATGATTTCGATTTAATTATATTACAAAAGACGACAACAGAATGATTATTCCGAACTATCTACAAGATTTGTGCATTGTGCCTGCGTTTGCCTATAAGAAAGTGAATCACTTAAGAGAAATGTAGGCAAATATTTGAAGAATATATTTAAAATACTTTTAGTAGAAAAAAAATAATAGAAAATTGTTGCTTGTTCTAGCTAAGAGAAAAATTAGCAAAAAATATATTCCAAAAATTTTTAAAAATATTATAAACAACAAATTAGAGTGTAAAATAAAAAAAAAATACTTTAAAAATCCATATAAAATACTGCTCGCTAAAATTAAACAAAATTCATAGGAATTTGCATATTTAAGTACAAATTTGCCTTTAATATTGCCTTTAATATTTCATTTGTTGCACAATTAATCTTGCCCCACTGCGCAGTTGGCATTTTGTTTGTCCATTTCGCGTTTCAGAATTGACTTTTTGCTTAGCCAAAATTTGCGCGTTGGCCAAATTACTTTCGATGCTTGAGAGAATTTGTTATAAACAAATACATGCAGACATACATACATACATACATATGTATATAGGGCTGTTGGTGGCCAATGGGGAGAGCAGCAGCAGAAGAGGCAATATTGAAAAGGGAATAGTTTCTGTTGCAGTTCGCTATTTGTCCAAAACGTCCGTCGGCCACGCCCCCAATTTCTTTTTTTTTTTCCATTTCCTTAGCCACACGCCTTTAAGCGAATTTACATTTTCATTTACGCCTGAAATGAGCACGAGATTCGCCTGCAAAGTGTGTATGTGTGTGTGTGTGTGTGTGTGTTTGTGTGTTTGTGTGTGTGTGTTTGTGTGAAGATCTCTACAGTGCTTTGGCATTTGCTGTGTTGTATTATTTATACAGAAACTACATTCTAGCCGCACACACACACACACATACACACACGTACATCTAACAACCTCACCACCCACTCAAGCAAATGCCGTTAGCGACAGCGGCTGCTCCACGGGGTCGCCCCTTTGCCACCCTCTATGCGCATCATATGCAAATAGTCGTAATATTTTTCAAATGTTTGCTTTTGCGTTGCACACACACACACACACATACATATATATACACTTTTCTTCTCTTATTTTTTTTTTCTTCCCTATATTTTTGCTTGGGGTCTGCGTGCCTGCCTTTTCACATTTTTCAATTTTCCACGTTCGCTTTGTTGTCGTCGCTGATGATACCTACACACACATACGTATATACATATATATGCAAACATACACAAACACTCACCCACCCACCCACACACACACATGTGCGCTACACACATTCTTGTATTGAGGCTTTGTGTTGCTTACATTTTCATTATATATATATATATATATATATATATATATATATATATATATATATATATATATATATGTATATATTTTTTTTTTTTAAATTTTTTTTTACTTTATGTGATTCTTTTTTATATTTCTTTTGCTCTTGAGGCGAGCCTCTGCGCGCCTGCCAAAAGGAAGTTGTCCGCGCTGCTTAGGACGCGGCGCCTTCGCCCACACCAGCCCCCTTCCCCCCCCCCCCCCCTCTCTCTCTCCCTCTCTCTCTCTCTCTTGCATTCTAAATTACCCGAGGGCCAATGGACTGTGTTGCCCCCGCGCTGTTTTGTAGCTTCTTGGCTTCTTGGCTTTTCCTCTTCCGTTGTTTGTTCTCAGTTTTATTTTCATGCTCTTTCCCTTTTGCATATGGTAAATGGCAATTGGCAATTGGCAACGCAAGCGTTGACAGTTTTATGCCGCAGCTAATTAGATTTGATATAAGATTGAAGTGCAAACAACAATAGCAACAACAATAGCAATAGCAACACATGTTGATTCGCAATGCTTCAATAAATAAACTACAAAATGAAATAAACAAAGAAAATAAACTCAATTTCAATTTCAATTTCAATTTCAAACGCTTCTCAATTCGTTTTGCCCATTTAAATGCTCTATCAGAGAGGGGTACATATTGTTTTTGTACTTTTGTTAACTGTTGTACTGTTCAAGGGGGCTGCAGGTTCAGGGAATCTAGCTGGAAATAGCATTTCCTTTCCTGCTCTAGACAAAAGCAAGTTTAATATATAACTTTCTCGAAAAGTTCCTGCAAGTTTTCACTCGACTGTGTGAATAGCTAAGTATATTAAATGGCTTCCCAAAGGGTGAATACATAGGGCTGCGGCTCTAAACTGCATGAGCTAGAGTCGAACCCTAAGTCGAAGGGAAACCCCAAAAAAGTTTAGTTTTGACTGGTCAAATTTTTAGCTTTAAAAATCATTTACAATGAAAAATTGTATAAAATTAAATATGAAATATGTAGTAATAAAAAGATTATAAAATAAAATTTAAAATAAAACATCACTAAAAAAAAAATAAAAATTTTAATTTAAAACAATTAAATAAATCCGTAAATTAATAATTGAATAAAAAAAAAAAAACAAAAAAAGAAGAAATAGATATCATAATTATCATTCTTTTAATTATGATATCTATTGATTCTTTTTTATTTAATATTTTTAATTTTTTCTAATTTAATTTGAATTTTATATAACGATTTTAAAATTAAAAATAAAAATATAAATAAAAATATATTTAAAAAAATATTAATAATAATAAAATAAATAAAAAATAAAAAAAAACTATAACAAAAAAAAAATGTTTAAAAAAAATTAAATATTAAATGTAAAGAAAGGATACATACATAATAAGATTTCTTTAATCAAACATATACGCAATAATTTACTTTTAAGAATTTACTATTCTCTCTATATTCTCTACACCCTTTGATTCAATTCAAGTTAACTTTTATATTTGATTTGATTTTGAATTTAATTTGGCTCTCTTTGTGAGAGCCAACCAAAATTTTAATTGTTTTGCCAAACTGAAATCCACACTTTGATATTGTTTCATTTCAAGCTTGAGTGCTTTAACATATTTGAAAGCCAACCTACCCCAGACTCCCCGCACTACCCCTCCTCCCCTCCTCCAGCAACAGCATCGTTTGCAACGAAATTTAGGCCAAGCTGTTGTCCATTTTGGCTGCTGCTCTCAATCGGATGTACGAAACAGAAATTATAGAGCAGCTCTGGCTTTGGCTACAAATTTAATGCCAGATGTGTTTTATAATGTTGTTGTTGTTGTTGTTGTTGTAGTTACGCCAGCTGTGAAATCAAAGTGCACTATTGCTATCTCGCTCTGCACGCATCTGCGTTGTATTTCTATCTCTTATCTATGATTGCTCAGCGCACACACATTGATTGATGACAGGGTCAAACTAAAGCTTTGTTTGAAGCTCTTTTCGTTGTGTGGAGTGGAGTCAATTGCTGGGATTAGGATGGTCATACAAATGTATTCCATCTATATGGCAAAGCCTTCAATTCGCATTGGAGGTCCCTGCCCTGCCCCACCAAAACTAATTACTTATTTAAATACATGCAGGCGCAGACAGCTAGGGGAGACGAGGCGAGGCATTGCTGTGGTGTGGGGATGTGTGGGAATCCGTGTGGGGCTTAGTCAAAGTGCATAACAAATGTGAACCCGAGACTACAGTTGCCTCTACCTTCCGCTAATCCCCCCCCTGTACATCTGTCTCTCTCTCACTCTCTCGATCTCAGTGTATATATATATACTTTGGGGTCTGCCCAGGCTGTAAACTAAACTATACGGTGCTCTCTCTCTCGCCCTCAACTCCCTTAGTTTTCAGGCTTCCTCTGTGGCAACCCACAGAGGCTGATGAAAAATTTACATAAATTACTGCAGACTGGACGAGGAACAGGAACAGGGCCAAAACAACATGCGAGACCCATAAGCAGAGGCTACAAAAAAAAGTGAGAGAGAGCGAACGAGAGAGAGAGGGAGACTAGCAGGGCGAATTGAGCAGCGAGCAACGAGCAGCGAGCAACGAGCAGCGACGTTGACGATGACGACAACGACAACAAAATTAGCATAAATGTGTTGGAGTTTCATTTTGGCACAGTATATATAATAAGCATTATGCATTTGCGTGTTTGTTGTTGTTGTTGTTGGTGCTGCTGTTGTTGGGCATAGTTTTGAGCAGTGCTCCCCAAGCGTGCGACATGAAATGTTTTGAAAACAGCGCTGAAGGCCAAGTAATAATACCTAAAAAGAACAAAAAACCCAAAAGAAACAAAAAAATTTAATAATAAAAAAATATAATATGAATAGCAAATGTTTTCTGCAGCAAGCCTTAATTTAGATACGCTTGTTGAAGCCTTGAAGCTCTAGTAGAATAAACATCAATCCTTTGTGAGCGCTGTAATATATATAATCATAATAATAATAAGTCTTAACTTACATTAGATTTTCAACAACTTTGAGATGGAAATTGTGTTGCCAAGAATTTATTTAAAATTTAAGAAAAATAGGTTTAAAGGAGATGAAATATAGTAAAAGGTATTTAATTTAATATGGATCATAATGATATGAATAATTTATATATTTTAAAATATTTGTAATATATATGTGAATATGAATATTTTATATAATTTAAAATATTTATAATATATATATGAATATGAATAATTTATATAATTTAAAATATTTATATACTGAACTCAATGAAAATGGGAAATTGGGTTGTAATTTTTTTTTAAATTTATTATATGATATTAATATATATTTTATATAAATTTTTCTAGTCAATTTGTTAATTAATATTTAATTATAAAAATACAATATTTAATATATAAAAATATAAAAAAATATTTTTATTAACCAATGAAAATGGGAAATTGGGTTGTAATTTTTTTTTTAATTTATTATATGATATTAATATATATTTTATATAAATTTTTTTAGTCAATTTGTTAATTAATATTTAATTTCCTAAATATATAAAAATACAAAAAATTATTTTTATTAACCAGCCTATCAAATATATAAATGGAATGTGTTATGGAATGCCTATGGACTAATTTCATAAAGTATTCACAGCTTCGCAATCAAAATAGAATTTTGGGCACGGCCGCCTAGCCTTCATGGTGGCGATAAGACATTCCATCGAATCGCTGTTTCTTTATCGAACTTAATGTGACAATTTTTGGTTTTGGTTTTTTGATGAATTGCTATTTTGATTATGGAATTCGGAGCGAGTGTCGCTGTTATCATTGAGCCAGCTGTGCGGCTTTGGATTACAGTGAAACTGAACTGTGGCGACTTAATGGAGAATTTCCCCCAAGTTCCAAGTCCCAGCACCTTTCGCACACTTTCGCACTGTACTATCTTGCCATCTCTTTCTCGGCATTCCGCTGGCTTCCTCGTTTAGCTGAGTCCGAGTTTAATGACCAGGCGCAAGTTTCGCATTCGTGTTCGACATGGCGAACGCGTCCCACTCACTGCAGCTATGTTTATCTGTCTCTATGTGTGTGTGTGTGTGTGTGCATTTTTAATCATGTGCTTGCCTACTTACGCAGAGTCCAACGTTATTATAGGCCAGGCCCATTTGGGAATAGCGCAATGTGCCACGTACTTAGTTGCTAATTCTTTATGTGCACACAAGCATTTTTATAGTCCACGCGTCTCCCTTGCCGGGCCGGGCATTACGACTTGCACATGAATTAGACAACATGCAGCATTTAAATGTTGCAATTATAAGTAGCTAAATAGTTGTTGTAGAGTGACTGCATGAATAGTTAATTTAATTCTGAATAAAATGTAGAAAATAAACTTTCCATTTCATCTTTATACTGACTAGTTGCATGAATAAAGAATGGGAGAGAGAGGTAGAGAGAAAGAGGAAAAGAAAGTGTGAAAGAATGAAGTAGAAATAGAGAATAAAATAAGAGAGAGTCAGAGATAGAGATGAAAATAAAGAGAGCGAAGGAACGATGAGAGCGACAGAGAAAGGATAAGCGAGAGAGAGAAAGAGAAGGAGTGAAAGTACGAAAAAGAGCGAGATCTATAAAGAAAGAGATAGAATAATAATGAAATAAAGCAATAATGAAATAAAAAGAGACGGTAATATAGAAAAGACAAAGAGGGAGAGAAAAAGGCAGAGAGAGAAGAAAAATAATGTTAGTGAAATGAAAGAGATACAGAAAGAAAGAGAGAATGAGATGGACAATAACAATAAAACCTCTAAGAAGATCTCCATTGCAAGTATCAAAAGAACTAACAAGCAATTAAAGAATATGATAAACTAGTTAGGGCATACAGAAGTCGTTGACCAATTGCATTTGCAGTTTACGCCCGCACTTAATGTGCAGAGTGTGGCCCCAAAGCGAAGCTTTGAAAGTCCATTGCCATGCAAGGCACATAACCAGCGCCATATAAGAGTACATATTGTATAAAGGTATATACATATATATATATATATATAGATGTATATATATGCGTGTATCCATGTGATTTAGAGTGTGCGTGCAGGTGCAGGTGTGTGTGTGTGTGTGTGTGTGTGTGTGTGTGTGTGTGCTGGAACGGAAGTGCAAAGGTACTGCGAACGCTCGTAAAAATGTGCAAATTTGACACTCGGAATTCAATGTCAACGATGCCAATGGCTGTGCGAATGGAGCATGTGAATGGGTGGATCGATGGGTTCAATTAAAAGCAATTGCCAGAGTTGCCACAGTGAGCATGAGAATGGTATGTCATAAGAGGGTCGTATTGGTATGCCTTATATGTGACTATTATGCTGTCTCCTCTCTCTCTCTCTCTCTATCTCTTTGTCTCTATCTGTCTCTTTCTCTGCTGGTGTAGTATTTTGAGTATATTTCACATGTGCCATTTTTGTCGCTTGGCCGAGTTGTTTACTTTTATCATAGTTCTGCTGCTGCTGTTGCTGTTGCTGTTATTGCTGTTGTTTCTGAATATGTGCAAAATTCCAATTTCACAAATGTCACTGCATAGTTTTGGGCGTTTAGCTGGGCGTTGGCTTTACACTATACAACATGGTGTATTTATTGTGCCTCATCATGCCCGTCGTTGGGCAAACACAAAACAACACACACACATGCCATATCGTCCTATTGCCTGCGCGCGCGTGTGTGTGTGCGTGTGTGTGTTTTCGTTTGTTTGTTTGCACATATATTTTTCTACTCTATTTCATATTTCATAAATTGCGTCCTGTTTTCCTTATTTACCCTTTGAGCGAAATGCGATATTTCAGCTAAATGCAAACTGAAAACATTTGCCTATAATGTCTGATGTCATGCGTCGCCTACGTATTATGATTGGGCCCACAAAGTGTGCCAAATATTTGACTATATTATATTTCAAGACTGCTTACAAATTCGAGCTGCAATAAATAGGCAGTGTAATAGGATTATATTGATGTATAAACAAATCGCTGTGGGGTTTATTTTAAAGCCATAACGAATAACTTGACTTCTAATTGATTTGAAAAGTACAGCAAAAAATGTAATAAAACACGTTTAATTACCTAATTTGTTTTTGCTGTGCTTAGGGAATGGATAGAGAAGCTGGGCTTAACCAGTTCTAAAAACATATAAATCATTTGCTCTTTACAGATATATACATCTATATATCACGTAGACGTCATTTATCTTAAAATATTTTTAACTTGAATATTTTAAAGTAAAAAAATTGTTTGGCAATTTGTTCTTCTTGTGGCTTAACAAATTCCCATTTGATGTTATAATATTTCTTGCACGAAATATGCTTTTTGGGATGGATGTACACTAATTAATTTTTATTTTATTTATTTTTATTAATAATATTTGATTAATTTTAAATGGGAATCTTAGATGATTAACATTAAAAATGAAAATAAAATAATAGAAAATTAAGTTTTTACTCAATTGTTTTTTTTTTCCAAATTTCAAAAAGTCCAACTTAGACTGCTTTAACGATAATATTAAAAATAACTAAAAATATAAGGTTATATAGGGCCTAGAAACGTTGTCATTCACGCATTCTTGTAATTCCTATATTTTTGCTATTTTTAGCTTTAGCAAATATGAAAATTCCTTTAGCTCGCGTCTTGTCAAAGCTGCGAGACATGAAGCCTTTGACTTTTAGCACTTTGTGATTTTGAGCGGAACTTCAAAGTTTTACAAAAAGTCAGCGCACGCTTTGAGAGGTGCAAAAAGAGAAAAAAAAAACAGCATAGAAGAAATAGGAAAATAAAAAGCGAGAAAAGCGGGTTACTTTGACAGCGAACAAAGGCGAAGCTCAACAAATTTCTACAGTCAAAATGAAAATGAAGCATTTCCATGTGCGCTGGTGTGTATAAGTGTGAGTGTGAGTGTGCGTGTGTGTGTGTGTGTGTGTGTGTGGCTGCCCACATCCTGCATAAGGAAATGCGCATAGATGGAGAGAGCGAGATGGCGAGCGAGCAGTTAGCGGTTGAGCAAGCGAAACAAAAGCTCGTGCAGCAGTTAATTCCCGTTGCTTATCAGCAGCTGGCAAACTTTGCATTGACTGACACACACACACACACAAACACACACACATACACATTGGCAATTACAAAATGTGAATACAATGAATATCCACAAACATCTGGACAACTTTGAGAACGAACTGTGAATATATAGCTCTAACGGATGTGAATGTGAATCCGAATCCGAATGCGAATGCCACTGCTTTGGCTGCCTGACTCTTGCGCTCGGCTATCTCTGGCTCCCTCTGCCATCCGTTCGCTCCTTCGCCACTATCTCGCCCAGCAACTTCGCTGCATTTCTGTCTCTGAGTCTCTGCCCTGTAGCTGACATCATTGTCTTGCAATGCGGCTCGCTTGGCTCTTATTTGAGCGCGATGGCGCCAAATGCACGCCCACTTCTTTTACGGCCGCCCCCCAAACCGGCCGGCACAGTGCAATGCATGACTGCAAGTGTGTGTGTGTGTGTGTGTGTATTAACCCTCTCTATGTCTCTCTCTCTCGCTATCTATCCTTCTCTGTCTGCATATGCTGCCTGTCTGCATGTTCCCATTTTTCTCATTTTACTCAGTTTTTTAAGCCTTTTCTTTGGCCTTTTTTTTTTGCTGGCCGTTTTTTTTTTTTCTGCAACAGCTTTTGTGCTTGCGCCTTTAATTGAAGATTTTTTGACAGCAAATGTCGTCGGCGTCGTCCGAGTTGCCACTGATGCTGCCACTGCTGCCACTGCCACTGCTGCTGTTTGTGTGCCCCATAGAAAGTCAAGCTAGATGTAGAACAGTAGCTGGCAGAGTTCGTAGAACTTGCAGCGGCTGCTGCTGCCACAGCAGCGATAGCTACGGCGACGGCGACGGCGACAGCTCTGACTCTGGCTTTACCTTTCACTATCGACAACTGGGCTTTGTTTTCACTGCTTCATATGGCGTGCATTGAAATAAACACACACAGATAGACATGTCTATACATATGTATATACTAATGTTGGTCTTTCTGTTTAGGTATTTATTTGTTCTGACTTGTTTTTTGTTGATCTTAAAGAGAAAAATGTTTATATGGCTGACTTTTAGGCGTTGTTTGTACTGCATAAGCATGCTGAAAACTCTGCTGTTGCCATGAGCGTAGCCTAGGGACAACATTTTTATGTTATTTTATTTTTATTTATTTTTTTTATAATTTATTTTTGTTTTTGAGAGAGATATGAGGTTAAAACAAAAAATAAATGCGAGATTTTTTATGATTATTCTAAATATATATTAAATATTTATATAATTAAAGCAAGCAATAAAACTGCAGCTGACCGACTAAGAGATACCTCTCATTCTGCGCAGAATCGATTCAGATTCCATTTATTTTAGGATAGCAAAAATATGGATAATTATATGCGCGTATAGAAAGACATGCTTAGATCTACCCAATTTGATGTACCGATCAAGAAGACATGCTCTTTATGGGGTCTGCCAGGCCTCCAGTTGCTAGTTAAAGACAGGAACTTCCAAAAACAAAATTTGTTTGAGAGCTTTGAATGAAAGTAGCTAATCTATACATATCGATCTTTTAGATATTAGAAGATCAATAAACAACTCCTCCATTTCTGTACAATATTAAGCCGAACCCAAAAGAATCTAATATAATATATCTAATATATCCAAAGGGTAACTGAAAAAATGTTTGTTTCTTCTACAGCTGCAAGAGCTTGCCCGATATGTCAATGTGTTTGGTTTTTTACGCAAAGTACCTGCTGATATCATTGCTGGCACATTTGTATGCCAGACAGTGCAGCAAATAGTTTTCAATTTCGCATGCTTGCAACAAATCCATTTGCAACTTGGCACGTGCAACGTCGACTTCTAGCAGGAGTCGACTAGAAATCGCGTGAGAATAAATTGGAGCTCACGTGTTTCTCGTTTTTTTTTTTCCTTTCGTTTTCAGTGTTGGCTTGTCGCTTGGCGCCAGCTTCTTATACTCTCTCCTTTTTTTCTGTTTATATATTTCTTTTTTTTTAACACATTTAATTTATGCATTTCTTTCCTTTTTTTTTTTGCCCACTCGAATTTCAGCTGCGTCAAAATTAGCCGCATGTTGACTTTGCCAACTGCAGTCGCTGTCGTTGATTGTAAATCAGAGTGGCTCACATTTATTGCATATTCATGGACATTGCGCCAGGGACAGCGATTGGCCCTGGCAATCATGAATATTGATAAAGCAAATTGTTTGTTTGCATTTGGGGGTTTATTATTTCGTTGTGCAGCACAAAATGCCAAATGCAATGAAATTTTTGCTAAAGTTGCGCGAATTACGAACGCCAAATAAAAGCGTCAACAAAACAATAAAATAATAATTGCAATTTTGCTATTCGCTGTGCAAATTCGTAATACTCTATAATATGATGTTCGGAAAGTTTGGATTTTCATACAAGCTGAAAATGTCAAAGTAAATTTTTCAGCATTTTGATTTAAATTTCTATTAAATATGAGTATTGGCATATAGGAAAATTACAATTATTTTATTGTGTATAGCACTATGAATTTTATATATGTGTCGTAGTATTTTTTGTACTATCGATTATTCTATTGTGTCAATCACTAAGAATGCTCTTCCTTCTTCTTTTTTACCTGACTTCTTTCGTCAGACTCACTCTCTCTCTCTCCCTCTCTCCCTCTCTCTCTCTCTCTGTCTTTCTTTGTGATCGGCATCTTTTCGCCTATTGAAACCAGAGGGACCCTATATAAGGGCCCAAGTAGTTCATTCTCAGCTATAGTTTTCTCTCTCTCACTCTCTCTATTTCTTACTGTCTCTCAATCTCTCGCTCTTTCTCTCTTTATCTCACTCTCTCTATCTCACTCTCTCTATCTCACTCTCTCTCACTTTTTCTCTCACACTCTCTCTATCTTTTACCCCCTCACTCTCAGTCTCTATCTCACAGACCCTCTCACTCACTCTCTCTCTCATTCCCTCGTTGCTGATAATACATATCTCAAATGTAAAGTGCTAACTCACTCGATCTATCAGTTTCTCTCTTATTCTACTGCAGCAGGCAATTATTTAAAGAAGAATTTCTTTGTAAAGTGCCCCTTGATAAGTTGTTTATAGTTAAATCCTTTAGTAATATTAAATTATTATCTCAAGAACAAGACACTTATATATGTATATAGAGTATTTAAGTGTCTTCTATGCTTATAGCTCACAACGAGTGAGAGTATATTCTTTTATTTTAAAATCTGCTTTTAATTACACTTGAATGTGTGCATGTCTGTACGTGTGTGTGTGTGTGAAAATATCTGAATATTCGGACAAAATGTTCGGCAAATTGAGCAGCGTATTTCGTTTTATTAATTTGTAGCCCTTTGAAGAATGACTTAACAAGCTACTTGCATGCTTTACAGCCATATAACAGTATGTATACATATGTATGTGCGCAGGTAGATGTGTGTGACCATGTAAAATTTCCAATGATTCGATTTGAGTTACTTGAACACGGAAAATCCAGTGAAAGGCAAAAAGGAAAAAGCCGCTGCAAAAGGTGCAGAAAATCGATGTTGTTGGCTTTTCCCGGGTCGTTTCGTGTGTGGCACACATTAAGGGCCTCTCAAGGGGCAAAAGCCTTGTTAAATGCTGGCGAGAGGTGTGGTTCTTCATATGGATATTTCCATTGAGTATTTTATTTGTATACATATATGTATATATACATATATATGTATATGTATTCGTGGCAGCCAATTATACACTGCGCAAAATAATAAAAATTAACGTTTGCGGCCGGGCGTCATCAATAGCTGACCCAATTTCTCGAAGAATGTTTTTCCGTTTCACTTTTATTTTGAATGACGCAATTTGATTTGCCAAAAACTGTGCGGAATTTGTTTGTAAAAACGAAAATAGGAACAAGTAGAAAACTAGAGGACTTTGATATGGCATACGCTTTGATATACAATTATTTCAAATCAGTTTTGCCAAAGTTTTTGGGTTTTATTTTATGTAGAACATTTTTTTTAAGACGTCGAAGCAGGTTCTTTGAAATATTCTAACTTTTGTGGTTTGATAAGAAGAATTAAAGTGAATTTGACTTGAGTCGAATTGCGTAATTAATTAGATTTGAGATTGTGCAAATAGGTTTATAAATAGCAAATGAAACGTAGAGTATGTACTTTGATAAAGCATATGTATATATAACTAAAATACATATATAAATATATATAAATCTATATCTCAATATATCCATATGTATGTTATGGAGTGTCAAACATATTTATAGTAATATTTTACAGTTAGAGTTGCCTGTAGTGGAATTAAGTGTACTTTATTTATTTAAATAAAATGGAATGAGAAAGCTGGGAATGGAAAGAAGAAGAAGCTTGGAATTTGTGCACTGCCTAGATTATTTCGGAATAAAATTAAAATAGTGAATATATCACAAATATAATTCACAAATAAATCGTTTTAAAAGCTCTCTAAATCTATCGAAATTAAAAAAAATATATAGATATATAGTTATTAATAATTGTCAAATTACAAAACACGCCCGCACATCTGTGGACATAGCTATACAAATACACATATTAAATCATATGATTTAGTATAAATTGTCTTTAATTGGAATTAATTTCGATGGGCGCAGCTGTTTTTATAGAAAATGTTGCATACTTTTTAGCGCTTAAACCAATATTTAGCAATTCGTGTATTTGATTTTGATTTGTGTTTATTTTGCTTATTTGATTTAATGCAATCATTTTTATTCTTTTGCCACATGCATATATAGTAGATCTGTGTATATATTTTATTTATTTCAATTTCAACGCGTTCGCTCAATTAATTGATGTTAATTTAAAGCAGCTGCTGCTGCTCTTGCATTTATTTTGTGTAAATTTTCGCTGAGAGCGCAAAATTTAAATTAAAGGTAAACAAATTAAACACGTCAAATAATGAGCAAAGCATTTTAATTGTGCGTGGCTCCAACTAAATTAAACACGAAAACTCGACGCAAGAAGTGGAAAATGGCAGCCAGAAAAAAAAAAAATATATATAAAAATAAATAAATAAAAAAAAGGAAAACTGGGCAAAGAAATGTACAAAATGTTGCCATGGCATGCGGCCATCCCACCCCCGCGCCAGCAGCATGCCCCATCACTCAGCTCGCGTCCCCGAGCGTCAGTTAGTGCAACAGACTGACTTGTGGCATATGCTAATGAGCCCTGTGCGCCGTCCTCTGACTGTCTGTCTGTCTAACTGACTGTCTGTCTATCTTGCTTGCCGTCTATCTGGCATGGCCAGCCCTTTGGTCCTGTGTAACTCAACTTGTCTGGAAGATAATTCCCAGCCGGGCACGGCACGGCTCGGCACGGCACGGCAAAAAGCAAACCAACAGCTCGTGCATTTTAAGCTGCTTGTTAGCGCAGATTTGCTTTAACTATGCCGCACGACTATCGCGTGTGTCATAATTTTTGCATTACATACCCTATGATAACTTGAAAAGGCAAATACAGGTAGTTAAAGGACACAGAATTAAGATTATGTGATAATTGTCTTATGAAGGATGTTAATGGCAGGGAAAATGAAAAACAGAAATAAAGATTTTATTTATTTTAAAAGTAATAAAGATTATATATGGTATATTTTTATAATAAATAAATTAAAATAATGGGAATTCATTATTTAACTACTTCTACTAGTCTTAGTCAAGAAACTTGGGTACAACTAATATTGAATTCTTAATGAATGCCTTCCGGAGAACTCAAATAATTCCATGAATGAATAAGCTCTTTTATAGTAAACTCAATAAACTTAATAAAAACTATATAAAAATGTACTTTAATTTAAGGAAATCATAAATCCTCAATGTAAATAAATGCATATCATATAAAAAATGCTGATGCAATTTTAAATTTAATCATATTTATATACATATATCTAACGAATTTTAAATATATATACTTCTATCTCAATTCCTCTATGGAATATGAATATCTAATCTATTTTTCATTTACTTAATGAATCAATAAACATAAAATAAATACATATATAATACCTAACTAATATTAGTGATATATCAAATACAACACAATATTTCTAGGGTGTCTCTAACGCCAACCCTCAGCCACTCCTAAGTAACTCTATTTATGCCGCTTGCATTTTCTTAGCGAGCGCGCTGACCATGAAAAATGCAGTCAAACTATGACGACGCACAAAACAAGAAAAGAACTGAGCAGAAATATAAAAAAAGAAAGACACAAGAGAGCAGCGAAGAGAAAAGAAATGAAAAGAGACGACTGAGCATAAGATTACAAAAAGCCGAAAGACATTTGCGGAACGACTCTTGAGTTTTGAGCGCCCCCAAGTTAATGAGGAAATAAGCTTAGATAATGCGAGCAGACGTCGTGTTGGCCACACGAGCCACACAGACAATAAGGTGGCGCAACGAAAGAGTGGAAGGGAGAGAGAGATAGAGAGAGAGAGAGAGAGAGTGGGAGAGAGGGAGAGGGCAGTCTCATATTCTCATGTTTGCGGTTGTGTCACTTAAGCATTTTGTAAATGGTTTGTTTTGTCTTGCAATTAGTTTGAAAGGGTTGCCCAGAACCAGACAGACAGACACACACACACACACGCACACACACACACACAGTCCATTTAAAGACATATGTAAAACCATGAGGGGAACTTTTAGACAATGAGCAGGCTTTGTTTTCTTTGTTTGTTAAGGAAGCGTAAGCTGACCGAGGCCCATAATAATGGCATATCTTTAGCATACCAGAAATGAAGGCCATAATTGACCCGTTGACTCAATTTATTGCTGATTGATAAGCTATTTTTCTGACAAGCTAACAATGTCTGTCAATATGCGAATATATGAATATACAAATAATATTTATTAATTTATATTTATAATATATATGTCGAAGATAAAGTACTTTGAATTGCAATTCAATTGAACATTAATTGGATATATGAAAGCCTATGATAATAAATGTGATTGACATGCGATACTTTACATGCAGGCAGCAACGTTTTGTTTAAGTATTATATGTATACAAAGAGTAGATATGCATATATATATATATGTAGAGTATAAGCAGATATATTTATGTAATATAGAAAGCATAGAGAGTGAGCAAGACTTTACAAAATATTTACAAAATAAATTATATGCTCAAAATAGTAGATCTTGGCGCAAATGAATATATAGTATAAGAATTTAAATATTATTATTATATTCTCCCTATTTTTAAGTACCTATTTAGCATTGCAAATTTTATTTAAATAAGAGCTACTTATTTTTTTTTTTACAATTTATTGCTGCTATATTCGTTGCATAAAAGATGAGGCAATGGCTTGCTGCCAGCAGCCGCAGTTGTCAGTTATTTCAATAATTTATACATATTTTTAACGTTAATTAAAACGGCTCAGTTGTCAATGGTCTACAGTGTGGCTCGATAGTATTCGCAATAATTATAATGAAATTTGTAAATGGCATTTAAAGCGTATTATATGAAGTGAAGTTTAGCATAATTGCTGGCAGTTGCCGTTATGGACCTGGCCAACACTATTTAACTGGATACTGTTTAAACATATTGTTGTCAATCATTAACCCTTAAAAGCCATGGCATCGCATCAGCACCAAACGTCAAATGCCAAAAGCAGACTAATTAATTTTTAATACGCTTTACAACGTCCAAACATTTGCTACAATAACCGAGAGGCAAAAAAAAAAAAAAAGCCGAGCAACAACAACAAGAAGCCAAACATTATGACATTAATTATGCAATAAATTTTATGCATGCAGCCAAATAATAATAATAAATGTTTAGCATTGCCCGCAAAACAGGCGCAGAAATTAATTAAAAATGCCAAATGCATCATAGATTTAGCATTAAAAACATATTTAGTTTCGAGTGCCTTTGGGGCGAGTATTTCCGGGGTTTTTTTTTCTCATTGTGTTAAATGCACTGAAATCAAAATAAAATTAAACTTTTGCCCCCCAAGCTTTGTTCATTATTCCATTTGCCGACAATTACTTCTAATCAAGCTGGAAGCAGTTGTGAATGGGCCAAGTTCATAGGTTTTCATTTAAATAATGCCCAAGGACAATGACAAATGAGCTGCTTTTGTTTTACGGTTCAAAAAAGGATCAACTTTGGCAAATGTGTTAACAATAGACACAAAAACTGTGTGCGTGTGTGTGTGAGTGTGCGTGTGTGCCGCCATTGTTTTGCTGCCCTTTAACCACATCAATTTGTCTAAAACAATGTCTGGCTGTCTCTCTGTCTCACCGTCTGTCAGCCTGTCTGTGTGCCCGTTCTGCTCTGCCTCACCTTTATTTGCTTGGCAGCAAGCACTGCGCCCACATTTGGCTAAAACATATTGACGTATTCATTGTGAAATGGGCTAAGACCCAAATTTAGTGAAAAATTCTTTTTTATTAGCCAATGAAAGCTTGTTAAGCTCTTATTTAATTCAAGGGACTGAAGTAAAAATGTTCACATTTTTTATTGTCTGCAAACAGTTAAATGTTTAAGAGCTGAAAATAGCAATTTTTTTTTTTGTTTGCTAACTCTTAGCTGATCTTAATATTTTGATTGCTGTTGATTTTTCTATAATTCATTTTGTTCCTTATTTTACCTACTTATATCTGAAGAGCTAAAATATTTATTTAATAATTTTGCTCAACATTTTAATATAGAAATATTTATTTATTTATTTTGCTCAATTTTTAATATAGAAATTTTTTAAAAATTTATTTTGCTCAACATTTTAATATAGAAATTAAACATATTTTATACTCTATATATATCTCATATTTATTCAACTTTTAACCCTTTTAACCTCCTTCTAAAATCAACTCTTTCGCTCTCTACTTTCAGGTATGTACAAATATTTATGTAATTGCTCAGTTACGTCCACAATTCATGGTAATTGAAATTCTATTTTCAAATGGGTAAGCTTGTGTGGGAAATTATTGCAGCTTAGTTGGGGCTCAAACAATTTTGAGAAATGCCAAAAGCATCAATGTCAATATTTATGCACGTTCCATGGAATTTGCACGCCAAGGTCCAATAATTTGTTTGGTACGCCAAATAAAATGAAATGAGAACGAAAACAAAAACAAAAACGAAAAAGAAAATACAAAAACCGAAAAGTAAAATCAACAGCAGAAATTACACAAAAATTTTAACAGATGAAATATGTATTCGCCTCTCGTCAAAAGTTTTCAACGAGCCATAATTTTATGGCATCCATATGAATGCAGAAATACGGGCATGCAAAATACGTAAAATACAGTCAACTTTATTGTGGTTGCCTAGATAAATCTACACGGGCTTATATTAAGGGCGGCACAGTGGAGCAAAGATTATAAACGGTTTATGATTGAAAGATAATTAAACATAATGAATTAAAATAAATATTGTTAGAGATTGCCAATTATGAGTTATTTTCTTCTAAGTATCAGCTTTTATAAACTTTAAAAAAATATGTTAAACAGTTTTAAGCATTCTGCATATTATATAAATTAAATAATTTTTTAAGCATAATTTAATTTAATTTAATTTAATAATTTTATTTTATTTTATTTAATAATTTTATTTTATTTAATAATTTTATTTTATTTTATTTAATTTAATAATTTTATTTTATTTAATTTAATAATTTTATTTTATTTATTTTAATAATTTAATTTTTTTAAATTTAATAATTTTATTTAATTTAATTTAATAATTTTATTTAATATTTTCTCAAGATCTTTTAAAGAATTTTTTAAAATATAGAATCAATTCAATGCTAACCACTGTGCTACAATGTAAATGCAAATATGAGAGACGGCGGTTTGATGAATGTGAGCCGGATACAGTGGGTAGTTACACCAACCAGATATATATATATATATATATATATATATATGAAGTTTATATTATATATATATATATATTATATTATATATATATTTATATTATATTTATATATATATATATATATATATATATATATATATATATATGCATGTGAATCCATATATACATGTGTCTAGATGGATGTTTTTATGACCACAAAAATAATTTCGTTTTTACTGTGCAAACATTAGATAATCATTTTGTGGCTACACCTCACCCCCATCTGTGTGTGTGTGTGTTGGTGTATGGCTGTGGGTGTGTGTGTGTATTTGCTGTGCTAATGTCATTTACAAAACGAGTATTCAACCTTTTTATATTTTGTTGCATAGCCTGAGGCTTTGCTCGTTGGCCAAGGTAATAAATGCACGCGTTTATGTGTGTTGGTGTGTGTGTGTGTTCATGTGCGTGTCTGCAATGACATTGTGAATATGTTTTAGTCATTTATTATGAAAAATTAAATTTCATTTGACTTTGCCAACTAAACTCCCACACGTCGCTGCTCCTTTGTTAACCAGTTTGCCATATAAACTTCATACTCCAGCCAAGCAATTCCCAGCAGCAGCAGCAAAAACAACAACAACAACAACATTGGCATCACTTGACGCCCTTTTTATTATTTCCTCGCAGGATATGTGAGAGCCAAGCAGTGCAGCACCGTTCAGCCGGGCTGCACTTGTCTTCGTCCTTTAACGTGCCTTCATACGTTTTTTACACTCATAAACTTCCGGTTGGCTGCCTCGTCTACCCCTCTGGGCTCTCCTAGGCCCACCTCGCGCCCAGCTCAAATATTCTGTGCGCACTTTTTCTTTTCCCTTTTCCTTTTGCTCTGTCGCTGTTGCTGTCTTGGTGTTCATTTTACTTCACTTTTCCATCTTTTACTTTGGTAATGAATCCTTTTGTTCGTAATTCCCTCGCAAATTCTCTCTTTTTTTTTTTGCCGTACATTTTCGTTCCTTTTTGTCTCCTCGTTGCCTTTGCATTTATGCGTGGGGTATATTGCATTTAACATAATTCGTCTTGATAGGACTTAACGGAGTTCGCGGAATTAAAGGCACTCATAGTATAAAACCTGCTACATTTGCCACGACTTACTCAAATTCATTTAATAACTTAACATGTGGAGTATGTAATTGGGAGAAAGTGAGAAAAGGTAGTGAGTGCTCAAGTGATATTTTGTAGCGTGGCTTACATTTATGCTGTAAGGAAATTAAAAAAAAAATTATATATGAGTGAAGATAGGAAGTGTTTGAATAAAAAATATAAAAATAATAATAATAAATAAATCTAAAAAAAAAACCAAAATAATATAAAAAAAAAAAATAAAAAAATACAAAAATAATAATAACAAAAAAATATAAAAATAATAGTAATAGTAATAATAATAAAAAATATAAAAATAATAATAAAAAATATAAAAATATTAATAAAAAATATAAAAATAATTAAATAAAAAAAAAAAAATAACAAAAAATATTTATAGATCAGAGTATATAATCTCTGTTCTTTGATATTCTTATTTTATTTATTAACTCTTATTCAAAGAGATCATGGACAGGTTAAAAATGAATGTTAATTGCTTTATTCTTTATTTATCATTTACGAAATCAACCGAAATTCATGTTAAATAGTTAAATCGAGTAAGAGTTATAGAGCCCCGATTTTAATATTTATAATACTTTACTTGTTGCATACACATTTTGCTCTTTTTTCTGTAATAAAATATAATATCAGTTTTCATTGATTAACAGAGTATCTACTGTTTCATATCTGGCTTTTCTCATTCGCCAATCAGCTAACCACCGTCAGCTTAACGCCCACGCGCTCAAGTGCCAAACAGTTCTCATCAAGCATACTTTGCACCACTCAATTTTGTATTTCATCTTTCAGTCTGCTTATCCCTTTTCCATAATTTTTTTTTTTTTGCAGCTCTTTGCTATTGTGTCGCGTTATTTGCTTTGCCCAATTGCTAAATTTGTTGCTGATTGCATTTTGGCTTTTGCAATTTAGACGGAAATGCATTGCGCATACGCACTGTGTGAACTCGCTGCTAAACTAAAAGTGGAAAAAGTCAACACTTTGAGCCAGGCTGCGGCTGCGGCTGTGGTTGCGGCTGTTGGCAGTGGCTGCCAAAATAGCGTATTTTCTCAACAAATATTGAGACAGCGTGAGCAGCATGCTTAAGCCACTATGCAGCAGCAGCAGCGGCAGCGGCAGCAGCGCAACTCAATTGCAAAACTAATCCTTTTAGCTGGCATTTGCTTAGCTGTTGCAAGATTTTTGTTAGCTCGTTGTTTGCCTTTGGCTCAAATGCAAATTTCAGCTGAGAAGGCAATCAGCAGCAGCAGCAGCAGATATATACTTTATACATTGGTATATGCATTAGCACAGTGTGTATTAATAGACTAGATATGCGATAAATCCGTTAGCTCTGCCAACACCCAATTATTTGCACTCTCCACTCTGCCTCTCGCATTAATCGCGAATCTGGCGCTTTACGCTTGACATTTATCGCAAATGTCTGCGGCGTCCACTTGACTGCTTACTCTCTATGTGTGTGTGCGAGGGTGTGTCAGTGTGCCAGTGTGTGTGTGTGTAATATTGCTATTTATATCTATTTTATGTAACAACAAGAGCTAGCTAGCAAGCAGGCAGCCAGGCAGCCAGGACATGCGATGCCTCGCACCAAGTTTAGCTGCCACACAATTTGTTGCTGCTGCTGTTTGCTTAGCTTGCTGCAGGGGCAACACATGTTGCTAATGTGCCCGCTGAGAGTTGTCTTGGAAATTACAGAGGTCGCAACTGTCGCCCTTGGTCAGTTTATGCAACGACGACAACGATGTCTCAGTTGTTGTTCGCTTGGGTTTAGTTTTTCAATGTAGGTCGCTTTACTTTCGCAGTCAAAAAGAAACAAAAACAAAAACAACA
The DNA here is from genome assembly GCF_054131105.1 of Drosophila navojoa. Taxonomy (NCBI): domain Eukaryota; kingdom Metazoa; phylum Arthropoda; class Insecta; order Diptera; family Drosophilidae; genus Drosophila; species Drosophila navojoa. The sequence continues at coordinate 11,388,276 of NC_142893.1, forward strand.
GAAAAAAAGTGGAAAAAGTTTTGCCTCTTATTGATTTTGTGACAGTTGTGCGAGTTCTACTACGCCCCCGCAACGTCTGCTCTTGCCGTGCTGTTGTTAGCGTTTAGGCCCTGTATAATTCAATTCAATCAAGCAAAACAGTTTGCCCAAGTGTCTCCAGTGGCGTGTACTTGATTCTTGTTGTTGTTGTTGCTTTTGCTGTTTGTTGCCAACTGTCTAACTGATATGCTTTCTACTTTCTTTACATTTCGTGCTCTCTATCTCTGTCTCTGTTTATATATATATATATCTTGCTCTATCTCATATTTCGTAGCATGTTCTATATTTGCATGTTTCCATGTCACGCACTGATGTTATGAAGAAAATAAGAAGACTTCTTGACTTTGCTCTCAAATGAAAGTGACAAGAGCAGCTGACGTTTGTTTCGCTGCATATTCCAGCCACAGGAACTTACAAGAATAGAATAATATATGTTAAAAATTCATTTATTTTAATATATATTCTACGATTTTAGTACATGTTTTGCTCACTAAACACATATTAAATTATTTATATATATAATATTTCTACTAGATCGCTTAATATTTGATCTCTCTAAGCAACTTGAGAAGTTTTTCTGCGTATTCCACATTGTGCACATGGCATATTTCATGTCCTTCGCACGCTACTACTGTAAGTAATTCGCATATGAGTTATTAACGCAGTGAGGGAGATGAACGCATGTAATGCCTTTTGACTTTAGCAATCATTCTGTCACGACACGGCATCACTTCAGTGCGATACCCTGCGCAACCCTGAGTGCTCCCAGCTGCTCTCTCTCTCTGCTGCTCTCTTCGGCAGTGCGTTTCGGTCGCCATTGGTAGCAGCCGCCTGTCATAAATTGCCTAAGCTTATGCTCTTACTTCTTTTTCTGCTGCTGCTGCACCCACTCATTCACTGATTCATTCATTCACTCAGTTACCGTCTGTCGTATGCTATCTTCCCTCTCTGTTGCTCCCTTCGGTTTTTTTCTTTCTATTTGTCTGTCTGTGCGGGCTTTCCTGTTGCCTGCGCTTGCCCTCGTTTTCAACGTGAGCGAAACGTGCGCCTGTCATGTCGCCATTTTTTATTTCAGTTTTTGCGTTTTTCCTGATGATTTCCGTGGCATACACTAACACACACACATTGTGTGCTGGCTGGCGCACGTGCTGCTGACATCAAAATAAATAAGAGCGACTCTAAATGACAGTTTTGCATTAGATTTCTGTAACAAAACTTGCCGAACGGCTGCCAAAACTTGTCCACAGTTGAATTTTCCAGCTCAGTTTCCTTTTCAGTTCTACGTCGCCATTTTTTCTTCTCCTTTTTTGCATTTCCTGCGCAATTCACTTTCGTTCATTGATATTGTTGTTGTTGTTGTTGTTGCTGCTGTTGGCTCTTACAGTTGGATTGCATGCGAGCTTACAGTTTTTCTTGGCGTCCCTTTCCTTATTGATATCAAAAGTTTAAGTGCAGCTTTGGCTGCCGCTTACATTTTGCTTTGGCTTATCCCCTGCTTACAAACTTGAAAACTCACTCGAAAAAAAGAGATGAGATAACGACAGAGCTTGCTTCACTATGAGTGCGAGCGAGAGAGACTGAGAGTGCAGCTGAGCTTGAGCTCAGTGAGCTGAGTGAATCGTGTGCTGAAAGTTCTGAGCCGCACTGCATGGATTTATAAATAGGTGCGAGCGAGATAGCATGCGAGCGCAGTGTGTGAGAATGTATGTTAAATAAAATGTACGCCTCTCCCCCTAAACGAATTTAACTGTAAACGACGCGAAGGAAACAAATAAATTTTATTTGATTCGAGTGTTTTGTTTTATTTTATTTATTTATTTTTGCTTTTGTTGCATCCGACATGGTAGCGCTTTGATTGTATTGAGGAGTAAGTTTTCCGCTTTGCCGCGTTGTTTTATATGAGCTGAGCCTACTACATTTACATACATGCCAGGCACGTACATGTATCTGTCTACATCTCTCTGTGTGTGTGTATGTGTGTTTGTGTATGTTTTTTTGAGTGTCTGGCAAGCTACCAGCATTTATGCCATTTCAAGTTTTGCCTAAATTGATTTTCTGTTACAATTTCAATACGTGTGTGAGTGTGTGTCTGTGTGTGTGTGTGTGAGTGAAGAAACATTTTGCCATTTGATTGCTTTACTTGGCCATTTGCTGGGACCCTGTTATATGTTTGTATAAACTCACTTGGTACACATATGAATGAATGCCTTGTATTTCGTTGTTTCTGCTGAAAACGCGTCTGGCATAAAATCATTTCTAATTTGCTAGAATCTAGGCAAAACAAAAACAGAAACTGAAATAATATTGCAATAGACATTTTACGAGGGTCGTTCTCAAAGTAATCAGCTCATTTATGCGCCAGCACTCGTGCCACACAAATAAATTAGGCAACATGAATGGACATGTTGTTCTCGCAATGCCACAACAGTTCGAAAATCAGGAAAAACAAGAAAACTAGCTAGTTTTGCTTTCTTAATTAGCTTGCTTTTCTTTCAGCAATGGCGTAAACAAGTTTTGTTATTGGAAAACAAAAAAACGTAAGATTTAAATTCAACTACAGCAACTCCTTGAGCATATATAATATAAATATTAAATAATCAATACAAGTAATATAAATTTGATTATAGTTTCGTTGTGGCAACCGCAGTGCGACCCTCGGCTTATGCTGCTTTCTTGCTTGCTTGGAAGGAAGCGGGCTTTAGAGCACTTCCTGCTGTGCACATCCTTGAGCTGCTGCTGTTTGCCTGCAAAAGTTTTCAAGTTGTGCAGCTCGACGGCCAAATGGCAAAAATCTACAACTTGATGGCAACAGAAGAAAGCAGCGCGGCTAGAGAAGGTCCAAACAGCAGGATGGCCAACTAAAATCTGTTTTAGTTTGCTTTTCCTGTGTGTTTGCGCCACATTTATTTGCTGTTTTTCTCCATCTCAGTCTCTCTCACACTCTCTCTCTTTCTCTCTGACTTCCTCTCTCTCTCACACTTCCTCTCTCTTTCTCTCGTTCTTTGATTTCCTCTCTCTTTCTCTCTCCCTCTTTCTGGCTCTGTCAGTATTTGCTGCCTGCTGGTTCCTGCCCGCATATAAATATTTGATTTGATTGTTTCTCGGTTCGACGTGTCAGTGTGCGTGTGTGTTTGCGCGTGTGTGTGTGTAGCCATGTGTGTCTTGTATTTGTTGCTCGGACAATGATTCTAGCTGCCAGTTGCGCGGGCATGAAAAACACGGATTAAACGGAAAGTGCAAATGTCCAGCCTGTTATTTGACTGACAGCCGTTCCTTTAATGCATTTCAATGGAAAATAAAATAATGCAATGTTTAAGCTTTATTGTATACTAAAATGCTTTATAAATAAAAGAATAAACCAGCTTATCTAGCTAAACTGTTGGCAATCGTAATAGACATCAAATCCATTTTAAAATATTTATTTAATTTTAACTTTTTTTGTTAAACTAATGCATTTTAGTTTGCTTTTGTATAAATTTTCTTTTCTGACAAATATACAAAATTTATTTAATATTTAAAAACGTATTATGTATGAGTAAAAAGGTTTATTTTTATTATTTTTTAATTTTATTAGATTGATATTTTAAGCTGAATAAATGAATAGAAATTTTTTACAAAAAATATATCTATAAGTTATACAAAATAAAATAAATCCTTAAATTTGAAAATAGTTAAACAATAATAAAATACAAGTACTTACAGTTCCTAGAAAGGATGCCACTTGGAAACTCTTGAAAAATAGCTGTAAATGCGGCGCGGTTTCAAGTTGAAAACTGCAGCACTAGAAACTTTTTAGGGAAGCTTAGATTTCAGCGCAAGCAAACAAAACTTCAAATATACCAAAAGCTGAGTCGAGAAATCCATCTTAGAAATTGTTAAGCATTTAGCCAACTTTTTGCTATTGTTGTTGGGTCTCAGATGTGCGCTAAAAAGTATGCTAAGTTGATGGCATGGAGCACTTGAACTATTATTGCGTCTCGACTTCAAAGCCATTGCCTCTGCCCGGGCATAATTAGCTGAATATAAATAAATGATATTGTCTGCCATTGAAGGTCGACGACTTGGATAAATGTAATACATATTTAATTTGGCATTTGGAGTGCTTGCGCACCGAAATTGGATTTGTTTAAGCTTTTGTCATGGCAAAGACAACATTTTTATATGCTATTGGAAATTGGATTTTTTGTTGTTGTTGTTGCTGTTGTTACTTGGTTCATCATCGTTGTTTTGTGTGTTGTGCACTAGAAAATCGTTAAGCGTTAACATGGCCATTGTTATTGTAGTTGTTAGCTAGCATTGTTATTGTTATTGTTGTTGATTGTAGCTGTTGCTGTTGCTGGTGCTGCTGCTGTTGCTGCTGCTCTCGTGACTGTTGCCATTTTCATTGTGCTGAAATGTCAGTGGGTCAGAGTGACCTAAGCGCTGTGGGGTTGTTGCCCAAAAATAAAAAGAGATGAAAAATACATGCAACCGGTGCAAGTGGCACATGGTTCAAGTATTTTCTATAGTCCATTGTCAACACCAGAGTGTGCCACAAAATATGCTGCAAGGAATAATAAAACCACCGACAATGGCTAAACAGTGCCACACACTGACAAAAGCTGCGTTTATACAATGTAAAACACGGCGTATGCGTAATTATTATTTATATTTTACATTATCTAAGCTAATCTATAATTTGGCGCAGTGGCAACAGCAGCAGCAACAGTAGCAGCAGCAGCAGGAGCAGCAGGAGCCAAAGGCCAGCTGTTAATGAAATTTATGACTAGAGTTCATGAACTCGCAACAACAAAGCTTTTGCGGCATTCGACTCCAGGACCAAGGAGCAACAGCAACAGCAACAGCAGCAACGGCAGCAGCAGAAATTGCCTCCAACCTTTGGCTGCCATGTTGCCAGACTGCCAGCTGCCTGACAAGCTGGAAAATTTTGCCACCTGAGCGGCGCGAGCGGCAGCAGCAGCAGCAACAGCAGCAACAACAGTGTCAGCAACAATGACAACGCCTGGCCGAATAAATTCTCATTTATGACACTTAAAAGCCGACACCAGACCCAGCTCCAGGACTCGGCAGCACTCATCCTCATGTTGCTTTTGCGGATTGCTGCCGTTGCTGTTGCTGCTCGTTAGCTGCTGTATGTACGCAAACAAGCAGCAATAACAACAGCAGCAACAGCAGCAACAGAATGCGGTAGATTGCCACGCCTGCGGCTGAGTATCAAACTGTGCTGCAAAGCATCGGCATTCACACACACACATACACACACACACAGACTGAAATCGTATGCATTGCGACAATTGATAAGAAAATGCGTTACAAATTAGCAACAACAACAGCGACAACAGTTGCAGACAGCAACTACTTCATGCTGTATCAACATCGACAGCAGCAGCAGCCATTTGCCACGCACGCACACACACAGACGCACTCACATATTGCAACAATGACAGGCGACATTTTATGGCTGCCGCCCGCAGGGTATTTGCACTCTCCATTCATCAATGCTTGCATGAAATTATTTTCAATTTACAGTTCAATAAATAGCAAAATATTATAAACTTTATAATTGAGCTTAATTTTTGCAGTTTCTCTCTTTCGTTTCGTTTCGTTTCGCTTTGCTCATTATTTTTTTGCACTCTCTTTCTCTTGTGCAGCTTTATCTTTTATTTCTCTACTTTTCACTGCCATAAACTGCATTTTTTTTTGCAACTTCCATATCCATTGTTTAACTTATCAACGCTTCTTACTTTACCTTCAAACTTGAGCTTTGCTTTTATTTTTTATTCCTCTTTTCACTTACTTGTTTCACAGCTGCTTCATTTTTTTTTTTTCGTCCGTTTTGTTAATTTTTAAGCTCTTACTTACCTTAAAGCTTCATATTGCAGTTTCTCTTTAACTTTTCATTCTTTCTCTTTGTTTTTCCTCCTTTACTTCGCTGGCTTTTCGCTTCATACATTCTGCTTAAGTCGCTTCCATTTTTTAATATAAATGTAGCTTAAAGTTTTTATTGTTTGAAGCGTTTTGTAGCAACGCCTTCTTATTGAAACTTATTTGCTTTTCACTTCGCTACTGTCTCTCTAAAATGTATTCCATTTTTATTCTCACTTTTGGCTATATGATGATGAAGTAATCCTCTCATATTTTTTGGGGCCAACGTGCAGGGTATCTGAAAAAGTTGTTAAATGAACTTTGGTTTTTATGCTCAGCTTTTTTCCCTGTTGCTCCGGCAGTCATTAATGATATCATGCGTATACCTGACTGTGTGAGTGTGTAACTCTCACAATCCTCTTTCTCTCGCCCTCTCACTCGCTCTCGCTTTCCTGTCTGCTGCTCTCCGTTTCGGATTACAGGTGATTAAATGCGCGCAACGGCAAAAGTTTAATTGACTTTTTGCCAATTTGAGTGCAACAACAACAAGAGCAACAACAATATGTTATAGTTTATGTATATGTATATATTTTATTTTATTTTATTGTTTTTATTTTTGCACATTTCATATTAATTTTTGTGATTTTTATTATTATTATTATTTTATTTTTTTTGCCGTTAAGTGCCTTGAATTTGTGCGCGTGAATGTTATTCATATTCATTTGATATTCGCTTCATTTGGCTGGCAGTCTGCACCGTCTGCCATTTGCATTTGACATATGATAAATTTAATTGGTTTTCTTCTGCCATTGGCGCCCGTTGCCATCGAGCCCAGCTACTCTGGCAATTGATACTGCGAATCAATTAACCATGTGGGCTGGTTCAATGAACGCGTCTTTTATTTGACCCACTTGCCTCGAATGAATATCTGTCGCTTCTTTTGCGCTCAAACATTGAGATTGATGTATGTATTTCAATGAAGTTTTCAATAAGAATCGAAGCAAAAAAGAACAAAAAATGCCCGAAAAAAATTAAACTTTTATGAGACCGCAAACTAAGAAAATCTCCTTGCCATTGCCATCTCTTATGCAAATGTATTCCATGAATAGACCAATTTTCTTGTCGAAATAAACCAATCTGAGCACTAAAGCAGCCAAACGCCAGCCAGCCAAAGACCCAAAGCCAAAGCGCAAGCCCCAAAAAAACCAAAATGTTCTCGTCGGGACTTAAGTAATTGTAAAATGCTAAAGCGATTTGCGTATGTTTTAGTTGCGAAAAAGCCAAGTGGAAAACGCAGGGGGTGGAGGTGTTGCGAGGCAGTAGTCGATGGAGTTGTGGGTTGTATTACTACTAGCTACCCAAGTGTTAGAGCTATACCCTTTCATCTGCTTGGCAGTGAAGATTTAAGCCCTCTTGTTAGGCTTTGAAACAATTTGAAAAGTTGTTCAACTTTAGAAGCGTTAGATGTCATTAGTAGAAGGACTTGGAGAAAGTGATCCAGAATAAGAGCATTAGAATTTTGTATAACTTGCGAAATGTATTTTATTCAGCTAAAAAGGCTTTGCATCTTAATAAGTATCATATATAATATTGTTTAGCTCAAAATCCCTTACCTTGATGCTTTATTTTTATAGTATTATTCATTATGGCTTCAATGAAATAACTTCCAGCTCATGCTTGCTGCAAGAGCATTAAAAATTCGTATAACTTATAAAAATCCGTTTCTTAACATTTCCTCTTTTTAGTTCATGCTAAACCCAAACTAAACAGAATTCATTTGCATGTGCTGCAGTGTAAATTTTTTTTCTGCGCTTTCTCTTTGCGTTTGATTTTTCATCTAATCCGTGCGTTTACATGAAAAAATATCCGAGTACCCAAACCCAAAACTTTCCCGCTCTCCGCTGGCTGCCACGCTGCATTGACTGAGCGAGTGAGTAGGCGAATGAGTGAGCGAGTGAGTGAGTGAGTGAGTGAGCGTGTGTGAGTATATAACGATTAGGTTCTTGTATTTTTTTTAGGAAGGGCTTACTTTTATATCAAAAATGGCTGCGCACAGTTCGTTTAGCATGTGTGTGCGTGTGTGAGGGAGTATGTATAAGAGTGTGCGTGTGTGTGTGTGTGTGTGTGTGTGAGCAGCTCAGAATTTCAAAATGGGTGAAAGCCAATTTTCACACTCAACTAAATTGGGTTAGTTGGGCTGTGTGACGGTGTGTTTGGGTGCAGGATGTCTGTCTCTGTGTGTGTGTGTGTGTTTGTGTGACGAGCTGCAGGTGCACGTTGCACGTTACATTGCGAGAACGACGTTGGGGAAAAAGTTTTTCCTTTATATTTTCTTTTGTTGATTTCATGCGCATTTCGATATGATTTATGACGTGCAAATTGTATGCAGCAATATTTGGGATTTCGCTCTATTTCAATTTCTCGCCATCCATCTCATTCTCTCCATCTCCCTCCCTTTCTCACACTTGCTCTTTTATTCGCTCTCGTATATTTTTTTTCCCCTTCGAAATCTGCTTTGCGTCATTGACACGTATGCAGATAGAAATGAGTTATGAGAACTTTTTGAATGTGCGAATGTGAGAAATCAAAGATGTTTTATGACCTCTTCCTAATGTCTTTGACTTGAGCTGATGCCCTGCTATTATATATATATTAATATAATGGCATTTCATATATAACTTTGATACGATTTACAGTTTATTTGACATTTGATTACATAGTACCCAGCATAGTTTATATATTATTAACATTTTAGTTTGGTTCGCAAAATGAATTTCAAATTCAATTGAATTTAATTTATTATACATAAATTGTTTTTGGCGAAAGAAACAGTTATAAATATTGCATATTGTTCCATTAAATTTTTAATAAAATTTGCCAATATTTTTCAATAATAAAATTCAAATTCAGGGACTGAACCGAAAGACGAAATGAAATAAAATAAAAATAAAAAATATATAAATATATTTTATTTAGTTGAATATTTTTGTTAGTAATGCCATAACATATAAATATTGTATTTTAAAATATTAAAAAACTAATTTAAAATACAAACATTCAAATATTTTAGCCAGACTAACGCTAAGCTCTTAAAAAGTAATAAACTAATGTAAGCAAAAAACAAATATTTTTATTTACTTTATGCATTTGTGAAATTTTAAAGACCTGGTTAGAATATTAAAAGTGTGCTCAATTTGAAATTCAAATGAAATGCGCCACTTTTTCATAAAGTTTTCAAACAAATTTATTTTTCTTACAAAAAATATGCGAATTTCCCTTTTACTTATCAAATGTTTCTCTTTCTTATGCTTGCAGGTAAATACAAAGTCTTACATATAAATACATACATATATAAGCAGAGGCTGTAGAAATTTTGTAAGTAAATGGAAAGCGATTTTCACAAATAGGCCTGTGGTTCAATTAACTCTTCACTGTGAAATTGTTGTTTTTATGTGTGTGGAGACGAAGGAGCGAACGAACGAGTTAGCTGAACCTTTTGCGGGTTGGATTTACTTAAAGAGAATGGACCATTACGGCAATACGTAGAAATGAGGGCTAGCTGTGATGCTGATGCTGATGCTGAAGCCATAAAGGCAAAAGGGTCCAATGTAGCAATTTGCTGGGCACATCCTCTCGCTATGGTCAACAAACCGAATCGTTACGGCGACGCGTAATGAAAATTAATGCTGACGATCCGTAAACGGAAAGTAGGAGAAAAACAAAAGTAAAAGTCGTGAACGAGTCTGCGTTTGGGCCTCTTGTTCTCGTTGTCGTTGTTGTTTGTGTTGCTGTTGTTGTTTAGTCCACGATATGTCGGCGAAAGTCGGGCGAAAATTTAACGAACCGTAAAGTGATTCAACCTTGACGCTTGTCGCACACATTCCACAGGCCCATTAATACACACCAAGCGAACGCTCTATGGAATATCAAAAGGAGATGACCATATATATACACATATATGTAGTGTTAGAGCGGTGCAGCTAGAGAGGCTGTCTTGTGTGCTCTTGATGAATAAATTATGTGATGGCAATAAATTAAAATTTAACAAAGTTTAACAAATGCTCCCGTTGCTGTTGCTGTTGCTGTTGCATACGTTGGCTTTAAGCCGTGGCTAAAACGGCCTGGCTGTGAGGCAGCTGCATTTTTAATGCCCCAAAAAGTATGCTATGCCATAATCAAATTTCATGCGTCTGCTAGCACCACCTTACAACTTTGCCCCCTGGCTGCTAAATAGCTATGACTAACTATATATAAACACACACACATATATAGGCTACACTCCTTTCTGGTTGGTTTATATTTTAGCTGCGAATTATGCATGAGCTTATTCTCCATGGCAGGCAACTTTGTCCAGTTGTGGTTCAGGCAATAGACGGGCAGTTTATTATAAAATTTGTTTTACATAGTTCTATTAAATTTCACATAGTTTTTCAATATACACATAGCCATATAAAAAACGAGTAATTAAACAGAGGTATTAGTAGGGGGCAAAAGCTTATGCTATGACAGAATTTTAAGCCGATCCAAATCAATATTCCAAAAGTTGGGCTTGAATTCTTTTTCATTCTTTCTGTAAGACTTTAAAGTGAATAAAAACTATTTTTTACAAATTATGATTATTAGTTTCACTGTTAAATAGACATAAAGCAGATCTCTACTTTTAAAGGAACTGCTCCCAATAGTTCGAGCTAATGCTTATTCAGATCAATGCAAGTTAAAAGTAAAAACCCATCAGAAATAAGGAAAAATCAATACAAGCTAGGCACAAAATTCTTAACTTAATAGCTCCTATCTTTATGTCTTGATCTTAAATTCTTTTCGAATCATAACTCCTCTCAATTCGTTTAGGCTCAGTTTCCAAGCGATGCACTCGCCTAATGTGATTTTGTTTTGGAGATAAGAATCTGGTAATTTGCTTAAAGCAACAAATTTGTTTATGAAAATTTCTGACTGCTCCCCAATGGCTGCTTCCAATTAGACTTAACCCCCTTTCATGTTTTTTTTTTGTGTGTAACTTTATAAGCGCACCTCGCACAGCTGAGCATTGCCGCGTCATAAAATAAAAATCAAGTGAAATGCCTATCTCTAAATTACCAGCCAGGAAATGGGATGGGACTGTCAAATTGTGGGCGGAATGGTACAAAGGCGGGCTGGGATGAGCGTAATGGGGCTTTTGTAAACTTTTTGTTGTCATTGTTGTTGTTGTTGTTGTCATTGTTGTTGTTGTTGCTTTGCGTTTGCGCTCGTCGGGCATTGCCGCTTGATTTAACTTGAAACTTGGCTCATTTGTATTAAGTTCGCCACTCGCTGCGGTTAAAGCAAATGAGTGTGTTGGCCAAAGTTTGAGTGTTGTTGTTGTTGTTGTTGCTGTTGCTGCTGCGGCTGCCGCAGAAGCTAGTTGCAAAAGCTGGTGGGCGGGAGGCTTGGGTGAGCTAAGGGTCGCTGTCTTAGCTGCAGGCAGCTCTGATCAAATAATCTTGTTTGATGATGAGTTTGCCCACATACAAACACAAGAGCAGCGCGCGCACACACACACACACCCACACAGCCACACAGGCACACACATACACACACAGCTGGCATTGCAGATAAAACGCCAAAGTTTTCATTCTATTTTCTACTTTTGAGGATTTGTGTTACATTTTGTTAGCAAAATAAAAAAAAATATATATGTTTGTATGTGTGTGTATATAAAAAAAAGTTGAAACTTGTGTTTGAAGTTTTTCTGTCTGTGTGAGTATGTCTGTCTGCTTATCTGTGTGCGTGTGCGTGTGTGGCATTTTGATTTTTCGTACTTGAAATTGGTTTGGCATAAACCATTTTCGTGGATATCATCAACGGCGCTTGAAACTTTTTTGTTTTTGCGTTTGAACTTTGCTGTCTGAAGTTATAAACAAATTAAAATTGTATTAAAATGTCAGCGCATGTACAAATGCAGAGCTGTACATTGGATTGAAATTATGCTGGCACACGCCACTTGCCATTTGCCACTTGCCGCATGCCACATGCCGTACGACCACAAACACCACCGGCTAGACGTGTCCAACGCCCACAATTTGCGCCGAAACAACAACAAAATATATAATCAATGCGGTTGGCTCACAGGTTACCCTGTAAAACTGCGAATTATAGAAATATTAAAATATAATTTAGAATAAAATATTAAAAAAAAAAAATAAAATAAAAAATAAATAATAATAATAAATAAAAATATATAAAAAATATATATAAATAAAAAATATATAAAAAATAAAAGATATATAAAAAATATAAAAATAAAAAATATATAAAAAATATATATATATATAAAAAAAAATAAATAAATAAATAAAAAATAAAAAAAAAAAAATAAATAAATAAAAAATAAAAATAAAAAATAAATAAAAAATAAAATGTAAAAAATTTTAAAAATAAAAAAAGAAAAAATAAATTAAACAAAATAATAAAAACAAATATATTAGAAAAAGTAGACAAATTATAATATTTCAAAATAAATATAATAAATAAACAATTTGTTGAAATGTAGAAAAATGTATAAGAAATATATGTTAAATGAGACAATGTTATGTTGCGCAAATATAAATAATAATTTATGCGTTCACATTTATGAAAATTATCTAATAAACAATCTGAAATGTACCTTTAAAAATGTATCTATTGCGCTGCTAGAACAAGCAAGCTCTAAAGTTGAACCTGAAGCATACTTCAGAAAGTTTCTATAGCTGTTTTTATAGCATACTTTTGTTTATCTTCACTGTTGGCCAGGTCTACAACGAAAAAAATGTAGCCAATTTAGACAACTGTTTGGCATAATATTCAGCATGCCGTGTGCATGTTATATGTCTAGTTGGGTATTTTAAAAATGAGTCTGGGTAATTGCACAGCGTGTCTGTGGTAACAAGCCCTCAGGTTTAGCATTCAGCGTTCAGTTTTCAGCTTTCAGCCGTCTGCCGTCTGCCGTCTGCCGTCTGCCGCATGCCGTGTGCAAACTTTATTATGAAAATTTCATTTTAATTGAGCGAGTTTTGGTGTCGTTTTAGCTGCTGCCAGTGGTAGTTGCTGTTGTTGTTGTTGTTGTTAGAGTTGTCATCGTTGTCTACGCCCTGAACTGCACATTTAATATGCATTGCACTCATTTCAACTGCTGAGCCCTTTGGCAACTAGTTTTTTTATTTATTTATTCCCTTTCTGTGAAGGATTTGTTGATGCATTATATACAGCTGACAAAGTGACAGTAAAATTAATCAAAGAGAAGTTTTAGAGGAATTTTTTCCGCCTTTTTTTCTACAGCTAGAATTTTCGTGTTTTCCTTATAAAGTAATTCAATTCAGATTTTTGTGATTTCCTTTTAAATATAATATTCATAAAATAGTGAGGTTAGCAGTTGCTGAAAAAGAAGATTTATGTAGAGTAGAGTAAAATGTTTTTATCTTGAAAATCATCTGCGAGTAGCTTGAGTTATTCTATAGGAAAACCCTAATTGTTGTTCCGTTTGTCATCTCTTATTCAAATGCTTACGCATTTAAAACACACAAAAAGTTGTATAGATCTAAAGTTTTACCTGAATAACCAATAGCTCTAAAGCACTACGTACACATTTGAAATATCACAGAAAACCCTTAAACAATTTGCCAGTAAATTTTGTCTTCTGCTCAATCAATATCGAGTACACAACAGACAAATTCCATTTGCTTGGAATTGCAATTGAGCGTTATAATGCGTCATTACGAGGTCAGCTGGTTGCATTTCAAAGAATTTCCTGGCAAAATGAATGAATGCATATGGAAATGCGGTCTTTCAGTTGCTGTTTACTATTCATACTCCCTCGCTCCCTCTCTCTCTCTCTCCCATTCCGTCTGTAGCTACATTAGAAAAGCTGTAGAGCCTTTAAATATTTCAGTGAGACTCTCTCCCTCATATCATAAATAAGCAAAATGAAATATAAGAGCATTTTCAAATGCCACTTGACACCGTATGTCGACTATGTTAGCTGTCAGGGAGTTAGCAGCAGCTAAACAAGACCTCCCTCACCTACTCACCGTCACCCGGCCGCTGCTGCGCCACACTCAACTACACTCAACACTCTTGTCATTGTCAGATGCATGCATTAAAATGCAATGATAACAAGCAGCAAGCAACGAGAACAACAACAACAACAACAACAACAGCAACAGCAACAGCAAATTCTCCTCAATAGTTTTGCCAGTAAAAGTTCTTTGTTGTTTTGATTTAACTCAAGAAGAAGAAGTTGAAGCAGAAGCAGAAGCAGTATCAGCAGCAGCAACAACCACAGCTAAAGCAGAATATTAGGCGAAAGTGGCTTGGAAAATCTAAAAGCCGCAACAGCAAGCGTTCAAGCGTTCAAGTGATGCAGCCAAAGCATCAGCTAGCTGTATACCAGCCACGGGGTACAACAACAACAACAACAGCAGCAGCAGCAACAACAACAACAACAACAACAACAACAACAACAACAACAACAACAACAACAACAACAACAACAACAACAACAACAACAACAACAACAACAGCAGCAACAACAACAGCAACAGCCACTTGTGATGTCAACGGCATCAACAGCTGTGGCTGTGTCGAAGTTCGCTTGCTGTCAAGCACCACCAAGTAGTAGCAGCAGCAGCATCAGCCCAAGCCCCAAGCATCTCAAATCACCCACGCAACCACCCAACGCCCAGCACCTCCACCACTATAAACAACAACCACAAAACTTGGGTATTTTTTTTATTTTTATTAATTTTGCATAAAATCTGCAACAATATTTTTTGTGTAGCTGCGTTTTTGGCTTTACTGCGTGCTCAAGTGCACAGCTTTGCCAACGGGGGCGTAAGGGCGTGTCTCACAAAAGAAAAATAAAATAAATAAGAAAAATGAATAACGAAAACGAGAACCAAAATGCACAAAATGAACGACTTGAAATACAAACAATATGCTGAGCAAATAAATTGAATTGAAACTGGAGAGTTGTTGTAGTGTCACTCAACGAGCTGTGGCAGCTGCCACAGTTGCAGCTACAGTCACAGTCACAGCCACAGCCACAGCCACAGCCACAGCAGTCGACTAATCAATTGAATTAGCGACTAGTCTAGTAGCACTCACAGCTTCCCGCACTATCCTTTTTCTCTTCAGTGCTCCAACTCTTTGTCTAATCAAGGCTAACCAAATGTGCTTCAGCATAGAAATTTGGCAATGAGTTGGGGAAAATGTCAATGTAAAGTGAAGAGCTGTTGATTGACTTTTAGAGAGCTTAAAGAGACGTTGATAAAGGCAAATATTTCATTGTGAATGCTGCCCAAATTCTAGACTAATTTTAGAATGTAAAGAGAATAAATTAATAAATCATTCATATCGTTAAAATTTTATTATAGAATTGATTAAAATTAAATAAATTGGCAATTTATATTTAATATAATAATTCTAGTTAGAATTTAATTCAAGAACTGGATTAATAATTTGAAAAATATTATTCCGAAAATCTGAATTCAAGGAAAAAATACTCTTCCTACAGTTCCCTTCACAGAAAGTCGAAAAACAATCAGAGTAACAGAGTAAAGTTTGAGCAGAGAAAGAATTGATAGAAATTGCTTTGGAAAGTCAGCTGCCAAGTTGTTTGAAATATCTGACAGATGAAGAGCAGAGATAATAGAATAAAATATTTAAGGCCCACTGAAATGAAATATGCAAGTCAGCTTAGCAATTACTTACTCTATTAAAATTGGTATTGTTGATGAAATGCCCCAGGAAAACTTCGATTTATCGACTAGCGAGAAAAGGAAACATCAATTAATGCCAGCCAGGAGGCAGAGTTTTTTTTTATGCAAAGCTAGGCGAGAATTGAACATGCATAAGTATGCACTTAGAAGTTGGCTTTACTTATTTTTCTTTTCGAAGGGGATTTGAACAAATGAAATGCTGTAAACTTAATGCTGTGGCCCCAAACAAAGCGGAAAGAAAAGAAATTCCGGCTGGCTGTCAAGTGCCAGGCAGTGGTGGGCAGAGGGCAGAGAGGAGGCAAGCAAGCAGCTCAGGCAGCTCAGGCATATAAAAAAGGCGACACGGCAATTGCCTGGCAGGCGGACGCTTATTTTGTAAGTGCCGAAGGACAGCAGGGCCCTAGAGCGGCAGAGGAGCGTCAAATCGATAACAAGCGGAAATGGGGTCAGTGCACCCAAATGCCCAGGCAAAAGCAATCAAAACTCATTGCCAAAACGAGTAACAGAAAAAAAAGAGGCAAACCAAACAAACAAAAAGAAAAAAAAAAAAATGAAAAAAATTAAAAAGTTCCTGGCCAGCTGTTAAGGGCTGTGAGGAGGGGTGAGAAGTTTTTGGACCGCTTACAATTTCAATGCAGCAACAAAACGGTACAAAGGCTAGCTGAAGCAAGTGCTTCAATTTTCCGCACTGCCAACCTGCTGCAAGCGTGATTCGCTTCTCTCTCGCTCTCTCTCTCTCCTGCTCTCTCGTTTGCTGCCCAGTTGAAGCAACAAAAATGTTGTGCATTATCAACGTTTTAACTGAAATATCAGTGGCTGCAGTTGCTGCCGTGCGCACTTAATCAATATTCGATTACAAGCACTGCACCACACCAAACTCACCCACACACACAGCAGCAGCAGCAGCACCACTCAAACATTTACACACAGTTGGCAAGGCCAGACACACACACCCATACATTTTATAGCAACAAACATTCATATTGGCAATTGAATCATGTTTGGTTGCAACAACCCTACCGTTAACCACTGCTGCAATCCCCTTTTAGCCCAGAGCATCTTTTGTGCGTTTACCAATGCACTTTTTGCACAGCACCACCAGCAGCAGCAGCAGCAACAGCCGAAGCCGCAGCCGCAGCAGCAGTTAGTAAGCATTCCCAAGTTCCCTTTAGAGTGCGGTTCACTTGATCTCTCGGCTGCCAATTACAGCTGTGAACCTGGCCAAATGTCAAGCGCCAAAGCAGACCATTAAATGTTGCAATAGCATCAACAGCAGCAGCAGAAGCAGCCACTGCTGGCCACTACTCTTTGGCGGGGCAGTCGAGCGTTTTAGTGTTGTGCAACGTATTTTTGTAGCCTCAGCAACCGGCAACTGCTTTCTCTATTAGCATGCTTAGCCAAGTTGTCAAAAAGATTTTAGTCTTAATATGAAATGCCACAGGTGCAGGTTGCGCAATCTGTTTCCTAGAAATTGATAAGGGAGGAGAATTTTTTACATGGCAAGGCATTAATTAATAGAATAAAAAAAAAAAAAAATAGTAACTTAATAAGAGAAATAAAAAGTAATACAATACAAAAATATTAAAATAAAAGATATAATATACAAATAAAAAATAATAAAAATAAATATAAAATATAATAAAAAATAAATAACAAAATATATTCATAAAATGAAAAAAAAATATACATATTTAATAATAGAATTAAAATATGAATAATAATAAAATTAAAATAATAATAATAAAATTAAAATAATAATAATAAAATTAAAATAATAATAATAATAAAATTAAAATAATAATAACAAAATTAAAATAATAATAATAATAAAATTAAAATAATAATAATATTAAAATAATAAAACTAAAATAATTATAAAAATAAAATTAAAATAATAATAATATTATTCATATAACAATAATAATCAAATAATAATAATAATAGAATAGGTTTCCAAATTTTAAATATATTTAAGAAGTGAAATAAATATAAGTGAATATGAAAATGAAATCTATATTTCTTAACATTTTGTTTTGCTTTGCAATCATCAAACTTTAAAGGATACATAATTTGCATAGCTGTTCAATAATATTTTAGTTACCTGTAAATTATTTTCTTAATCAATTAAATAATTTCCTGTTGTTACATTTCGTACACCTTTGCCTTGGCTTATCCCTTATTTTTGGTCACTTTGTAATTTATATGCACATTCGTTTTGTTTACTCCTTTCACATTTTAATTGATGATTATCATGATCCTTAATATGTGAAGTAGCCCTGTGGCTATATTTGCATTGCACTTTGTTATTTTTGAAATGTGACATTTGACAATTTTGTGGCCTGCTGCGAGTTGTTGTTCAGCTGACCTCATGTTAATTGTTGTAGTTTGTGTGTTTGTTGTTATGTTTTATACAATAGGCCATAACGGCACTCTAATGACAATATGCCATTAATTTTGACTAAATTATCAACCAACTTTGTTGTTCATTAAATTGCATATCAATTATCTTTATATGTTTATATATGTATATGTATATGTGCATCTATATGGCTGGAAATATGTGCTGCAAGTAGCCCTAATCACTGGCCAATATTCTATGTGGTCTTACAACTATTTGTCATTGTGTTTGTGTGACTGTGTGTTTGCATATATATAAGTGTGTGTGTGCTATGTGTACATTTTACATAATAAATCACGTAATGTTTCAAAATGCTGTCATGTTTAGTTGGTTAGCCAGGCAAATGCCTGGTCAGGCAGACATTGAAGACAAGGCCCTGGCATTTTGGCCAAAAGTAGTTGTTGTTTTAACAGCTGCTGTTATTTAGCTAGGGTATATACATAGAAATTAGTCTAACAATGGGGCTTATATAATTCCCTATAATCAATGATTATTATGTGTTTTCGGAATGCATGTACTTACAGAGTATATGCTATGCTTATATTGTGTACTTTTAGCTATTAACGGAACTGCTTTCATGTGTTGGCAAATGCTTAAACTTCTTCTGCCGAGCAAGCGCTAATATTTGCCCCATTTAAGTCTACTTAAGTTTAAAATCTTTAATTAAAATATATATCTGTATGCTTGTTAAACATTTTAAAAGTATTTAGTAGAGTTTACGAATTTCTTTATTGCTGCAACTAAACCAATTCATCAAGCCTTCCTTATAGTCGATGACACCCCATTAAATTGAACCTTTAAGTGTAATGTGTGCATTTCTTGTCTACAATTTAAATGAAATTGTCAGCTTGCAATGTGTAACATGCGGCCAGGCCACAAATTACGTTGCACACAATGGCTGACACACACACACACAAGACACATACACCCACACATTGCACACACTATACAAACATTCACGTTAACATTATTGCATATGTGCATGACACGTAAATTTCGTGTTCTTCTTCTTCTGCGTCGTCGTGCTGTGGAGAAATTGCTTTGCAATTTAATTTTATGACTTGTTTATTTGGAATGCGTGCATCAGGCTAAAGATAAATAAATATGTATATAAATAAACCAAATACTCAATTTAATCGGCATAAAAAGCCAAGCTTACATCTAAGTAGAAAATCGAATCAAGCATATATGCATATATCAACATATATATATATGTATATTATATACATATATGTGCATGTATCTGCTCAATCTTTTGGGTCTAATTAAGCAGTTGAGCCTTCCTCACAGACTTTGAACCCATAATTACTCAAAAGAGCGCCAAGATAAAGCACGAAATTCCAGGCAATTGCCAGTAGAGTGAGAACGGGAGGTGCAAAGTAAGAGAGAGAGGGAGAGAGGTTGGCCGAGGGAGAGAGGTTGGCCGAGGGCAACTGCTTTCACGCCCTCAAACGCCCCTAATGCCCCATCGCCTCAATGGCCATGTAATTAAACTTTGATTACGGTACTTAGCCATCGCACTAAGATGTTTTTTTTTTTCTTCACATTTTCTTTTCTTTTTTATTTTTTTCTTGCAACTTCTTCACCTCAGACTGTTGTGGCGGGATGCCTGTGTCCCTGTGCGCAGACCGCTCTGTCTTCCTTTGAAGTGCTTTAAGTTTGCTGTGTGGCAGGCGGTGGGAGTAGCTGAACTACGGATACCCTGTATGTGTAGTTTGAGGTGGGCATGCTAAAGCTGAGAGTTGTAGGTTGAAACTGGGTTCATTGCGGACTCTAATGAGAACTTATAGCCCAGGTTTCCATTACGATTATGAAGAAATTATACGAATGCCAAACTTCATTTTGAAGACTTTATATTACAATTCGCAACAATAACTAAAATTTTATGAGCAATAGCTAGGCGAGGCTCCAGGATCAAAGACAGCTCAGTCGTAGCAGTGCTCTAAATTAAAACTGTGATGATTTAGAGCTCTTAAAAGCTGCTTGGCACATTAATAACCCAAAGATCTAATCAGAAGTTTTAATGTCCTTTAAAGATGTTGCGTACCCATTTTAAACCTTTTTGAAGCCTCTTAAGATCCTAAAGCAAACCAATACTGTGCAGGGTATAGAAATGTGTTGTGCTGCAGCTCCTGCAAACGCAGCTCACGCGTCCTGCTGCTTGCCACAGCAGCTTCAGCTAATGACACTGCGCTGCATATAACGGAAGTCGTAAAAAAAGAAGAAAATACGCAGGAGCTCATCATATTGCCAAGCAGCTCCTATCTGTAGCAGCTACTTAGGTAGCCTGAATTTCACTCTCTCTCTATCTCACTCTCTCTCGCTCACTCTTTTTTAAGTGCAACAATTCAACACTTTGAAAATGCGAAAGCTCGTGCCGCGTCCTCTCGTATATATTTATATATTTTCATTTTTATTTGATTTTTGTTTTATTGCCTGCAATATGCAATTATATTTATGACATTTTTATTTGATTTCCTAAAGATTTCTTGCGTTTAGCATAACATAAAACGAAGGCAACAATAAGTAGGCTAAAAAAAAGAGAAACGAAATGTTTTTTGCATGAGATACATTTATCAAACGCAGAGCTGAGCTGCCAAATTGCCCAGACACACACTTGCACACACATACACACACCTACATATATGTATATGTATATATGTATATTCTGTGTATATCATCAGTTGCTTGGAATGGGTATCGTTGTTGCTCGGAAGTAAGCCCACAAGCCATATAATGTGCCATAAATATTAAAACGTTTTGACTTTACGCGCAGCGTCTTTTGCCCATACGCGCCCGGAGGTTAGCCAGTAACCCATGGACCATGGACCTGGTTACGGCAACAAGAACAGCCGGATCCGGAGCTCTGGTTCGCGTTCTGCCGTAAAGCGCCAGCAAAAATTATTTGCATTTTTTATATGGCTGAGCTGAGCTGAGCTGAGACGACAACAAAAAGAAGGCGGTGCTGTAGCAGCAGCCAGAAGTCGCTTTGAGCATAAAATGTAAAAAAGTGCAAAGGAAATTTAGCCCCAGCCAGCCAGCCAGCCAGCCAGCACAACAAATCCCTCTAGCTGCTTCCACTCGCCCGGACATAGCCACACGACGCCTCAAGAACAGCGGCAGCAGCAGATCGGTAATTTTTTTTATAAAAATATATTTTAAGCGTGCGGCATCGGCGGCGTCGGCATCGGCGCTGGCAGCGGTGGCTTGATTGGTGACAGAGTAAAGGCAGAGCGGGCAGTCGGCGGGAGCAGCAGCTGCTGGAGCTGGGGGCAACAGCAGCGACGGGGCTAAAGCTATCAACGTCGGCTCTTTGCGGCTGCTTAACGTTGTCACACCGCTAGGCAAATTGTGGGCGAGTGGGCGTGGCAGGATAAAGGAAGCCAGCAAGAGCCAAAGCCAGAGCAAGAGCCAAAGCCAAAGCAAGAGCCTCTTGGTATAGGTCTTCTGACGAATGTACGGCAAAAACTAAATGCAAGGAGACTGCCTGACAGAAGCTGAATGATATGACACTCGATGGATGGAATATCTATGAAACTTGTGGAAATATTGATCATAAGTTACTCGCTAAATAATAAGCAAATGCTCATAAATGAATATGATAAGTGTGCTTAAGTCTTCCAGTGAATGTTCCATAAAGAAAACTTGAAACTTGAGTCATGACTGCTGCATGACAAAAGCTGAATGCTATGAGACTCTAAAGAAGGTACATCAATGGCAAAGACTTAAGATTATGAAGCTTGTGGAATACGGACCCTCATTGCTCACGAAATAGATAACATAATAATATCATTCGCAGAAATGTATATGCTCAGAGTTTAGGTTAGGAAGTTATAGCAAAAGCAATGCCCTTTGAGACTGTCTGACAGAAGCTGAATGATATGACACTCGATGGATGTAACGTCTATGAAACTTGTGGAAATATATGGATCTAAATTACTCGCTAAATAAAAAGCAAATGCTCATAAATTATTATGATAGTGTGCTTAAGTCTTCCCAGTGAATGTTCCCAAAAGAAAACTTGAAACTTGAGTCATGACTGCTGCATGACAAAAACTGAATGCTATGAGACTCTATAGAAGGTACATCAATGGCAAAGACTTAAGATTATGAAGCTTGTGGAATATGGACCCTCATTGCTCACGAAATAGAATACATAATAATATCATTCACAGCAATGCATATGCTCAGAGTTTGGGTTAGGAATGTATAGCAAAAGCAATGCCCTTTGAGACTGCCTGACAGAAGCTGAATGATATGACACTCGATGGATGGAACGTCAATGAAACTTGTGGAAATATATGGATCATAATATACTCGATAAATAAGAAGCAACCCCTCATAAATGATTATGAGAGTGTGCTTAACTCGTCCAGTGAATGTTCCATAAAGAAAACTTGAAACTTGAGTCATGACTGCTGCATGACAGAAGCTGAATGCTATGAGACTCTATAGGTACATCAATGCCAAAGACTTAAGATTATGAAGCTTGTGGAATATGGACCCTCATTGCTCACGAAATAGAAAACATAATAATATCATTCGCAGAAATGTATATGCTCAGAGTTTTGGTCTTGTAACGAATGCTTAGCAAAAGCAATACACTTTGAGACTGCATGACAAAAGCTGACTAATATGGCACTCGATGAATGGAACATCTATGAAACTTGTGGAAATATATGGATCATAAATTACTCGCTAAATAAAAGGCAAACCCACATGAATGATTGATTATGAGAGTGTGCTTAGCTCTTCCAGTGAATGTTCCATAAAGAAAACTTGCAACTGGAGTCATGACTGCTGCATGACAAAAGCTGAATGCTACGAGACTCTATAGAAGGTACATCAACGGCAAAGACTTAAGATTATGAAGCTTGTGGAATACGGACCCTCATTGCTCACGAAATAGATAACATAATAATATCATTCGCAGAAATGTATGTGCTCAGAGTTTAGGTTAGGAATGTATAGCAAAAGCAATGCCCTTTGAGACTGCCTGACAGAAGCTGAATGATATGACACTCGATGGATGGTAGTTCTATGAAACTTGGAAATATTCATCGTAGTAGCTCGTTAAATAAAAGGGATAGATAGCCTTATTAATGACTATAAAACTGTGCTCTAATCCTCTAGTAAATGTGACTAAATCAAACCATGCAACTTGAGGTACGGATGCTGCATGACAAAAGCTGAATGCTATGTCACTCCACTATTTTAGTGAAACGACACTAAACAATTGCTTTGGAATTTGAGTTAAGACGACAGCAGCAGCGGCAAACATCGTGGCATGTTGTAAATGACCAAACGCAATTGAATCAAACACAATAATAAATTGCATTTATTTTGCAATAATTTGCATTTATTTACAAGCATGTTGCATAATGCAATGCGACGCCAGCAGCAGCGGCAGCGGCAGCAGCAGCAGCAATAGCAGCAGCAGCTATCAAAGTAGGTCCTGTGATTGGATGCAGAGCAAACACAAAGCCTGACTGAATATGCATATGCATATAGTATATATGTATATATGTATATTGTATATGCTTAGCATTGGCTATTTGCATGCATATGTTCTCAGCCAAGGCTCTTAGCCTTGGGGCTAACTCTTAATGGGTTGCCAATTAAAGCGGAGATGGCATAAGAGAGATTGATGCTGAGCATCATTTAAATGCCATGTGACATGCGAAATGCGAAATGAGATGTATTTTAATGAAAATCTGGAATGGAGTCTGTATTACTTAATAGGGAAAATGACAATGTTACAGTGGAGTATTGCCGACTGTGTAATGCTCGTTTAGAGTTCATTAAGTAAGGCTATGGGTAAATAGATGTTGGCCTATTACTGAGGGAATATATATAAGAAAGGAAAGCTGGAAGCAAAGGGTTGATATATTCATGAGTATAACTTGAACGTATATGCCTTTAATTCCTTCAATATTTGTTTTTGCTGGCAGCCCAATATACCCATTTGATAAAAGGAGCTAGCATAAATAAATTCAAGGACTCTGTAAAACTATAAATATTTTTCTTTATATCAAAAATCAAATTCCATCAACTACATCTTTCAACCCAACAGTTTCTCGTCAAGCCAAATACTTATAGTAATCAAATTCTCAAATTTTTGGCTTCAAGCCGTAACCACAGATTACTTGAGATATTTACTTAAATCTGTGGGCAACAATTTAATAAATTTTCAAGACTGAGCTAATTTGGATGTTGAGTCAGCAAAATATGTTTTTGTGCTTAGTTGGTTGGAATTTGTAGCTTGAATCTAACTTTTAATTAACACACACGCACACACACACACACACACACAGAGAATTATTATGAAATATGTTTGTTTGTTTATTGTTGTTGCTGTAGCTATGTGAGTGCAGTTATTGCAGTTATTTTGTGCTTGCTTTAGCGTGCAAAGGCATGCTTTAAACTTTTTAATTAAATATCAAGTTTTTTTTTTTCTGACAACATTCAGTTCGGCTAGCCATCGCCAGTCGGCTGACCATTATCTGGTTGCAAAGTTTTGTTTCGAAATAATTAAATATATTTTACAATTAGTTTATTCGGCAATGCATCAAAGCGCCATTTGGCATTCGCCATTGCAGACAGGAGCAAGCCGCAAATGTGTCAGCTTTGGCAATTAGTAGGCTCGTTTCATAATCCGATGGCGACACAATAGCAACAAAACTTAACTGAAAGATATCCTGTAAAGTGAACTCGATTGGCCAGAGAGCTGCTTGAAATATCTGCATTTATTTCGCTTGCTTTTCATATTTTTGCATTTCTTTTGCTGCCTGCGGGCTTTATTATAAATTAATGTTTTGATTACATTTGCTGTGCTTAGCTACAGCAAAAAGGGTTTTCATTTGCGCTCGTGTGGAAACTGAAATATTTTGCTTGAACTCCGAGGCTTTGATTTATTATTACTGCTTATATGCTGGCCAAGAAATTGTAATTATAAATGAAAAATATATGAATTGTGAACTTTAAGAGAGAATAATATATATTATAGCAAAATATTTTTCTAAATTTAAAAATTAGACTATAAACTGTTGGTATTACAAGGAATATATGTACATAAGAAAATATTATTTTTAAGCTTTGTCTTTTTCTCTTTCTGTCTCTCTTTGCACTAATGTAGTTACCCTTTCTCACATCGATTACAGCGTATAGAGACTACTAATACAATTGCCAACATTTGCAATTTGCGGTTGCAATCAGCATGAGCAGCTGGCCCCATGCCATGCGGTTGTAAGCACCCTCTGGACAACTGGTCAATTGCTTTTGATTTGACTTGGCCACTTGGCCTTGCAACAGCAACAGCAACTGTGGCAGCAGCAGCAACTGTGGCAGCAGCAGCAGCATCATCAGCCATAATTGAGAATCAATAGTTGATCAACCGGAAGCGGATGCGTGTGACGAGAGTTGAGATGCGGCTGCAGCTGCTGCTTGCCTCAATTGCCGCAAGTGTTAAATGCTTCTGCTTTGCACTCTGAGCGCATAAATCTCTTGCCCTTGCGCTGTATCTCTAGCTCTTAAGCTGCCTGTTGTTGTTGTTGCTGTTGTCTCTAGCTCGTATGTCAAAAATGCAAATCCAACATGGCCTAATACCTTGTCATGGTCTACGCATGGCCAATTTGGCTGCCGTTGCTGTCCGCAATTGAGGCGTGGCCGCCTGTTGGGCATATAATGAATGTTTAAATGCTTTGGCACGTGAATTATTGTGGATTTAATTGTGCGCTATTAATGACTGAGGCTGTGGCTGTTGTGGTGATTGCTGTCGTTGTTGTTGTTGCTGTTGTTAAGGCAATGCCAATGAGCGCTCATTAAAATGAAATTTGTTGTGCGTGTGTTGGCTGTTGTAAATGGCGAGTGGCACTTGGCTTAAATGGCAACGCACAACACACTCGAAACGCTGCTGCAGACTCGGGCGGCAGTTGCTGCAGCTGTCAGTGTCACATAATTTTGCACTTTCGACAGGCCACAAGCACTCGAGGCTTTCGGTTTGCATGTCAGACACACACACACACCCACACACCAACACACACACGCACAGACACAGAGGCAGCCGCAATATTTGCGCGGGCTCGCAAAATTTTTTGTAGCATATTTTTCAGCGCTTGCAGCAAATGAAAAAATATAGTATAAATAATATGCGAGCACTAGCAACAGCAGCAACAGCAGCAGCAGCAGCACCACTGTGATTTAAAATAATATTATATTGCACATATTTAAACTGCTGCATTTGATTATTATTTTGTTTTTGTTTTTGTTTTTCAATTTAAATATTCTTGCCATTTTTACCGAGTATTCGATGCAGCTGCGTCGCTCTTAATTTGCTGCCCAAAAAACAATTGCGCAATCATAATAAATAAATAAAATAAAAACAAAAGTAAATAAAATGTAATTAAATTGAAATTTCACAAACAAGCTGCACTATTAAAATTTACATGAGGAAAATTCGCATGAATTAAGTTTGTACACATAAATTTGCAGTGCACGCTATGATATTTAATGCCGAAAGCAAATCAACTTGACATAATGTTAAGCTAAAGATTTTACACATGAAATATGTTGCAGACAGAAAAGCTGTGTAAATGTTTTTTATAGGGGACTTTTAGCTTATTGCAAACTAATGGATTTCTGAAATATGTATACATATATGTATTTTTTTTTTATCGAGCAACTATTATGTTAATGAAAATAAATCAAAAGTTTCTTTTGTTTAATTTTATTATAATAATTTTTTTTAAGGAATGTTATTTGTTTTTTATTACAATCAGCTTAGGGTCCTTCGACCCTTTCAACCTTGGGCCTGTGAGTCCATTTACATTCTGTGCTTCTTCTAAACTATTCCATTTATGATTCTTGTGCAGTCCAGATGTAATATTTATTTCTTCCTTTGTTTACAGTTGAATTGTGCATTCATATGGATGTATTGCATGTTTTAAAAGTGATTTAGAAACAATAAAATAAAATATTTGTCAGTTTTCAGCATAACCAATTGATTGCAGAATGAACCAGTGTATAATATATACGAATTTATTTGTATTTGTATATATACTTTTATAATTTAATAGTTTGCACATCTAATTTTAACAAAGCCCAGAGCTTTAGCGTGCTCTGCGCTCGCATAAATATTTATTTATATATGTATATATTTATTCAAATTTAGTTTGCCAACTTTGGCCACTTGGGAATTCGTGCTGCAAAAAGGAAGCCAACGCTGAAAGCATGAGAACAATGCGCATTTAAATTGTTATAAATTTTGATATTGTTTTCATTTCAACTACAAATGAGACTTTGAATTTTAGACTAATTTTAAATCTTTTAGAAAATGTTGAAATATGCTATAAATATGGGCATTTAATAGGTATGTATATCCCATTACTGATTAAAGTCTTCGAGTCTATGTCTTATATACACTCGGGTGCACAAGCATAGAACCGCTCTTTAACTCTAATAAGCCAAATTCTCATTTGGACTGTCTTAAATTTAACTGTTTCAGTTTCTCGCTCTCTCCCTCTCTCTCTCATATCTATCTTCTGCATGACTTTAAGTGAAATCTTTTTTATTAAACTTCTCAAGAATATCCCCAAGTTGAGTGTAATGCAATTGCTGAAAAGTGAACAGCGATTGTTGAAAACTTTTAGCTGCTGTATTTGCAGCTCAACTTTGCGGATTGATAAATGTTTCTCGATGCGCGTTCGCCACAAAATCACGCAGCACAGAACAGTGCCAGAAGAACAACAAAATATTTGACATACAACCATGGCACGTAAGTTTCAATATTGGCACTTGTATGGGTGTGTCTGTGTGTGCATGTGTGTGTGTGTTGAGTGTGTCTGCTATGTGTTTTTCTTCATGTCGTAAACTGAAGGCAAAGACGAGCTCAGCGCGTACGTGTCAGCTGCCGCAAATGTCTTGCAAAATGGCAGCACTAAAAGCGGGTGTGTGTATGTGTGTGCGTGAGTGTATATCCTGTGTGTATGTGTGTGTGTGTGTGTGTGTTACTATTTGAGCGTTTAGCAGCTGCGTTTTGTCAAAAGTCAAAACCGAAATCCAAAAATGCGACCGTCACATGTGAGCGAGCATTACGAATTGCTAGATTGGGGGCGGATGCCGGCTGTTTGTGGCAGGCGCATGTAGCATGCAACAGCCGCCATTTTTAATTTGCTTGTCGAAACTGATGTGCGTCTTTTTGTTGCTGTTTGTGCCTGTGTGTGTGTGTGTGTGTGTGTGTGTGTGTGCAGCGCGTTGTCTGTTTCCGTTTCCGTTTTGGCTGTTGTTGTTGATTTGCTTTCTTGCTCCTCTTTTGCTTTTTTCCAATGTAAATAACAAAATGTATCACTTCCGTTGGTTGAAAATACACAAACACACACACATAAACCACAGTGGCACGCATTTGAGCCGCATTTGGCAGTTGCCACATTTCGCTGGCAGTGCAAATGGCGTGCGATAACAAAAATGGCCGCTCGCTGAGTTTCCGCTTTGTTTGGTTAGTTGCAGTTTGCAACGATTTCAGCCTTTTGTTGCATCTGACGATACAGTGCTAGTTGCAATTGTTAACTTTGTTAACATGTGTCGCAGTTTATCGGCCAGTCAGCATGCATTGTTTGAAAGAGCCGCTCCACATTCGGCCCAACTATCTGATCGTTGCGCCCTCTCGCTCCACAATCCATTAGACGCCCGCACAAATGTTTTTGATGGGCTCACTCAAATATGCAAATATTTGTTCATATCCATTTTTGGTTACCATGGCTCTTTGAGCTTCTAATTAAAATCTGACTGCCACACACACACACATACATACATACACACATACACGCTAATGCGATTACTGCACATATTTTGCCATGCTTGATTTACTTAGCTATTTCGTATGGCAAATTGCCTTTGTGCCCATTTGTAACTCATTAAATCGTTATTCCAAAAATACACAAAGCCTGCCAAAATAATAATTATCAGTAAATATGATTGTTATTTTTTTTTTCTATTTAATGTTACTTCTAAGAATTACGTGCGCTTTGTTCACGGACTCACAGACTAAAGAAAAGTAGCTATAATTAGTTGCGACAAATTGTCATAATCGCCTTAAGAAAGTTGTTTTTAGAAAGCATTTAATTGACTTTAGGAATTATATTTCGTTGTAAGAAGTATGAGAGCGTTTCACATATTCGTTAGAAAAAACTAAATTAAATTTGTTAGAGTATGAGAAAATATTTAAAGTGAATATACATATATGGGCAGGCTTTATTTTGCTTGCTTTGAGTGTGATTTATCTATTATTTGATAGAGGAAACATATCATTCATTCTAACCTAATACTTTAACAAACTTGTCGACTTTCTGGCTTAAGGCTCTTACCAAAAGTTTTCAGTTGCCGCATTGCCCTATATATTTGCTGCCATTATCAACGGAAAACTAAATCGTATTCTGCTCCAGTATCCATAGAATGTAGTACACATGTAAGACTTTCGCCAGACAGCGGCTAATTTTGTAATTTACCAAAAGTCCTGACGTTTAGTTTTTGCCTGCTGCTGCAGTGTTGGCCAAGGCTAGCTCGTAATTGACCATTAGTAGAGATACTTAAATAGCTAATTGCATTCGCATAGCTGACAATTATAAATTGCTTTTGGCACTTTCACGTCGCGTGGAAAGAAAGAGACAGATAGATAGAGAGAGAGAGAGCGTGCAAGCGAGCGAGTGAATTGTTCACAAATTTAAATTTAAATTAGAATTTGAATGTGCATCAGCAAGGTGCAACAATCAAATTAGACAACAAATTTACTACCATAAAATGGGCGCGTGTCCGCTGACTCGGGTCACATTATTATGTAGGGTGACAGATTCAAATTGACAGCAATTTAAAATCGATTTGTTGTTAATTGCAAGCGGTGCTAAATGCGTTGATTCGATTAGTTAAACAGCGCACGCAACCAGCACACACACGCACACACGCACACGAGCACACAGATTGACATGCACATGCAAATGATTTGTTGTGTTTGTGTTTGTGCTGTCAAACCAAATGCAGAAATGTTGCCAAAAGTAATTATGTAAATTTGATATGCCCTAGCAAATGTTAAATAGTGAAACATATTAGCTTATGAAAGCTGTATAAAATTGGCAAATTATATTTCTATTGCTATTATTAATGTAATAGGCAAGATGTAAAAACAAATTATTTGATCTGTGAAAAGCTTAAAAAATTAAAATTAAATTTATAAATATTTATTTATATATTTATTATTTTTATTATTTATTTATACACGCAGAAAAATATATTTATTAAATATATATGTATAATTTAAATAATATAAATATTAAAAATATTTAATATATATAAAAAAATTTTTATAAATAATAAAAAATATATAAATAAATATTTATGAATATTATTAAAACTTAAGCCATAAAAAATACAAAAAATACAAAAATATTAAAAATAAAATAAAAGAATTTCAAGTATTTTTAAAAGTATAAAATACTTTAACTGCAATTATATTATTTACAGGGCATTTAACAAACAGCCTTAAAAGTAATGTAAATATTTCTTTTGCATTTTAAAAACACAAAAAATCAAATGGTTTTTTAATGTTTGCGGCGCTTTAATGTTTTGTGTGTGTGTGTGTGAGTATCAGTTGCAATGTTAATTGTGTGTCTGTGTGTGTGTGTGAATCATGCAAATTACCATAGCTCGCGGTATTTGATGCCGCTGCTGCTCTCTGATTGCCAGCTGACCCCGACGCCTCATCTCTAGTCAAATTCGCAGCTCTTTGCCAGCCAGCGCAATTAAAAACTTTAACTTTTTTTTTCGTAGCGAGTTTTTAAGCGAACTTCATGCAGCTTTTTTTTTAAACTGGCAAAAAACTTTGCTTCATTTTTTTCCCCCGCTGAGTGTGCCTTGTATCGTACCTACGCTTCCCCAACTAGAAAATAATCGTTAACTGACTAAGCTTTACGACCGAAAGCCATTATAACACTATTAAAGCGCATTACAGCAACATGATTCGAGTTGCCTCTTATTCAGTCAGTTTGTTGTTAATGAGAATTCGATATTGTGAGATATACCAGAGATATTCGAACTAATTACAGTTTGGGCCGCAGGCAAATTGGATTGTGTGTAGGAGGTAATTGCAGCATGATACAAGTTTAATGTGGCCAAAATGTAAGCCAAAATGTGAATACTGTTTATAACTTAAGACAATACAGTTCGACTGTCGAGTTTAGCTGCTTGGGTTCAGTTACTTAAGCCTGTAATGCTTTAAAGTATTGACATATTTAGTAGTAGCTCTAGCTAGAAATGTAACTGACGAGAAAATTACAATTTAGGCAAGTAAAAAAGTCTTTTTTTTCAGAGATCAGACACTAACAACTAGACTATTAAAAGCCTCTCCACTTACAAATACTGGTGAAGAGAGAGAGAGAGAGAAAAAAATGGAAAATTCTCCACTTAAACAGCAGCAGCTTGCTTCTGATTCAATCGCTTTGGCCAGGCAAATCTGTTGCCATTTCAATTAGGAGCAACAAAAAAGGACGAGTGATTTCATTAGGCCGTATGCAAAAAGAAGCAATCGATGCAGTTGTCAGCTAGAACATGGCCAAAAGAAAAAGGCGGCCTGACACAATATCCAATGGCTTACAATGCTTCCCTCTCTCTCTCTCTCTCTCTCTCTCTCTCTCTCTCTCTCTCTCTCTGTGTCTGTCTGTCTGTCACCCCCTCTGTCTATCTCCATCTCTCTGCAGCTTTGTTCTGCTCTACGCTTCATAAAGTACCTGCATGGATATTTGTAGCCTGTTGTATACGTTGGATTGCAATATAAACTGTGAAATAAAAAAAAAAATAAAAGCAGTAGCAACAGATCTTTTCCATTTTCCATTTCCGCTTGAAGTTGCAGTTACAGCTGCTTTTTCTACCTTGCCACACATCAACAACAACAACTGAAGAAATGTAGAAAATAGAATTTCTCAAATCTTGTGTCTTTTTTTTTTCTCTCTCTCAACTCATTTCATTTCCTCCTTTATTTTTATTTTTACTCGTGCGTATGCCCTTTGTTTCACAAATTGAATTGTTTTTGCAAAGAAGTTTCTGATTTCCTTTCAAGAACAATTGCCAGTAAGCGAGGGCGGCACGGTGGAGTCATGCCGAGTCGAGTCGAGTGGAATGGTCTGGTGTGGAGCATGTAAATCAGCCTAAAAGCTTTTTATATAATTGAAACATTTTTGGAGTGAATGTAACAATGTTGTTGGACAGCCAGGCAATCTGCAAAATAATAAAGTTAGTCTACAACAACAACGACAACAACAACAATAATATTGACTGCACAAGTAAACGAAACTTTACAAGTTAATGGTATATTGTGTTCTAATTGGATATATATACATATACATATATAGATAGGCATGTATATGTATATACCTGTAGCTAAAACTTTACAAAGAGCTATTACACGGAACAAACAGTTTTAAGCTGTTGTCAGAAATCAATGGAAAGTCTTGACAGTTAGTTTGCCAATAGAAAAACTGCGTGGGAATTCTACGATGACTCAGTTGAAAATTTAAGCTGTTCTTTCTCAATTTAACATTTGCTTAAAGTAAGAAATATTGCATTTAATTTAATGCTGTTAAGGTTTTTCTTTTATATATTTTTTTTTCCGGCGCAGCTTTGAGAGCAAGCTATGACATGCAATATTACGCATACGCCATGTTGGCAGCTGTCATCAGGCATATTTGTCAAGGCACGCTGACGAGCTGCTGTTGCTGTTGCCAGTAGCAACATTTTAATATATTTAAATACCATATGCTACACGGGGAAATACCCTGTAAAGAAACAAGTAAATAATAATAATAATAAGCAAAAGATTTGATAAAATATAATATGAAATATTCAGTTTAAGCAACAACAAATTGAAGTTGCCTTTTACGCACTTCAAAAAACTACCCCTTTTACTTACTTTAAAAACTCTAGGGTATTCGACATTGTCAGTTATTTACTATGGCATATTTTCGAGTGGTCTCTAGAGTTTGCGCAGTTGCAAGCTGCGCATGTGGCATGAAGCTAATCGAAATGTAAAGACAATGAACCATTCGACAATACAAGCACCTGACCTTATAATGGGGTACGTGCATTGAACTGTTGCCTGGTTGGCTATCCATCCATCCGTCTGCCTGTCTGTCTGCTAGCCCGACTGGCGGTTTATTTGAAGTGCCACGCACGTAGCAGCCCGTTCTCGAGGTATAAAAAAACATATTGGTAAATATTTAAATTATAAAACAATCGCCAACAAATTTCCACACAAAAATGAACAAAAAAAGGGTCACTCAGTCACTCAGTTGTCCGGCTGCACGTTTGGCCAATTGTCAATTATGCGGCAACTTTTTGTTGTTAGTGGAGGGATTTGAAAATGGAGGACAGGACGAATACTTTGTAATGCAAAGCAAAGTTTTAGCACAAAATACGACACAAAATACGACATGAAAGAAAGGAACAGAAAAGAACTGAAAAGAACAAGCCAGTGAAGAGGCAGAGTCGAGCAGAGCAGAAAGCCAAATGCTTGGGTCTGCGTAAAGCGGCTTAGAAGGCTTTTCAGTTCACCTGCTGCTGCTGCTTCTTCTTCTGCTACTGCTGCAGTTGGGAGGACTCACTGACGAAGAAGGGTTTTTATAAAAATTGTGCGCACGACGTGGCTAATAAACTGACTGAGTTTAGGAATAAACCCGAGTAATAGCAGGTGGGCTGGCAAGCAACGAAGAACGAACACACTTTACAGTTATTTACTGTGAAAATGAGAGCAAAGGTTGCTCGAGCTTAGAATAGACTTGAGATCACAGTATGAATTTCAATTTCTTCAGAAATGAAATCAGCATTCAGTATCTCTGCTTTACACAGAAAATTGTTACTTAAATTAAAAACACAAATTGTTGGCTTTATTTTGCGAATAAAAAAAAAAATTACATTCTACTTTGCATGTGTATCCTGTTACAAAGGAAAGACCTAATACCCTTGCAGCAAGGGAATTGCGAAAAAGGCGGCACTAAAAGGCAATTTACCTTTAAGAGAATGCTTATGCAACAAAACTTACAAAGCGAGAAACTTAGACCCCAACAAACTGCCAGAGCGGACAGACAGACAAAATGGCAGTCGGCTCGGCACAGCACTGTGAGGCATTTATAATTAAAAACGCAAACCCTTAAACAACATTTTGCTTGGGGGCAACAACGGACGGCCGAAAGACTGCGACAAGTTGCGCTTGCTGTTGTCTCGGCAGAGACAGTGACAGTGGCAGGGGCTGGGGCTGGGGCTGGGGCAGGGGCAGACAGAAGTCAAACAATAAAGTAGACAACAATAATTTCAACAATAACATGACAAATTGTTTCAGGGCACACAAGCAAAAGACTTAGAGACCTAGACAGCCCGAGCAGCAGTAGTGAAGCGGAGAATTGCTAAAAGCAGTGCTACAAAATCTTTTACTTATTCATGTAGGTGTTGCAAAGTTCTTTCTGCTTGCCACTAAACAAGTGCACAACAACAACCAACAGTTGAAGCCTTCATTATTGATAAGATAGACAGCTGCAATTTGCCGTTGGACTGTTTCAGAATTCATGATTATGATTAAAAATTGAACACGCACTAGAATTTTATTTTGTATGCATATGAGGTGAGAACTTTGTTGATTTGAATGAATTTAAATATTGTATATAAACCAACTTATTTTTACAAAATCTTCATTTGGCATCTAGAATCCAATTTTGATTCTATTTCAAATTTAAATTCAGCATAAATCAAATTTTAAGTCTACAATTCATGGTCCGACTTAAATATTAATATGTTTTGCGTGCACGTATTTCGTGTTCTTTGATTTTATATATCTGCGCGTATCTCGATTCACCCCCGACAACCTTGAGTTAGCTTTTGGTTGTTGGGTTCAAAGTTATGTTGCAACATGATAAATTTGATTGTAGCATGCGCATTTCGTTGTTGCATGTGCAACATTAGCTAGCGAACCGCACGGCGGCCAACTATGGTAAAAAATAACTTTGGCAAAAATGCGCTCGAAATATTTCCATTGTTTTGCGTTAGTTTATTTTTGGGCAATGGCATAAATCAATTCGAATGCTCACAAAGAAATGCACGTAAAAAGGAGTAGAACAAAAAAAGAAAGAAAAAAAAAAAGAAAATATTTGTAAATATAAATTTCCATGATTTACGACAATAATTCAAATTAGATGGCTGGCTGAAGCCGCAACGGAAATATTTATGCAAATATTTACATTTTGATTTCATAGAGGTGCAGTTACTAAAATGGAATTTCATTTATTGTTAAATTTAAAAATTTTGCTGCAAATTTTCAGCTCTGTTTAAATCGCAATTTTATATGCTTTAAGTGCGCTGATTTTTATTTCTATTTTAGCTTTGCGGAAAAACAAAGCGAAAGTGCGAAGTAAAAGAACAATAAAAATACGAGTAAATAGGGATAGTGTGGGTGGATGGGGCTGTTAGGTTAGTGAAGTGTGTCTGCGTGTGATAGTGTGTGTGCGTGTGCGTGTTGACTGTTTGTGTGTGTCACTCTTGGCTTGGCCGCATGTCGCACATGTTCCAGCTTGAAGGACATTCAATGGCTGTGTGCATTATGTTAAGCCCTTTCAAATGACCAACCAGCTTCAGCAGCGTCTGACAGCTCCGGCAGCAACACAGCGGCATTAGCAGTGGCAGCAACAGCAGCTCTATGGTTGCCACAGCCACAGGCAGCCATCCAGCTAAGCTCACACACGCACACACACACACACACACACACATTGACTTGTATAGGCACACACACACATAGACTGTGCGTACTTTTATTTTTCTAACTTTCACTCTATCATATCCTATAACTGGCATTTTATAAGCTGTCTTACATCGCTGATTGCCAGCGAACAACTTTGCAGCAGTTTTACTAAGCCACATTTAACTGTCTGACTGCATATTATATACAATATTTCAGCTATGGTAGTGTGGGAGTATTATTTAAAGAATACTTGGTTTATTATTTAAAGGCAACCTAAGTATACACTAAATTGAATATTTAAAAAAAAAGAACATTTTTATATATTAAATATATGATTTATAT
Organism: Drosophila navojoa; assembly: GCF_054131105.1. Classification (NCBI taxonomy): domain Eukaryota; kingdom Metazoa; phylum Arthropoda; class Insecta; order Diptera; family Drosophilidae; genus Drosophila; species Drosophila navojoa. The sequence continues at coordinate 11,424,412 of NC_142893.1, forward strand.
ATCTTAAAAATGGGCGATATATGCTGTTCGATTTGGTTTCATTAATATATTTTTGTATTTATTTATTTACTTATATACCTATAGTTTTCACAAATATATTTTTATATTTATTAATTAGCATATAGTTTTACTATCAAAAAAATTCCATCATTATTATTATGATTAATTTCTTATAATAATATTTATTAATATTACAATTATGATAATTATGATTATTTATATAATGATCAAGATTTTCTTTATTTCTTCTGCCATCATCTTTATCTTATTCAAAAATATGTCCACAACTATTGGATTAGCTTTAAATATAACTGGAGCACTGCGACTGCCCGGTGTTAGACGCACGAAGACTCTGAGCAAGCTAAGCAACAGGCTGTTCTTTTATAGCTGTCGAAAATTTCACTCCAGACGAAGCCAGCCGAGGAATTTCCATAGCACACACGAAGTAAATTTTCTATAGCGATAGAGAGAGAAAAAGAGAGAGAGGCAATATAAGTATGGGCTCGACTAGATCAGCTGCTAGCTATAAAAGGCTTTGTAGGCTCATCAATGCTAAGCAACTCCATCGACCTGCTCTCATTAAACACTCTCTTCGGTTGCATTAGCCTGCCTCTAGGGTATTTTGCAGTTCATTTTGGTGCTCGCTTAGCAACTCCAACTTGTTCCTATTTGAGCTGGCGTGTTTTTAGCAAATGCTGTAAGTGCAAGTGGCTTTCATGCAGCCATTTTGTGCAGCGCTTGAGCAAACAATAAGACATAATGAAAGTGTAAAGCCATTTGAGGCAGACGCATAGTTCTGAAGCAAAGCAAAGTCTGGCAAAAAAGCCACAAAAAATACTAAATCGGGGTCAATTGCCAACGCGAGTGCCACAAAAATGCACATAAATGTGATAGATGTGTGCCGCAGAAGCTGCCACTGCCTGCAGTTGCACCCGCTAACTCTGAACTCTTCTTCTTCTTCTTCTTCGTCTCTCCTCTTTTTTTTTGGCCATTTCTTTTGCAATCACAACTTGCAGCCACAAAATAAAATTTAATGCCCGCTTTTGTCCGGCAGCTTCTATTCCGATTTACTTGCGTCAGTTGCATGTTGCGCGTTGCCAACGTTGGCCAACGCAAGCATGAGAAATGCGCTGCGCTTTGTGGCAAACTTTGTCATTTGTTGCATGCCTGCGCTTGACGCTGCCATCCAGCTAGAGCTGCATGTTAAATACATTTTTAACATTTAATTATGAACATGTCATTGCGGTAAGAGGTTTACGAAATGGCTCACAAAAGTTCAACGAGCAACAGAAAAATAGAGAGAAAAAAAAACCAAATCGAGGTGCAGCATGTGGGTAGAGAAAACCAAAGAGCAGATTCTTTTAGATTTTTGCCCGTCAAATTTTAATAAACATATCAAGAACTTTATTCTCTTAAACAGCTATAAACAATGCAAAAAACATTCAGTTTAAAGCCATAACAAAATCGCCTACCGGGCCCCCCTCGCATTTCCGGCCTTCATTGTCATTTTAAGAGCCCCAAATTGTATATAAACAAAATGCGAAAAGTTGATGGCATATGTGCGTATACGCATAAAGTGAGCAGAATGTAACCAGGGGTAATTTTAATGTATATCTGCATGGGTCGTATATCAAAATAAATGCGCGCCGCTGTGGCAATAAGCAGACATTGCTCATACGCCGCATTGTGCGCAAGGTGAACTTTCGTACAACTGAAATGGGGGGCCGGCTGGCCCTTGGCCATTTTTCATGCCATGCCAATCGATAATTCTTTTGTTCATTAAGAAGTTGATAAATCACAGGAGCACCACTGCTGCTGCTGCCGCTGCTGCTGTTGCCGCTGGTTACGTGGGTTCAAGTGCGGTGCCAACGATAGAAAATGAAAGGAATTTCATAGTTTAGCTTGGCACCAAATTGCCAACTCAATAAGCTGGTCAGTGCTAGTTGCTCTGTGGTTACGTGTGTGTGTGTGTGTGCGTGTGTGCGTGTACAAGCGTGACTAATGCACTTCAAATAGACTTTGACACTCAAACGTACATATATAAAGGACAGTGTGAGAGAGAGATAGAGACAGAGAGAGGGGTAGAGAGAGATACAGAGCTGTGCCACTTCATGCCTCACCTGTTGTTACTTTGTCCAATTGAACTGGAAAATTGACGCATCGCTTAAGCCGCGCCAGCTAAGCTGATTTTCTATTTAGCCATTAAAGAGTTACCGAAGAGCCATGGGATTTTGTCTCTAATTGCTCTTGACTAACTCGCCTGAAGTTTACAATTTCTCATTTTCCTCTTATGAGTCATATATGAGTCTTAAACTTAATCAGAAACCTTTTTTTGCTATACCTAGAAAAGTTTAATTTTATCTTATATTAAGCTCTGGGTAAGGGTATATATAAAACTGTGTAGGGCGTATAGCTTATCGTTTTTCATTGTGCTGGTGCACTTACCTGCATGTTAAATGCAGCTCTCTGCCTCTCTCTCCCTCTCTCTCTCTCTCACACACAGTCTCTCTTTGCCATTTGTCTTGAGTGCCTCTTTGTGCAGCATTCTTAAGCGTTTCACTTTACTTTAGCTATATTTAGCCATCGATTGATGCAACTTTTATTTGACACCTGCATGTACAACGCACCTGCCGAGTGCCTGTGCCAGCGTTTCCAATTAAATTCCTCAGTGCGAAGCATTCTTAAGCGTTTCACTGTGACATTCGCTGCCTTAACTCATAATTATTTGGCCAACTTGGCTCTCACACTCAGCTTACCTATTTCAGATTAGGTGCTTTAAGCCTTTTGTAACTGATTAGATTTGGCGCAGCCAGACGAAGTTGCTGTCAAAAAGTTTGTTCATAAATTATCGCTGGATCGTTGGCTCGCTGGCTGCCTCAGTGCCTCCCTCCACACCTGCTGCGGCAATTTCAGCATTTTAATTGTATTTTAATGGAATGGCTGCCATTTTGTTGCTGCGCACGCTGTGTGGCGCGCATTGCAATAAAATTATGTTTAGCATATATTAGGGCGACATTTTGTGGCACTTACATTGTGTGTGGGTGTGTGTGTGTGCGCAGACGTTGCACAAATTAATGAGAAATTATATACGCCCACGTACTCGGCACTCAGACAGCTAGCAGCTGACTTGACTTCAGTTGGAGTTGCCTTCAGTTGAGTCGAGTTGCCTTGAGAGTTGAGCAAAAGTTGTGAGTAGTTGAGTGAAGCGAGAAGCCAAATCGACGCACAAATTGTGATTGCAGTTGGCAAAGTGTGTTGCAGTCTTTGGATATTGCTGCTATCTTTCTATATTGTACTTTTTGATAGCTTTTGTTGTGGCTTAGAAGCACTAGATGCTGTTTGCTGTTGTTGTTGCTGTTGTTGTGCTATTGGCTTAAGTTAGTTACGAACAAGTTTTTTTATTTCTATTATTTTTTTATTCAACGAATTTTTGGTTTGAGTAAGTTTTGTATTAAAAAAGTTTCTTATCTTCTCTTCTACTTGCAGGTAAATGACGTAAATTTTTAATTACTAACTGTGGGAGAAACTTGTCTCCGATGTGGTGGTGGTGGTCGTCAACATCGTTGAAAACTTTTCATCATTCAGTTTGCTGTCAAGTGTCAAGTGTCTGTCGGCCAGGCCAAAAACTTCAACCGGGACGCAGGCCATGCGCCATGCAACGCCATGATGCAGCTGCAATCCCCAAAACAATTGTGGATAAAACAGAGAGCTGAAATGTTGCAGCAGCAACACAATTTGTAGTCGAGGGGTCCAACATGTTGGATAGACAGTTGAATAGTTGAACGGACTGCTGCCAGCCTGCTGCTGGCAGCAAATAATCAAAACTCGAGTGAAGAACACAAGCGGGTTGCCCTTATATCATTATGGTTAGATTGTAGAGTGTATGTGTGTGAGTGTGTGTGTGTGTGAGAGAGAGAGACAGTTGAGCTTGGATTATGGTAGACCGCAAAAAGTTGCTCAATCAGAGCAGGAGCGGGAATACAGCTGCAAATTAGCATTCAACGCATTCGTTTCACTCATTCGGGCGCCTGCTCGACGCTCTGCATTTCAAAATCCTCGAAAAGAAGATGTAGAAGCTGAAGCAGTAGTAAAAGAAAAAGAAGAAGAACAGTAGCTGCCGGATACGGAAATGTGCTTGGCAGACGAAATTATCATGGGAGCCAAGCATGCCAAAAAGGAAATGTTGCTATACGCCACCGTCCAGGCCATGGCGCAGCCGGAAGATGTAATTAGGGTGAAAGCAAAATGGGAAAATAATTAACACTTGAGCATAATTAATTGCACGACAAATGACAAGTGCCACGGGGATGAGTGGGGACGAGCGCCAATTCCGATTCAAGTGAAAAACCGCCAAGTTTTTCATCCAGTTGCTCAGTTGCCAATATAAGGGAGAGATTTCTATCTACTCCGAGTTAAGCTCATTGCACTTCATTTGCCGCTTGTGAACAAAACTAAAGACATATTTGCATGCTCTAGTTTGTCATTTGCCATGCCACATGCCACATGCCGCATGCCGCATGCCACAGACGTAAAAAGCAACGCTTAATAGCATTTCTATCGGATTGTACGCAAATTTGATTTCAAATCAAATCGCATGATAAAATTTCACAAAAACTTCAATAGAAAATCAAAGCGAGAGATGAAACATTTTATATGCCATGTAAAATACCCTGTACAAAAATTAAATTTTATTTATTTTATATATATATATTTATTTCTATATTATATATTCTCTTTATTCATATGTTTATCACTGAATAAAGTTAATTTTATACTATGCTCCCTTTGCATACTTTCTACATTCAATTGCTACAGGGTATTCTTATGCTCTGCTACCTTCACACTTCACTTGTGGTCCAGAATTTTATTTATATTTTACTTGGAATTGCTGTCCCTGGAGATTTGCAATTTGCACTCACTGTGAACCCGACCGCAACGACATTGTGACATTGATTGTACTAATTAAAATTAAATTGATTTACTGTTAAATTAAAATGTTGCTCAGCAGACAACTTTGGCCACAATGCACGCCCAACACAATGCCCATTTCAGTTCATTTCACAATGCATTTCTGGCAATAAATTACAATAAATTCGTGCAATTCCCATTTGTATTTGATGTTCGCACTTGAGCAAAGCCGTAGCTAAGCTCGAGCCAATGGCATTGGCCTTCGGTTCGTTAGACTCGTTCCACCGTTTTTCATTTATCGTTTTTTGTCCTTTTTTTTTGCATATGGGAAAAATCCAATAACTGGCAGCCATGGCAACCGGCGAACCAGTGGCAATTGCTGGCCTTTGCTGCCTTGCATATTGCATAACTGAGTTCCATTCACAAGCCGAGCAGGCGCTCTGATGTGTCTGATGAAGTAGAAAATGATGAGAACATTTTCGAGTGCTCGTTGCCAATTTGCAGATTAGCACTCATTGAGTTGATAACTGTTGATGCCATAATTATGCTCACAGTTGCCTTTTGAGCTTCCCCTTTCAGTTGCGTATGCGGCGCATTGACCTTCATTGTTTTTAGGCCAACATTTGAACTCGCTTGTTTAACTTTTTCTTTTTTAATCACATTTTTTCTGCTTGCCTATTAAGTTGAATAAATGAAACAAATATTTATGTTGGCGCCTGGCGTTGTGGGGCCTTATTTTATTTATTTTTACTTGTGCTTCTTTTTTAATTAAAAATATACACACAACATTGTGATGATTTTTGCGCATTGTCATCAGAATGCGCGGGCGCCCAAGTTGGGGCCGGATTGTGTTGGTTGTTGGGCGGTGAACGTGGGTCGTCTGTGTTTGCTTTTGGGGGATTTCAATCAGTGCCAAGGCAGCAACAGCAACAGCAACAACAACAATGCGAGAGCCAACAACAATAACTAAAGCGTTTCTCATTTAATTTAACTGGTACTTCTTTTCCAGTCGGTTGCCGGACAAAGGCAGAGGCAAAGGCAAACGCAAAGGCAAAGGCGCACAACAATAACAGGGCGACGTGGCAGAATTTAAGTGATTTTCATTTAGCATTGAGCTCAGTTGGCATTCATATAGCCCAATGGTTATATCAATGCTATCGATTGCCAGTTGGCCATTGTAGTTGTTGTCGTTGTTGTTCTCGCCGCCATCGTCGTCAATCCCAATCAACTGCATCCATCGATGATGATGTTGATGTTGATGATGATGACTGCCGTCCGGTTGCTTCGTTCCTTTGTTGTGACCGCCTCGTTGACCAATGAATGCAATTCTTGTACGTGGACGTGCCTGCGGTTACACAAGGAAATGCACGAACTTTCATGTGGCTGTATCTGTGTGTATGTGTGTGTGCCGGATTATGAACTGCGTCTGTAAAGGATAATGGCTGAATATGTGGCTTTAAATTGTATGCGAAATTGAGTTCAATGAATTGAGTCTTACCAGCACCATCAAGATTCAGTGTAAAATATATATATGTATATGTATGCATAATAATGTGTGAATGGGAACTCAGTAAGGATATCAAATAACTTACGGCGAATGCTATGAAAATATAAGGAAATTATTATAATTAATTAATTAATGAAAATTAAGTCTGGTATTTAAATACAAAGAGCTCACAAGAGTATCGTATAAATGTATTCTGAATTAATATTCAGTTAACTGTTTCGGATAGTTATAATTGATGCTTAAACTATAAATAATGCTTGAAGGCAGGTAGGTTCCTTGGCAGCAGTGCTCGAGCTTTATAACAGAGCCTGTCAGCTCGTCTTCTCTATATTGTCTAGCTTGTTTGGTGACCAATTTGCATCTTAGAAGCCTTTCGGGCATGTTTTCGTTTCGGCTAAAGTGACACACAAAGCATAAGCCAAGCAATTATTTTGCAAATGACACGGGCAAAGCCTTTAAAATTGTTGACCCACTCACAAATTTTCCACCCCCTCAAAAAAAGGTGTCCGGTTTATGCTGCACAAATTGTCAAACTGTTTGCTCAAGACACACAATCCAACTAACACACATAGACGAACACACACACACACACACACGCACACACACACGCACACATACACGCGCGTACACGTTGAAATATAAACAAAATCTAAATATAAAATAACAATTTTGCAAACAACAGCAAGGAAAATAAAACAAACTAAAAACAAGTAAGAAAGCTCTAGTCGAGACTGCTCGACTACGAGATCCCCTGAACCCTACAAGGAACTGATATTTCAATAATAATTAGCACACACACACGTACACACACACACACACATACAAACAAATACACGCCCACACATACACATACAAACAAACACACGCATATACAGGCGATTGCGCTTGGGTTGCGCTGCTGTGTGGCAATATTATGAGAACTTACTTGTTGAATAATTTGATTTCTAGACGTACGATCGTAATGAAACTTTCAAAACATAATTATAGTGTTTAAATGTATGTGTATACCGAAGGACAAGTCTCTAGTATTTGATATACGACTTTTACAAAGATGATGGTAAGGGGATGGATTTAGGGGTGGGGGGTAAATTTTAACAAAAACCGAAATTGTCTAAAATGTATCTTAATATACATTTTAAATTTGGAGACTCTAGCTTGAAAGATGTAGGAGATATAATTATTTAAGTAATCTTCGATAAGGTTTTTTATCGATAAAAAAGTATCGGAATGAGTTATCGTTTTTTAGTGATAAACTCGATATGCGCGTGATATATACGGACATTTTAAAAAAAAGTTGAAGTCTCTAGCTCTTATATCTTCTGAAATCGACGCGTTCATACATACGGACGGACGGACGGACGGACGGACGGACGGACGGACGGACGGACGGACGGACAGACAGACGGACAGGGCTAAATCAACTCAGCTCGTCGCCCTGATCAAGAATATATATACTTTGTGGGGTCTGCCACGCCTCCTTCTGCCTGTTACATACTTTTAACAAAACCATTATACCCTGATTTCCCATTTTCAATGGGTTCAGGGTATAAAAATAGGTGAAAAATGTGGCGTAGTCTCGACTGGACAATACTCGCTTAAGGTGGAATAATATTTGAGTTTGAGAATGAAGTGTGAATCTATATAATTTTAAGAGGTTCTGCCTTTTACTTTCTATACCAGAATCAGTGTTTCCTGTGTCTTAAGCCTCCAGTTATATGAATATTAAAAGTATTACAATATTCCATATAGTATTATATTAAATTCTATAAGTAGTATATGTAGCTTCAATAGCAATCAACTCTTTTTTCTACTTTGTGAACGAGTATTAAAACAAGAAACTTGCATAATTTCTTTGCTTTTCATGCCACAAAACGCCAAAAAAAAATTTGCCCGTGTGCATGTGTGTGTGTGTGTACTGCAGTTAGAGAAAGTCCTTCCAGTTCAGCTAGTCACACACACTATGTGTGTGTGTGTGTGCGTGTGTGTTGTTTGGCATTTTATTACAAAAGTTTACATGACTATGCAGACCTTTTTGGCCATTTTTGTCATTCTAAACGTGCATGTGTGTGTGTGTGTGCGCGCATCTCTGTTGCTGTTTTTGTCATTTTTATATGCTTTAAAACTGGTTGGAAAACTGTTTTGCATAAAATGCCATAAGAACTGAGACATTGCATTTGATATTTATAAGGTGCAGCGACAGCAACAAAATGGCATACTAAACTTTTAGTATGCCCCCTTGTTCCAGCCCCAACGCCAGCCCCCGGCCACTCGCTCTCAGTCTTGAGTTGGCTGGCAATGAAAGTTGAAAAACAATTTGTGTACACACTTGACTTTTTAATAACGTTTTTTTGTTAGCACTAGTACAGTTTTTAAGGGCCAACTTGGAGGGAGACCGTCAGAGAGAGAGAGAGAGCGAGAGAGAGTGGGGATGAGTGCGGATTTGGGAGCGCAATGTTGATTACCTCACAGCATGTTTTGTGATATGAAATTCAATGCGGCTGCCAATTGTCAACACAAGTTTGGCCAACAAATAAACTCGACGAATGACAAACTTCAGCCAAACGGATGGCCAGCTCAACTTGAATTATGATAAATGCAAGGCTTCATGCTGTTTGAATACTCTACGCAGCTGTTGACAATGAGCCGAGAAATAATGCCTTAAATTGAAATAGATTAGCAATTTTAGCTAAGAGCTGTTTGAAGTGAAGCTCAAGGTATTAGTTTATATAGATTTTAGCTTTATTATTGTTGTTTTGCACAATAGGGACTCTAATGAATGCATAAGAGAAGTAAATTTGAATGAATGCATTAGACGAAACCATATTTCAAATATGTTAAACGTAATGAGAAGCCTCTTAATCTGAAAGTTCATTGCTTTATTTTGTTTTATTAATATCTGATATAGGAAATAATGTATCAATTTTATCAATATAACTCGATGCTCACATACACAAAATATTTATAGTATAAACTAATTTATCTTTCATATTTATATATTTAGCTATTGATCATTCATTAAAAAATCTAAGTTAACTATTTTATATTTATTTCCCACATTTATCTATGTTTTATTCAATAAACAGCTAAATGGCCAAGAGTATTAATAGTACACAATATACAAACTCTACCATAACCTTACGCGAATAAGTTATATACACTCTCAGTTAGGGTATTTGATACCCTCCCACTTGATGTTGTACAAGCAAAATGCATTAGAGTGATGCGAACTGCGGCAACCGAAACTATCGCAACTAAAATTGAATTAAAGCACAAAGTTTTCCAATGCTTTTGCTGCTGCTTCTTCATCTTATTTTATTTATTTATTTTTTGAGCTGCTGCTGTTGTTGTTGTTGTTGCTGCTGCGGCTTTGCTTGACCACGAGTAATGCATTACAACAGCGTTCAACAAGCTCCGGAACATGACCAATGCCCAATGTAATTAAGCAAGTTACAAGCAACACACACACACACACACACACATCGTACACACACTGTGGCTGATACACACGCATTTATTATTAGTCGAGCATGGAAGCGAACATATAGTACCATATTTAATATGCGATTTCTGACACCGCTTTTATGGCGCTCTGCTGCTATCTCTTCTTGCCCTTTGTGCGATGCTACCAAAGATAAAGGACGATGCTCATTTATTTGACTTACGCAAATAGATGAACGTGTGTGTGTGTGTGCGTGGGTTGACCAAATATCGGCAGCTCGTAAAGTCCGTCTGGCACCGACCCACACGCACATGTCATATTTTTAATGAAACTCTGTGCGTGTGTGTGAGTGTGTGTGTGTGGACTCTTGGCCAAAATTAAGAACCAACAGCGAACACAGCCGGAAGCCAGGCATGTGCAGCCATTTGCTCAATATGATCTTAATGTGGCACGAGTTAAAGTTGAATCCGCATCAAATGTTATGATAGCCACAGCCATAATATATAACATAGCCATATATAGAGTATATAAATATAAGCTCTGATGGAAACGAATGTCTATGCGTGATTTAAGTGAACTTGGAATAGCAGTACCCATCATATTTCATGTGAACATGCAGGAGGAAATGGGATTGTCAGAAACGAATGACAAGTACTTAATAGGTGCGAAGGTTTGGTTTGAGTTGGCAGTTGATGTTGAATAAAACTAGCTTTCATTTTAGAATGATGTGCAGTACCTAAGAAGCCTACGTAAATTTATGTAAATAACTTGAATATAGGCTAGCTTTAATGTTGGTTTAAGCCAGGCTTATGAAGCTCTCATAATATATATATAATATTAAGCACATTTATGTACGCAGTGAGTCTAAGATTTTAGGCAATTGTTGGAGCAAGCATTGAAGTGAATAGAAAAGAAGAGATCAACTCTAAAACTAAAGAGATATATAGGGATAGGCACTACTTTATAATGTAGCTAAATGAATTAAAGAATTTTATTTTGAAAATATATAAACTAGAGTGTGAAGGGAAAAGAAAGTAATAAAGTTAAAAATTTAGTATTTTTATATATACTAATAAGAAGTAAGCATAGATAGACTGTTTATTTTTTTTTCTAGATCATATTTAATATGTATTTATTTGTAATTAATTTATAGACAATATTTAATTTAAAATATTTATTATAATTAACAAATTTCCATTTGCTTTTATTTTATTTTATTTTTTTTTATTATTAATAAATTTACATTTTCGTTTTTTTTTTTATTTATTTATTTTTTTTATTATTAATAAATTTCCATTTGCGTTTATTTTATTTTATTTATTTATTTTTATTAATCCTTAAATATTTAAGTTTTTAAAATTTTGTATATATTTATATAAAATTTAAGGTAACCTAAATTTATTTATATCCTCTATATTCTCGCACAAAACTGAGCTTAGTTAAAATTGAACCTAAAATTGTTTCACATGAAACTAGAATAGATGTGGATATAAAACATTAAATGTTCGCTCTATATATAGTTCTTTAGTTAGTTATATAGTTCATACTCCCACACACGCAGTTTTAATTCATTTTTTCTCTCTCGTTGCACTCACTGCACCTGCATAGACTCTTCAGCTAATTGCTGCTGCAACTCTGCCAATTTTGTGCAGTGTAGACACAATGCATTACACACTCAGCACTCAGCACTCGCCACTCACTGCAGCAGTGCGATTTCAAAGGCAATTTGAGCACACGAACATTTGTATGCAGCATAAAGTAAACATAATTATAAGCCACTCTTTTTGTGCGCCGTACACAAAATCAGTTAACGGCAATTTGGTGTGCGGCGGCAATCGGTGGTTTGGTCGGCTGCCATTGCTGCTGCCGACACCCGTCTGACCATTAAATAAGAATCTGCATTTTCCGTTAACATTTGGCGTTTTTGGCATTTGCGGTTTGAGTGGTGCAGCATTAATGAGGCCTTTTGCCGTGTTAATTTGCTATTTGGTGCTGTGCGCAATGCGACCGCGGATAACGTTTGATGTCCCAATCAATAATTGCAAACACAAAAGCACACACACACACGCACACCCACACACTCACTCATACTGTTATATATTCGAGGATTTAGTGCATTGCTGTGGCATACCAAACTAAAGCTTTCAAAGCTACCAATAATCAGGCGCCAGTTGTGGTTGTTATGTCGCCGTCATGTAATTTAAAGCGCGCGATTGACCAAAATACACACTCAGCCACACGCACACACGCACACACACATATATACCCGCTCACGTGCACTCAAAATTCCAGCGTGGCCAGCATTATTACGAAATTTTGTTATGCCAGCAATAGCTAGCTGGGGTTCACCCTCGTGTGATTGATGTCAGTTAGGAGCCAAAAGTCGCAACTAAATCTACACATAGTTACGGCAGCTTCCGGCCACAAGCAACAGCCACACTCACACATATGCACTTACATAGCTTCAACGACTTCGCTGACAGGAAATGCGCAAGCAACGACGCCATTTTGTGCAACATTTTGTGACGCTCACGTGCGAACGCGTTCCCGTTCGCATTGGCGTTGGCGTTGGCGTTGCCATTGCCATTGCCGTTTTCAACTATTTCGCGGTGATTTTTAGCTCGTTTATTTATCGGAAAAGCCGTCTGGCGAGAAAGGGCAACGCACAAGTCGAAGAGCTTTAGCGGGCGGGTCTGGCAGCGCTGACAATAATGCGCTACGGTTGCCCGCCGGGTTCGGGTCCAGGTCCGGGTCTGGGTTCCAGGCAACATGTGTTATTTACGTGATGCTGCTAAATGTCAAATATTTTGTCATTCACATTGCAACAAATCAGCAACAGCAACAACAATAACAAAGAGCAGAGGCCGCGCTTGCAAGCGAGCGAGAGAGAGAGAGAGAGAGAAAGAGCGAGCGAGCGAGCGATGGCAATCGCATTTCCCTGACAGCTTGACGAACGATTTTTAGACGTTCGCCGACAAATAAGACGAATACAAAACTACGGATATTGTCGACTGTGTGTGCGTGCGTGTGTGAGTGTGTGTAGAGAGTGTGAAACGACTATACATTTCACTGCTTTGTTAGATCAATGAGGTATTTTCTAAAAAATGAATTGATGCCTGGTTAAGAACGTGCAGAGGCATGTAATATATTAGCACGAAGCTATGTAAAGTTTGATATTTTCGACACTTAATCAATTTCATAGAAATGATTTTTAAAAATGTTCATATGTAAAGTGAGTATTATTTACTTATGTATTTGTATAAGGGTTAATGGGCAGGGAATTTGGGAAAGATTATATTAAATTTGGCTGCTATTAAAGTCTCAGATGTGCTGTATATGAAATGAGAATTTAAGGCAGGCTTAGGCTTAGCTTAAAATGAATTTTTGCTAAATAATTGCTGATATTTTATTTGGGATATGACAAACTCTATACATGGATATACATATGTTCTATTTTAAGAACTTTTTGGCAATTTAATTTCTTCAATTCATATATATTTTTTACATATGTTATCGATTCCAATTTCTCCTTTACTCTTAAATCAATTCATACAAATTTTTAGCTTAGAGTTTACCCCAATAAAGTCAGATTTTTGTGCTCTACGCTGTTATATGTATGTAAAAAAAAAAGTCGCTCTAGAGAGCAGCAGCTAGTTGAGCTCGACTCACGAGCATCTGCAATAATTGCACGATGGTCAGGTGCTCACTATATAACGAGTATCAGCCGAAGGGCCGTGATACGGCACACACTTATAAGGAATGGGTGAGAGAGTGGAACGAAATCTCTTAGGAGCTAATCTTTTATTGCCCTGGAATTGAGTCACTTACTAATATTTTCATTGCTTACTTATACTTATGCTCATGGCAATATAATCTCTTTGGCATTCTACGAATAATACTTGTATAAATATATAATCGCTGACTGAATGATGTACACATTTTTGCACAATGAAATTTGGCTGTATCATTGAGCTAATATGCTGCTATGGCTGATGATGATGCTGCTCCTGCTGCTGCTCCTGCTCCTGCTGCTGCTGCTGTTCCTGCTATGCCTACAAGTTAAAGCCCCAAACAAATTGCTGGCTGTAAATTTGTGTGTTGGAGAGTGAATTCGATGCAGACAAGTGCCATTTGTTTTGGCAGCTGCTTTCGGGCCGTTGTCAGCCAACGTTGAGATAACAGCGACAGCAGCAGGCGACAGACGACAGGCGACAGTCGACAGTCGACAGCACGTGGAGTCAATTTCAGGTGTCGGGCGAACATAAATTACAATTTGAGTGGCCACTCGAGACAGTAACTAGATGGGGATCGGAGGGAGGTGGGGCCGTAGCGGTTGCTCTGCAGGACATAAACAACAGCCTGTGCGTTATAAACTGCACTTGGCTCACATTTTGATGAGTGCAAAACTATTTAAATTGCCGCGCCGCGTGTTGCCTATGCTCATTTGCATGAAAAGTGTATGAGAGTGTACGCACAAACACACACACACACACAAACACACACACACATCTACTCTCAAGTGCGTGAAGCTTTTAGTTAACCTGAGCGTTGGCATTGCTTTTAGACCTGGTTATTGCTGTTGGCAACACGCAATTAACAACTTTTTGATTAGTTGGTCAGCCGCGCGCAAAACTTTTGACATCGTTTTGCAGTCGGCGTGGCAAAAGTTGTTTACCAACACTAACCGTCGAAATTTATTTAAGCCAAAAACTAAGCTACCCACTCACAAATATTTAACTCTCACTTGATATTTGTTCACTTGCGTTACAATTTACAGTTGCATTTATTTGCAGGTGTATCTACGTGTGTGTGTGTGTGTGTGCGAGTGTGCGAGTGTATTGCACAGTTATTTGCGCAGCTTAAAACTTTGTTATCAACAAATGCGTAAATCTACCCAACCGAAAAAAGCGCAAACTTTACAATCTAACAAATACTCGAAAATGTGTATATGTGACTGTATGCGTGCATGTGTGAGTGTGTGTGTGTGTGTGCTGTGCTCGCGTTTATAGAGCTGTCTAACTTTTAGACAAAATATTTATGATAGCCAAGAAATCGCTTAACAACCTGTAAAGTTCAACATTGTGACAGAGAGTTGATGATTGCAGCTGTATTTTACACGCGAATTCGCCAACATATTTATATAGATCAAGTAGATGGAATAATTGATGAAATGCCGTGTAAATTGAGTGAGTGAAATGCCAGAGTGCATAATTAATTAAATTTAAATCAATTGACTTTGACTTGAGCTAAACTAAAGCCATTTTCCTCCTAGGTATTTATTTATTCATGCTCCATATAGTAGCTTATTTTCATAATAAATTGGATTATATTATAAATTAAACTTATATGTTTCTAACTAAATTCCATATAATTGCTGAAAACACAAGAGATTCTCATGGGAATACAAATGCAAGCAAAGATATTTTAGTTCAGTTGTGGCCTCAGGCAAATTGAATGATTTACTCGAGTCTGGCAGATATTTTCAAATTGAAATTTACGAGAATCCTAAGCCACGCAACACTTAAGCTTAGAAACTTGGTCGTCGTTGTCCAGCTAAGTGGCTGGGCATTAGGGTGCAGGCAGAGCAAGTACGCGTAGGTGTATAAACTTGTCATTTAACAGCTAAGTGGTCGTCCTTGGTCACAAGTTACGCCCACTTAAGAGCCGCCTCAGCTGGCCAAAAAAAATATTATGAAACTCGGAATGGGATCGTGTCATCAAACTGAAAAAAAAAAGAGATTTTTTTCTTCATTTATTATTTTCAAAGCGAAAAGTTTTCAGCCTCCGGGCAAAAGTTTGGATTGTAGGTTTTTTAGCTTGGGGTTTCGCTCTAATGTGTGCGGGCCACATAAGTGCTGGGTATTTGGTACTTATTATCGATTACCCATCAGGTGAAAATGTGACGTTTTTCCACGCTCTGTTTTCAATATGCTGTGCACACGCTAAGCTTTTCCTTTTTTGTTGGGAAACTTTGTCAAACGAAGGCGGCAAAGGATAACAACGTTGATGTGACAGTTAAGTAGCACACACACACGCACACACATACACACTCACACACATACTCGCAGAGTCACTCACACACCCTTAAAACTGTTGCCGTTGGTGTGCCATAAAACTTTATCTAAATGGTTAAACCAAGCGCACGCTCATTCATTGAGAACAACGTGAGCTAAGGAGAGGTTGAGAGTGTGTAAGTGTGTGTGTGTCTGTGTGTGTGTACGTAGTACGCAGCAGTAGAGACTTTCATTACTTTCATTATTTAGCGCTGCACAGCGCAAACTGAGCGATTTAGTTTAATTGAAAGGCATTTGATGAGATTTTAGTTGAACGCATTTAAGGCGCTTAACTCGTGGCCCATACAAAGCGCAAACTTAAGATGATTTATCTAAGAAATTTAATAGAATTTTATACAGTTTGCAAATGCCATTGCCATTTGCCCTTATCTCATTAGCACTCACGTTACAGCTGCATGGCATGGAAATGAAATATTCAGCTCAATATGCTAACTATGGATTGATAATTCTGTTGTCAAACTGTTGCAGCTTTAATGCAATTAGAAACCCAACCAAAGCTGAATTTGAAATGAGAAGAAGAAATTGGCATTAAAATTGCAATTGAATGTTAATTATATAGTGCTCTATATCTATATTTATTTGTTTACTCAATATAATTATATTATTATTTATTTGTTTTTGCTTACTAAAGTAACTATTTGAGTCTCGCTCAACTCTAAGCCCATTTGCCTAAGAAATCAACTTGAAACAGCAAATTAATGCCGTAAAGCCCTCTGTGCTTGCCTAACGTTTACAGGGTATTAAGAAACGCTTTCAATTTGCATGACTAGCGTCGCCGACGAAAAATTATGCAACACTTTTGCGCTTAATTAGGCAAGCAGCAAACACAAAATGAAACTCAAGAATTCATCAGCATCAATTTGTCAAAGTTCTTTCTTGTTTTTCTTCATCTTCTTTTTTTTTGCTTTCATTCGGATTTTATTATTTTGGGCTGACTTGTCTTTCAGAGTTTTAGAGTAGGGTTTGGCAAGAACGTCTCAGAAGGGTCTGTGGTGTTTTGCTGCTGTCTATTTTGACACGTTTCGCTGCTCGTTTGCCCCACGGCCCACGGGCAACGCACGCGCTGTTTGTCTTGTTACGATGTCGGCGGCATTTTGTGCGTTTTAATTATCAACTCCTCGACTGCCCACAGAACAGAACAAAAAAAAAAATAGAAAAAAGTAAAGAATGCCGAGCATAAATGTTTCCTTTGACAAAAAAAAAGAAGGAACAAAATTAAATGAATTTCTTAACCAAATTCTATTGAAGGGTAAGCTGCTGAGCAGGAAGCTGCCACTGTCTTTTCATCATTGTTTCTATTTTTAAAAGCGATTGCCTTGAGGCTCAATGAGTTTTTTGTAAGGTGATTTTATAACAAAATTACGCGAAACGCTTTTATTTTAATTTTACATTTAACAACACAAGAAACGCAAATTAAGAGAGATTTAGTGTTCGACTCAGTCTGTAAATTCTGCTGTTTTTTTAGTAGTTTTTAATAATTTGTGTAAATGTGTATCTAGAAGAGGTTCGCATCAGCCTAACTAATGGTCTTGGCAACAGAGAAATTCAATTCATTAATAATATAATATATAATATGATATATAAAGAGTCAAGAAAAAATAGTTATACTCTAGATAAATAATATACATTTATATTATTATAAATATTATATATTTTATTATTATATTAATAGTATAAATATGGATAATAAAAGCTAATAAATAATTGTAACTATTCTTGATAATTTAGAATAATTAATAATTAAGAATATTAGTAAAAATATTGCATAAGATTTATATATATTTATATTATATCTTCTCCAGAAACTCTAATGCCCTTTTAAATATAATGTTGCCTACTTTTCAGCTGAAAAAAAAATCCTGAATGCCGCATACAAATATGTAAGCTTATTACTAATCACACAAATTACAGGGTATATTCTAGGTCGGTTTGTGTTCAAGTTGAAGTCGCTTCGTAATGCTGTTTATTGACAAGCTTTTTGCGCGAGCTTCTGCTTTTAATGAGTTCCGTTGAGCTGCTTAGACGCCGCCTACGGAGCGCCGTCTTGAAAGACGAACTACTGAGCTGAGCTGAGCTAAGCTAGGCTGAGGGTAAAGTTTGTGCCAGGAACTTGCTATTAGCATTCCGCCTTGACCAAGTTACGGTTTTAAATTAATACACACACACACATACAAGGAGTGTAAAATGTAGTTAAACATAAACAAATACACGCCCAAACCAGAGCAAACTTTGGCTCGCAAGAAATGTGCCAAATTGGCAGTTGTTGCGCCTCTGCTTTTTATGGGTGCGAAAAGTTTTGGTTGCCTTTTCGACAGCTTTAATTAAGAAAATTTGTGTTTAATTTATGGCCAGGGCCGTGCACAGTTTGTAATTATATTGCAACATTCAGTTGCGGCTCCCTTTGCGTCGCGCAATCAGTCAACTGGCATTCGATGTGAAATAAGTTGGTACAGAAAAATAATCGAAGTTGGCAACTTGGAAGACGGAAGGCAGAGAGAGAAAGAGAGCGGGAGAGAGTGGAGCCAAGGCGGGCTGGCAAATAAAATTGTTAAGCAAAGCGACAACGGCAAATGGAATTTTAATTCAATTTGAATGTGCAGCGCTCTCTCTCTCTCTCTCTCTCTCTCTCTCTCGCTCTCACTCACTGATTGCCTTGCCATTTCTCTGCATCTTTTTACAGATCTCTGCCGTTCTCTCTCTCTCACTCTCTATTAACGCTGACATCCTGCGGGCGCGAACAGTTAAAGTCGAAGTCTTTTCGCGCTGTCGCTGTGTGCGTGTGCCTCTTTCTTTTTTTTGTATGTCATTTCGCAGATTTCTTTGTTTTCACTTTGGCCATTCTCGGACGCCGTCGCCAGAGCGCCATTTTGTGTAATGTAATTTCATTAAGCCCTGGCGACGGCTCGAACAGGACATGGCTCGAATATATGTTTAATTAACGCAATTTGCTGGCCGTCAACATTGTACAGGGCCAGAAATGCCATGGCTGCTGCCTGGACTACCTGGACTACCTGGACTGCCTGTGCTGCATTGCACAATAAGGCAACCATTGACAATTGAAATTCAGTTGTGTTGCCATAACAAACCACCTGCTGCTGTCACTGCTGCAGCCAGCAATTGTTGCTCCCCCAGGCGCAATTGTATTGCACTCCCGCTGGCTTGGAAGGTGTAAATGCATGTGCTCCAGCACTTGTCTCCCCACCCGGTGCGCGCCACGACAGCAACTGTCAATTGTGTGCGGCAACGGGTCGAGAACTTAAACTCATTAGCTGTCACCAGGGAGGTGCCACAGCCATGCAGCCACAACTAAGTTGCAGCCAGCTCACATAGCTTTATGCATTTTTTAGCTGCTGCTGCTGCTGCTGCCGAGTAGCTTGCCACAAATTTGGGTCAACTGCAGCGCTTGACTCTTGCCCAAGAATTTGTGCCTGCCGCAGAGGAGCTAGTTTTATGCCTTCCATCTTATGGCCAACCCGAGGAAGGGAAAAAACTAGAGCTTGAAGCTAAAACAAGCTAAATCGCTTACGTTAACAAGTGAAAGCACACACAAAATTTCACATATGCTATGCGTGCGTACATTTTTCTCTTTCACATGCGCTGCCTCTCACTCTCTCTCTGTCTCTCCCTCTTAAGCATTGCAAATTTATGGCTGCATTCTTTTCAGGTGCTCCACAAGCTGCATAAAAGCTATGCATTAATTTTGATTTAGACCCAAAGCAATTGTTTACAGTTTCTCTCACATGTTGTACAAAGTTGCAACGGCATAGCAAAAAGAAAGAAATCACCTGTTCGTTGAATATCCTCAACTGGCTTGAAGGCAACATTCTTTCCTTCTTTTCGTTTTTCCTAACTAAATTTTTGTTTGCCCTTTGGCTATTTAAATTGTTGTCAACTAACAAACTGCATGCAGTGTGATGCACATTTAATTGTAGCCAAAAGCGATTTGAATTGATTTTATTTTGTAATTTGTTTTTTTTTTACGTGCCTATACATAGCATGTTTGAATTACGCTTTAAATAAAAATATATAATATAATCGTAAAACTATTTGAAAGGCAGCTCAGTAAAGCAATTTATATATTTGATGTAGATAAATATATATAATTAATGCAAAAAATATGAAAACTGTTTTATTGATAGTAACAGCTGCTGCTGTTATAATGATAATATAATTAAAATAAAATAAAATATATGCAAAATATATTTAAGATATGAGCTGAATAGTATAAAAGACAACAATAATTTAATAATTAAAATTTTCATATATTTTGTATTTTATTTCAAGTATATAAATTTCCATTTTAGACAAAGAAATACTTTAACAAAATTATCAATAAAGATACTATCGCAATTGCCACAATGAAACTAGGGATTATCAGATTATAAATCATAGAGCACAATACATGTATTTTTAATCTTTCTCGAGCTTTTACAGAACATTTCAGAGTGCAATATATGTACCTGTTGGCTTTTATCAAAGAAATCTAGCAGCGCACATGGTTAATTATAAACTGAGTTTACTGTAGTTGCTGTTTAGCACATAAAGCTGGTTCGTGTTTGGCTGAGCATTTTTACCTGGCCATTTGAGTGCCACATGCGACGCGGCAATGTTGCAACGTCGACTTTATCGTATTTAGCCGTGTGTTGCAGCAGCAAGTAGGCGGCTTTAAATTAATGTTAATATATGTATGTGTGTGTGGATATACAGAGCTAAGTCGGCACAAATTAATGAGAAATTATTGCCATCATACTCCCCATCTCGCTCTCTCTCTCTCTTTCTGTGACTTTTTTTCATGTTGGTGCACTCGAGCTTGTGCAAATTCGTGCAGCTAACATGGAAAATTCTAAAGCCAAAATAATGCGCCTTTTTTGGGTTAAGTTTTGTTTGCAGCCATTTAATTGGCTTTGGCAACTAATTAAAATCGTGTGAATGGTGCAAAGGGTATTTTAACAATGCGTTAAAGTAGAAGCTGATGCTGAAGCTGAAGTTGAAGTTGAGGCTCGAAGACAGACTGCATTGTTGACAGTTGGCAAAGTAAGCGGCTAAGCAGGGCAACAACAATATCGTAGTCAGCTCTTGCTGCTATTTCAATAAACAAACATGGCCAGAATCGCTGGCAAATACAGACAGAAGATAGAGGATGGCATACGGCACAAGAGTCAACAACCCTCACAGGCGAATCGAGCAAATCAAATGTAAACAGAGCCGCAGAGCACACACACACACACGCACATACACACAGAAACACATAGAAAAACATATAGGGACACACATACTTATATACAAATATATGTGCAGCAACCATGTGTTGACAGCCATTGCAATAAAATGAAAAGAAAAACTTTACAGGCAGAAGTTATGCCAATGATTGACTAGCTAATACCCTGTAGAAAGTGGATGCTATAAAGGCGAAATGAAAGAATTTTAATGTATTTGTGTGCAAATATATGAATGTTAATATATAAGACATAGCTTTAAGCTTCTGATCTGTAAGCAGTAAAAACTTAAAATAGAAGGAAATAACATAAGGTGTAAAAGTAATCAAAATTTCTTTTAAATTCTTAGTTCACTACTAAAACTTCACTTTAAATAGTCAAAATTTTTAATAACAAAGCAAAAACCAATGTAGAACTAATTATAATATTAAATATATAGAAATAAAATGCAAAACTATGCAGAGTTGGCGCTTTTCATAAAGTTTCTTTCCGAAGAGCTTATGTTGAATGTATTGAAAAATCTGCCTGGCATATAGGACAAGTGCTTAAGTCTGTTTTTACCTAGTCAGAAAATGAAGTGTAGCCTATATACCAGCAAACTGCTGGGGGGCAACAGAACAACACAACAAAGGCAGCAGGAGCAGCAGCAGCAGCATTAGCAGCAGAAGCAGGAGTATCAGCAGGAGCAGGAGCAGCAGCTTGGCTGTTTAATGGCCCTAGCAGTTCCTAATGCTGGCTGTTCTTGTTGCATTTGCTGCCTGTGCGTGGCACGAAGCATTGTGCAACATGCAACACGCAGCACTCACAATGGGTATCGGCACCCCCCGTCAGCCCCAGCCATTGCTCTAAAGGGTCTGACAAATAGTCAGAAGAAATGCTTATTTTATTTGCATATATTTTAACATTTTGCCAAAGTAGATACAAATTTAGAATTGTGTGTGTGTGTGTGTGTCAGGCTCAGTTGCAGTGCGCACAATAGAGAAAAAGAGCGAGCTGAATGTAGCAGGAAATGTAAGCGAAATATATATACATTTGCTCGCATTTACAGGGTTATATATCCAGTACACACACACATACACATACACACATTTATATAAATGTGTCTGTGCATGTCTTGGCATTTCCATGTCAATTAGTTTTAAACTCTCCAAATGCCGCTTGACATCAAATAATAAGAAATATAAAGAATTGTATTGACAGCAGCTGTGAGCAACATGAGCGAGCGATAGAGGGGAGGAGTGGGAGTGTGGCATATGTGAGTGAGCGGAGTAGGTGTCGCTGTGCGTGGCAAGTAGGTGTTAATGTGGCTGACACAACATTGAGTGCAACTGCCAGCAAATGCAAACAACTTGAGGCAGTTGCAGTTGCTGTTGCCGTTGCCATTGCTGCTCCTGGCTATTGTTCTTGTTGTAGCTGTTGTTGTATTGCCGCTGGCATCGCTTTTGTCATTGTCTTTTGCTGGCAAATATTATCCGCGTTGTGTGACAACATTGTTTGCCTCAGCGCTGTCACGTCTGCTGTTGTTGTTCATGTCGCGCTCGACAGCAAATTTTTGTTGCATACCTTTCAGCGCAGCCCTTTGGCAGGTGGAGCAGGCTCAACCAACGCACGTGTCTGATTGCCTGCTTCTGTTGCCTACGCTCGTTCTCTTCAGCTCTCTCGGTTCTCGGTTTTTGGTCAGCTTTAACTGGAATCAATTTCACTCAATGCAGCACATACACACTCACACACACGCATAGTAAGTGCAATTATGATTCTGTGTGTATGTGTGTGTTTGTTATACATACACGGCAACCGCTGGAGCCTTTTTGTTAAGCAATAGCAAAATATTTGCCAGCTCTTGCAGAAAATTGCAAAAAAATTGAGGAAAAAACAGGAGAAATGCATTTTTATATGTAAATTTGTATCAAGAAAGTGGCGTGTCTGCGTGTGTGTGCGTACTTTGAGTGCTTGCTCTGCATGCTGGATAAAAGTGGCGAAGAGCAATGAAAATTTACAACCTGCTGCTGCACAAACTGCTCTTGAGCTGATCATCATCAGTCATGGCTCAGTGTCAGGCTTCAGCGTTGTCATCGTAATCGATCAATATTCAATTACAATTACAATTACCATTACCCGCACAGTAAACGGTACGAAAAGTGAATGGCAACATGCCAGTGCCGATGCACCTCTGCAACACTGCACCACTGCACCGCTGCTCCACTGCACCGCTGCACTACTGCTTCGTTCGAGCCACCCAAAATGCCGCCTACAATTGACAAACTGTTCGCGACCTGACTCAACCTGCGCCTGCCTGTCAGCTGCACAATTCAATTGCAATTTCCCTCACTGAATGGTAGAAGGAGAAAGGGAGAGAGAGAGAGAGAGAGGGCAGCACAATGGAGCGTTGGGGTACAGTGGATTCGTGTCACAAACTGAGTTTATTTATGCAGCTGACCCCGTTTGCCAGTGGCCAACAATACATGTAATTCAATGGACTGACCCAAGTAACCCCAACCCCAAATTTATGAAAAATCGAATTGAATTTACGCCTGACAACTTAATGTCGCCTTGTCATGTTTTGTTAAGACAAACCTAGTGGAAATTTGCAGCTTAGCTGAACTTGAACTCAGACAGGCGAGAGACATGCCACACGAAGACCCATTAAGCTAGACGACAGACGAACTTTGCCATAATTGCAATGCCAAAAGGCAAAACTTTGCACACATTAAAGCCACAAAACTTAAGCCGGATATCAAGTTTCGACTGCTCGGAGATGATGGAAGGCTTTCAGCTACGAAATGGCTGGCACAGCAAACTCTGAACAGACATCAAAACATTTCCCAAGCCATTTCGGCATGTGGTTAACTTATTGTGCGCGCATAGAGTTGAAATAAATTTATAAAATTTTTAAATATCTTGCTTCAATTTCAGCGGGAAATAAATCTTGATAAGCGGAAAGCAAACTAAGAGTTGAGAAACTTATTGGAAATAAGAATTTGGGGTATAGGAATATGATATAAGATATATAAAAATCATTTACTCAGTTTGGCTTTATGATAAGCTCTGATATTGTCTTGATAAAATCTAGCTTTACGTTAGCTTGAATTACTTTGTTGATATATTCCACTCATACAGCACGCATAGATTCTAATTGATAACCTTAGTGCGTTGCGCTTTAAGGCTCCAATTGCTGCTTATCTGCTTGTTAGCTAGTCAGGCATAACGCTCGTTCAGCCACTCGGATGGGATATGCTGGCTGCCTGAACTGATTCGCTCAGTGGCTTTTAAGTGAACCTGACTAGCAACTGGGCTAGTCGGCAGTCGGCAGTCGGCGGGAAGTCGGTTCGCTGCATTGGAAATAGAGGCAATCAATGGCCGTTTTCATAACTTGTTTTTGCAGTGGCAGCACTTTAGTAGTTGCTGCTAATAACAATTTTTTCTAAGCTCTCTTTGCAGCACACGCATAACTTCATTATGCTCGAGTTGTTGCATGCAACTGGACGTAGGGGGGAGGGGCGGGGACTTGAACTTGTGAAGTGCATAGCTCTCGCGTTTTCCGCATCCGCGTTGCTCAATGATCCGTGTAAGCACAGAAAACTGCACGGGAAACCAGAGATAAACAGATATAGAAATACGAAACGCTTGCCACCTCTTTACAGAACTCTTTCACTATTTCTCTCTCTCTCTTTCACTCTCTCTGTGCACTGGCTGCGGCTGCGGCTGTGGCTGTGGCAGTGGCAGTTGAGCAGCGCCAGAGGGCAGCCCAGAATGAAGCTGCAGTCGTGTATTGATTGTGATAAATGTCCTTTGGCACGCTTTGGTTGCTTCAACAGCTACCGCAAAGTAAAAGCAAGAGAGAGAGAGAGAGAGAGAGAGAGAGTGCAGAAAGTCGTAACTGAAGAGAATCTGAGAAATCGTGTGGTTGCCGCTCAAAGTTGTTTTCGCCTTGAAGCATAAATTCTCCTCAGTTTCTGTCAGCGAAATAATTTCTAGACACAACTCATTAAATATTAAGCACTTGTTTAGCAGTCAGCCGGAAATTTACACTGCTGTTTAATTACATGTGCAATTTATTGACACACATACACACACACACACGCACACACACAGTTACACACATACATACCTACTCACACACGCTATGACGCGCTGGCAAACCAAACAGCATCCAATTTTAATTAATAAAATCCAATAAACCACCCAAAATACACACACACACACACACACACACTTAAGTGGTTAGCTGTGTGCGAATTATAAGCGCAAAATGTACATAAAAATAAGAAAATATATAGAATGATGTCAGCTGTGGTCGGCTATATGCGAGAGTGATAGACTAGAGATGCTCTGTAATGAAACTAAAGTAGTTGAATGTTAATAAATATATATCATTGTGTTATATATGCTCTATTATCTTTAGCTGTTTCCCTTTTGAATGTAAATTATTACATACTCAATTGATTGCATACAAATGGAATATTATTAACAATTCTCTCTCAAGTGCATACGCTCAACAGCTCTGTATTATTAATGATCCTTTTAATAACTTTATTTCATACAGGGTATGCACTCTCACTCACACCCATGCTCACATGCCCACATACACACTCATCCACCACATTCACTTCCATTCAAATGAGAATGTGCACCTCAAAGTTTTTGCATAATTAATGCAAAAATTGTGTTTGCTCAATGCTCATTTCCCAGTTGAACTTAGTTGGTCGGTTGGCCCTGCCCTCACTGTACAGTGAAGCCCAAGTCAATTTACCTGTTCAACATATTAATTAGTTTTTTCGTATTTTTTTGTTTTTTCTCTCTCTCTCTTCCTCTCATATGGGAAAAGTTTGTGGCTTAATGAGGGAAAAACTGGCAGCAGGACTTTTCAACTCACATTTGACAGTTGACGCTGGACACGCTGGCAATTCTGAGGGCATATTTCCAAATGAGACGGCGAATTCCGAACGGGAATTCGTTCGTATTCCCTTAGCCTGTCAACATGTCAAATAAAAATCAAATTTCAAATGAATAAATACCCAAAACGAAAATGCGAAACGCAATGAAAATAAATTATAGAAAACTTTTGTAATATAAACTACGAATCGAACAGATGATAAAAATGATGATAATGTTGATGATGATGATGGCAATGATAACGATAACGATGATGCCAGTGAACGTTGAGATGCCGAGCTGATGAAGGCCACTCGAGCATTTCATTCTGCAAGCAAATCGCTTGCACACAATTCCCGAAACTCCCAAAACGAAATGAAATGAATGACACAGAGCACAGCTCAAGATGAATGAATGAGTGAAATAGAAGAGAAAAGAGAGGGCAAAATAAAAACATTCCTATATATACTCTCTAAGATTTTTTAGCAATTCTTTGAATTGAGGTTTTCTTTTTATTGTTGTTGTTGTTCGAGTCGGAACAATTCACTTGCGTTTATTTGGGGTCTCTGTTTGCCCACGGTGTTAGCTCATTTCACGGCTCTGAGGCAGACACTTTTGGTTAGTTGTTGATGCTGATGCTGTTGCTGTTGCTGTTGCTGCTGCCAAGAAATATATTTACCATAAATCAACATCAAAATGTTTGATGATGCGATAAATGGCAAAATAAAGCAAAAGGCGCAAAACAAAAAAAGGAAAAGCAAAAGCAAAAGAGAAAACGGGAATGCAAAGAAAAAAGTACGAAATTCATCAAATATAAACTCTAGATACATTTCAAATGCTTTACACACACACACACGCACTCACACACAAATATATGTACGTCTGTATTCAGTTTAAATCCCCTTGAAGGCCGACTTTAATCAACATTGCGTATTCTTGTTACTTGTGCACGTAACTTTTAATTACTAAAAGTGTCATAATTTACATAAATTTATTATCTTTGACGTTGCGTATCTGTCGGCTAAGCCGGGCCACAACCGGGAAGGACACACGCACACACACAAAAAACCTATGCTTTAAACTTTTAATTAAATTCCAACTTCGTTTTCATCCTCTTATTGCTGTTGTTGTTGTTGTTGTTGTCGTCAGCCGTAGGCTAAAACTGTCCTCACCCTCCACCCAGCCCTTCAGCTTCAAATGAAGTTTACACGTCAACAGTTAACGTGATTAGTGCTGCGAACTGACAACTTGTCTGTTTATCTATCCAGGCACATCTATTTATTATGAATCTGTGCGCTTGAAACTTTCCAAGAGCTAATTAAATATTATGTTAAATAACTTTGGAATTGTTTTAAGTTCAATTAAATGTTACTAACCGTTACATATAGCTGCAGTTAGTTAAATACCATGCAATTGACAATGTGCAAACGTCTGTCTGCAAAAACAAAGAAAACAAAAAACATTCGAGTGTCACTTAAAGCTCGTGTTGCTTTTCGCCCTTTAATTAAATTGTTAACTCAGCCCACGTGACGCCAGGAGACAGACAAATGTGCTCCAGACGTGTGAGCATGTGCGCACAGTTGATGTCTCAACACGCCCAGCACACACACACACACACACACTCGCACACATCTATATATGTATGTAACTGTGAGCCTCATCGTCTTTGACATCGGTTGACTATTAATTAGCTAAACGGCAAATTCATGACCTTTAGACAAATTGACACTCGCGATAATCAAAGGTGAATTACGTATGGTTTTGCTACGCTACGAATTTGCCAAATTACAATGTCAGCCAAGCCAAGTTGTGGGCGTGTGTGTGCGTAATAGATGAGTGTATATTGTGCTTAGGCTCGACGCAAATTTATTACAAGAATTCCAATTTTTCTCTCTGTTAAATATCAATCAATCAACACAAATAATTTATCATGCTCTGCTCTGCCTGCATAAAGCATTTGATTTTCGTATATTTAGTATAAATTTATAAGATTAAAGCTTTTATTTAAAATGTTAGTCGCACGTGTGTGGCCAACGAAAACAACGTGAAACAACAACAACAAAAGGTGTAAACTTTTCTAATAAAAGAGCTAAAAACATCCGGGAAAAAAAAGACATGGGAAAAATACAATTGATATACCCTGCAGAAATTTAAGGCAGCATGACCTAGTTAGGTAATACGAAAAGTGTATCAGCAGAAGTAATAATGATATATATCTGACTGGTTATATATTGTCTGAGGAAGAGCATGTTGTACATGTATTTTATAGATATTTTTATATAAATTTAAACTTGCCATATTCAAAGTGAATATGCAATATTTGAATATGAATAACTTTTGCTTATATATAAAAATAATTTATAAAATATATATATTTATATAGCATAACAGAGTATTTGCCAGTCTAGCAGCTCTTAGAATGCTAGACCCTGAATCCTTTTATTTTTTTTTATGCCACTGGCGAAATGTGGGCTACTTGTAAAATTTCATGTTGTTTACCATGTGTGTTGTACGGTTTTTAATCATGTCGGCGTGTGTGTGCGTGCGTGTATGTGTGTCTCTGTGTGCGTGCATGTAAACAATAACAAATTTTGCATAAAACGTTTATGCGGACGGCATTGCAGGAGGAGGACGCAGTTATTTTTTTCTTACATGCATTTGTAAGCGCAGAACTTTTGAGGTTAAGACGCTTCAAAATAAAACTTTAAGTGTGCGAGCAAACGCACACACACACACACAGGTATAGGCAGGCTGGATTACAAGCTGCCGCTGCTCTTGGCGGCGAGCTAACTTTTTCGTAGCATACATTTCAGCGCCACATATATTAAAGATTTTGCAACTGATGATTTGGTGTGGCTGCTACTATTGTTGTTGCTGTCGAAAAACTTTTTAAATATGCAACTTTAAACGTATGCCACAAATAAAACAACACCAACAGCAGCAAATAAACAAACAAAGAGTGCAAAAATAATATGAAACAAAAACCTCACACTCCATGGAGCGCAATTGCAGCTAAGCAAGGCAAAAAAGATATACATACTTGCGCCTGTGCATGTGTGTGTGTGTGTGTGTGTGTTTTTGTTGTTGATTGTCAGTACATGCATGGATGTATGCATGTGTGTGTGTGTGTGTGTGTGTGCTGTGATATGCTAATTGCCAACTCATTAAAACAGCTTCGTCTTCATGCACTGACAGCAAACGTTGCCCCAGCTCGCATTCCAGTATTCCGTTCCTGCTACTCCAATTGCCTGTTGCCATCTCGCTCACACGCTGCATTTACATGCAAATAATGCCAGTGTGTGTCTGTGTGAGAGCGCATTCTAATTTAATCAGTCTGCTAAATAATGAGCCAGCGCTGCAACAACAACGACTGCAACGACAGCAACAACTGTGCTGCTGCAGCCCCAACAATAACTAAGGCAGCCCTTCAAGTGAAACAGGAAGAGACAAATCTCCCACTCTCACTGCCGCTCCCAGTCTGTCACTGTATTGTCTTATTTACCAGCCATGCCCTGGAATAAGTTATAGACGGGTTTGCTGGGCTGGAATTAGAAGTGTGATTATATTAAAAAGATTAAATTGTATTTTTAGGAAATTTTATTTTCATTTTAGTTGATTTGGTATTATTTTGTATTTTTAATGGGTATTAGAAATAGAAATAGAAACTAAATAAAAATAAATATTGTTTCAGCATCGACTGAATGAATAAGTTTCTCGGGCATTCGTTTATCGAGCTCCAACTTCTTCTGTGATAATAAAAATGGCTCATAATATTTCCTGTTCATTTTTCCAACTTTTGTGCTTCGCACTTGCTTTACAGGGTATTCAAAAAGTCCAGCACATCTCTTGGATAGTTTCGCTCGTTTGTTGCTTTCGCTTAACTCCCTTTTGCCGACTGAATTTCATTCTTAGCTTAATTAAATGCACTTTGTTGTGGCCAAATATTATTTTACAAGAGCACAACTAGCGCTGCTAAGCAAATTCTGTATAAACAGAAAAGGAAATAGCAGAATAAGAGTAAAAATAAACTTGTTGCCAAATAACAACACTGACTAATTTGTACTCTCACTTGCTCGCACAATCTAATCCCATCTCTCTCTCTCTTTCGCTTTACTCTCATTTCAGGTAAGCTGATGTTGGCCGCTGCCTTGGGCATAAAACTTTCTTAACAACACAAGCGTAAATACCCAAAAGGCTTAGCAGTTACATTATTTATACCTAAGCCTTATCAAATCCCGTGCATACTCAGCTCTTGGTGCAAGAGAGGGTGCCTGGTGCCGCCTCCTCTCGCCCCATTCTAGATGGGAAATCTTCTATAATCGTTTTATAAATTTATGCGAGCCTTGCCACAACAAAAAGTGCTTGGCACATGTTTTGTGGCTTCTAAAGTTGAGCAAACCTTATGGGCCTTAAAGTTCACTTCATGTGTGTGTGTGTGATGAGCGGGTGTGTGTGTGTGTGTGTGGCATTTTGTAGTGTTTCATTATCACAAAAATGTAAAGGGTCAACAGGCTGACACAGTGCGCAGTTATTTACGATTAAAAGTGAAAGCTCTTAACCTCAGCAAATGTGCGTGGACATATTTTTCTAGGCTATTTCAAGACACCCTTCAGGCTGAATGTGCTCTGCCAAGCCGACAGCCAAGGACACTTGCTTCAAATGACACTTAAATAAACATTAAATCAAAGCAGAGGACATCTTTTCTTTATGCATTCAAGCTGTTTCCTTATGCTAGTCGCAGAGTTCTTTGAAAAGTCAAGCGCCTGGCGAGATTATTTCTGTGTGCTTCAAGTACGTCTAATTAGGGGTCTCTGGGGTATAAAAGGTAAAAGGCTTAATCAAGTTTCTGGCACAAAACTATTTATTCAAAGACAAAATTAAGTATTTATATAAAAAGTCTGGCTAAGTTGAGCCAATTAGGCCACAGTTTAGACTTTAAGCTCTTGTAGTTATCTCTAAATTTTCAATTGAATCAAATTGGTTTTTATTTCTAAACATATCTTAGGATAGTAAATATAGCTTACCTTCACGAGTGTTCACTCCCAGTTGTAAATTTAAGAAATTAAAGCAGACTTAAAGCGCTTCACTGCACCAGGTATATAGAGAACAAAGCACGCTTGGAGCTCTTAGGAGCTCATCAATCTAATTACTTCATTTCCAGCTAGTTTTCAGCTGCTCGTTGCTAGTTTTAAGGAGCTTAATGTTCTCACTTTCAGCCAGTGTCATTGACAGTTAACGAAACGTGCGCTGGCAAACATTTTTAAACGATGTTGAACAAATTTTTGTTTTCGGTCCTTTACCCGCACACCCACACACGCACACAAACACACATACACGCGCACGGAGAGACACAGACACGTGCATTAATTGCTGATCTGTCTACGTGTCGTGAGTTTTTGGTTGTCATAAATACACATTACACGTCGCATGCAATGCATACGGCAATGCCTAATATATGGCACAAGTGGGGAAGGGGGCGAATGTGGTGTTCTGGGCGTGGCAGTGCGAACATAATGAACTGAAACCGGGGGGGCTCAAACGAGCGCTTAACTTAATTAAAAATGACATTCTAAGCGCGTGGCAGCAAACCATAGCCGGAAGGCGTGGCACAGCCCACACAAAACATTCGCCATGTGTGTGTGAGGATATATGAGATTGTGTGTGTGTGTGTGTGTGCTTGGGTAAATGCTTCACATATTTTACCAGAAAAATATTTGCAATGCGTTGCAAATTGTAAAATTTGCTTGTTGTTTATGCGGCGCCAGTTGGCTCGAACGTTTGGCCAAAAGTTCCATGTATTAGTCGATATATCAGGCGAGTTCATTGCGTTTATTTAGCGCAATGCGCGCACACGTTAGCCACGTTAGCTGTTTCGCTAGTTAAAGGCATAGATGTACAGCAAATAATGTTTAATTTAAAACCAAAAGCAAGCCAAACGACAAATTAATTACTCGTTTTATTACATGACACAAACACAAACAGCAAAAAAAATAGATAAACAAAAAAAAAAATAGGAGCAAAGGGCACCAATTTATGCATATCAATTTAATTAAATAACTTATTATAAATTTTAATTGGATATTTTTTTTGGTTGCTGTAAATATATTACACGCTTTGTTAGGTATTCACTGCCAAGAAATTAAATATCCTATAATTCATATATTATATTTATTCTGTGTATATTTAATATATAAGTTCAATTAGAATCAAGCAGTATTTTCAAGTTGAGCAGCTCATGATAGTTAGAGTTTCACTTGTATTATTTTCATAGCATATTATTATTAAATTCATTGCCTTTAATGTCTGTATTCCTGCATGATCCCATTCACAAATAGTTGTCGCACGTCCTGGGAAATATTTGAAAAATGCTCATCAAATGCGACTAATTAAATGTTGAACTGCGAACTCGGTTTATGGCATTAATTTGTGTAATGCGACACTTGGTAAATTGAATCGTTTTGCCGGTTTGCATTTAAATTAACATAAATTAGACAACACGCGGCTATAATTTGTAGCTAAATGACAGGCGCAATTAGAGACTAGATTAGAAGCTAACGAAAAAAAATAATAATTAAAAATAAATTTTGTTCACCATTGGGAAATCAGCTTTGATAAGAAAAGAGAGAGAAATCGATTAAAATTTCGTCTAGACTTTTTGCTAAGAATACAATTTGGAGCGTATTTGAATCATAGAAGAGCTCTTTGTGTCCTGCTGCTCGAGTTTTAATTGCATAGAGCAAGCAAAATGAGCAGAACTACGTATTCAAGGCATTTGCCTGGCTCTTTGGCCATTCATGAAACTAAAATCTAAATATACTATATAAACGAAATATATAAAGGTATATGTGTGTGTGTGTATCATACACACAAATGCAACATTCAAACTTCAAATGAAGAAAATTCTGTGGAGCTGCTGCTGCTGCTGCTGCTGCTGTTGCTGCTGCTGCTGCTGCTGCTGCTGCTCACTTAGTTGTTAAGTCCAAGAGCCACCTGAGAGCAACTCAAGCAGTTGGCTGCTGCCAAAAGTCGTCAACAGCCGGATATGAGAATAAACGTTTAGTTAAGACTCTGTTGGAGCCAATTTAAGCTTTGCTCCCTCCAGCAGCCGCAAATCTGAAAGAGGCACACAGAGAGAGAGGGAGAGAGATAGATAGATGGAGAGGAAATTACTGAAACTGTTCAATTTAATTGTATACCCTGTAAGGTTATGCAAAATGTCAAAAACAGCTGAATGCAAGTGATATAAATTTTCTTGTGCTGTTAAGGACGTTTAGAGCTATCTAGTGAGAAGTTGAATTTAATGGTATATCTATTAAGTATGGTATATTTATTGACGAGTAGAGTATCTGCCAGTTGTAAACTCCTCTTTTGTTGATTTTAATTATGTAAACTGATTACCCAAGTGAAACATTTATCATGTGCACAGCTTTATGCAATGTTCATATATGAATACATACGCACAAGAGAGAGAGAGGGAGAGAGATAGCGAAAGAGTTAGAGTGAGCAACCTGAAGCTTAGTAGTCTGGCGTAAAAGGTTAGTTAACTATTTATGCGACTGTGTCTGTGTTTGGGGCCAATTGGAAATTAGTTTTCAGCCAATTTTCGAATGTGATTGCCGAGTGGCGCGTCCTTTGGGCCAATTTATGCAGAATTTATGAAAATGCGCGTTGATTGAATTCAGGCGGCCCAAAACATTTTGGTCAAATTCAATTTCGCTTCATTAATTTGCTGCATTGTTCGATAAGAGAATTAACAGACAGTCAGAGTAATATGGACATTGCCACTTCGATGCGAATTTCATGGAGTTGGCCATTTTATCAGTCGGTGTATAGTCCTTGATTCAAGTTTCCTGTCAGCCTGTCTGCTGCTGGCCAGTCTGCCCTGTTGCCTTTAGCTGGTGGCCCGCTCGTTTTTGGCCATTTTATTTTACCCACTTTGCACATTGCACAAGCAATTAAAATTGATTTATGCCGTCGAGACAGAACCAGAACAGTTAAATGCACTTCTCCGACCCGTTGGGTCATATATCTCCTGTAAGAGTATCACTAAGAGCTCAAACAGCACAGACCCAACTTTCCCTTTCTACTCTAGCTTTTATATCCATTAACCACTGCAGGCAGAGGCTATTTTGCCAGAGAGGGGCAAAAGAATATTTCTTTATTTCTATTTCGTCTTAAAATCGAATCATGTTTTAAGAGTATTTTCCCTTCGGCTTCTCGCACATATCTATACACCCTAATTTTTATTATATCTGGCTTTCAAATCACCCCGCGCGCTCTCGCTCTTCCTGCATACGTGAGAGTTGGGCATTTATCAAGAACTCGACTGCGGGTCTGTCTTTTGTTGCGCGGCTTCTGTCAGCGCGTTTCTCCTGCCGCTAATTAGATGAAAATAATTTATTTTTATTGCTTGGCCGTTAGGCAAATGTTGTTCTGACCACAAATTATGTGCGTGTGTGTGTATGTTGGTCCTTTTTTGGCGCTTGCTTTTTAAATACAATTAAATGAACTCGAAAGTTGCACAAAAAAGCTCATTAAAGCGATTTCAACTTGAGCTCTTGTTTGTTACAAGAACTACGCACCTGTCTGTGCGCCCGCTTCGCCCACCCGCACCGCCGCTCCTCCGACCCTGATAAATAGCCAGTGACAAAGTTGAAAAATGTAAAAAATGAAAGCAGACACAGTGCAGAGAGAACGAAAAGAAAAACAACAGAAACAGCAACAGCGGCAGCGGCAGGGGCAGCAGCTCGCGGAAAATCATTAAAAAGTATTAAGTAGATGAAAAATGTAATTTATGGCCCAAATTAAACGAAACTAATAGGAAAAGCCAAGCGGCAAAGCCAAAGTCCAGCGTAGCCGACGTGTCCTTTTGACAGCCACCTTCCGACGCCTTGTTTTATGAAGATGGACACTTGTAATTCATTCTGCGTTCTGCGACAGGCGCTGAATCAACGGAAATGAGATGGCAACGAGACAACTTTTTCATTGCAATTGTTGCTCTTGTTGATCCTGTTCTTCGTGCTGTTGCTGCTGCTGTTTTTGTCAATGATAATTTTTCTTCATTGTCAAATTCGTTACATTTATCTAAAGTTTACGAGACGCGTGTTAAATTTGTTCATAAATTCCTTTTGTTGTTGCTAGCCTGTAAGGTCTGTTGAATAACATTAGCAAAAGCGACATCTGTTGTATTTCACTGTCCTCTTTAGAGCTCTGTTCTGTTAGCTGCACTTTACATTAAACTGTTAAATATATTTTTGTGGATTTTGCATGAAAGCAGGTCTGTTAATTAACAGCGAAGTTAGCTTACTGAAGTTAGCTTTTAGTGTCAGCAGTTTAATTCTGTTAAGCAGTCGCTTAAAATTCTGATAGATTTTAAGTTATGCAATTTAAAGGTGTCTGCTTTCACATTCACAGTTGTTTAAGCTTATATTTGTATCCGCTAAGGTTGTATCAAAAGCTGCATTTGATGGGAAATTAGTATATGAAATTTTCTCACCCATAAACATCCTTTCAGCAGTTGGAAGCTTTAACAGCATCTACCTATTGCATAAGCTGTGGAAATGCTAGACTCGGTTATGGTCTTAGCTAAAATTCATACGTCTGCTGTTTCCTTATGGCGAAGGATTGCACTTCAAGTCTTTCCAAATACCATACTTTACAATTATACTTTTTAAAATTCACCTCAAATAGTTCAAGCTTCAGTTGACAGCAATTGCAAAAAATATTAATGCAAAACTAAAATTGTATGGCTTAGCACAGTGTGGTTGTTGTGTTAACTAAAACTGGCATTTCTAATTGTATTTAACGACAAAATAAGTCGCACTGTCAATAGCATAACTTTTTATGTTTTAAATAACACTAAATTATAAATAATATATTATTATTTGCAAAATTATATATTTGCATATTTATAATATCATCTGTACAATGACTTTATATCAACTTAACAGATAACCAACTCTTTGGTTGCTGTCTTGGCTGTAACAGCACTTGTCTTATTTATAGCAAGTTCAAACAGCTGTTTGGTTCGTGTACTAGCTTGCCATGCTTTCATATGAAGTTTTGCAGGCTGCGCAGGATGCGCAGTGAGCGGCCATTTTGCAGCATCCCAACAACAATAACAATAACAATGGCGACAACAACAACATACAACAGAACCGACCCAATTTCAAACGCCCGCCCAATCTCCACTGAACCAAAAGCATTTTTGGCACCCCAGCGTGTGTCTCTGCGCCTCTGCATGGCTGTATGAGTGTGAGTGTGAGTGCGATTGTGTGTGTGTGTTTTTATCACAACACATGCGACGCTCTCTTGCAGCTTGACTTGGCTGTTGGCTCTTGGCTAGCAGGCGGCTAAAAGATAGCGTCTGCCGTCAGTTTGAAACCTTCTTGTGAAGTGTGCGGTTGCTTTGAGCGCAGCGCCAGGGCGCATCTCCCATTCAAAGTAACTGTTATAGACGTCAGTTAGAGTGTGTGTCTATGTGTAAATGTGCCAGTGTGTGCGTGTGTCGTTATTGTTGTGATAAAAAGCCTCGCCGACCCGCAGACATTAAATTCGCGTAAAGGCGCAAAAACAAACGTAAAGCGCTGGCAGCTTTTAGGCGCGCGCACTCAGCGAACGCTTGACAGACGTAAGTTTACTTTTATATTCCTTTTATATATATATTTCTTCTCTTTTTTTTTGGCGAATTTCACAATTGTCAGCAAAATTGGTCACCTGGCAACGCTGTAGGTCAGTGTTACACTGTGCAACGTGCGTGTGTGTGTGTGTGCGTGGGTCTTACAGTTGTGGCATACTTTTCGAGTCGTTTGTCGTTTTTGCCCTCTTGCATTGTGTGTGTGTGTGTGTGTGTGTGTGTGTGTGTGTGTGTGTGTGTGTGTGTGTGTGTGTGTGTGTGCTGTCTGTCAGTCATGTCTTGTCTCTGCACTTCGTTTAACTTGCCAACTGTCAATTTAGATTTTATTGTAGCTGCAACTACGCTACCTTTCTCTCTCTCACTCACACTCTGTCTTTGTCTCCCACTCTGTCGCTCTAGTGAGTGTGCGAATAATTTCCGTCTTTTGACTTTATGCTGGCTCTTGACAGTCAAACACTCAGGGCCACACACACACACACCCACACCCACACACACTCGATCTCTGACATACCTTTTTAGCCTTATTTGCATATGCGTTAGCTGGCATTTCATTCAGCCTCCCTCTCCTGCCCGTCATGCTAGAATTTTTGGTCTAATTGCATTGTTTGCCTAAAAAATATAAATATTTGTCGCTCATTAGCAGCCATTGCATAAATTTGATAATGTTGTTTTCACAAATTATTGCTGTTGCTACTGTTGCTGTTGTTGTTGTTATTGCATATTTATCTGCCCCTCGGGGTGTACAATAATTTTGCTGTTCAATTAGTTTTATGCACAAATTCGAGCGGAAAATGGCCATCAGCTCTCGAATTTCGTATTATTTGCAGTCTTTCTTTTTCTCCTGTTTTTATAGCAACAATAAACATAAAAGTTTTCCCAAGCTTACACACATGCGACGCACACAAAGATTTTGCACACGGCCTACCCAACATATACATCTGTGTGTGTGTGTGTGCGTAGCATAATAAGTTTTGATTTGCTTTTATTTGTTGAAGCCCAGAGGCCAAAACAGTTACCCTTAACATACAGACACACACATACATACAGACTTACGCACATATACTTGTACACACGCACGCACTGGCTTGACACCTTAATGGCCAAGACGCACGCTTGGCTAAACAGGCGAGGGCATAGTAGTGTGTGGGCGTGGCAGTCAGACATACGCCCTAATGAAAATGTATAACGACTTACGCAAAGTGTCGACATATTTATACATTATTTATGTATATGCTCTGGCATATGGCAGTCGCCTGACTGCGCTCCAGCCTAACAAGACAGCCCAGACAAGTAGCTGCCACATGGATCTCTGCTGGTTGCGGGTTGCTGTGGCTGTTGCTGACCTGCCACATTGTGTGCGAGCCTTGGGGCTGATGTGCCATGGGCTTTTGGCTTTCTTTCTGCTTGTTTTTTTTTTTCTTCTATTTTTGACTGCGAGCTGTGAGCTGTGAGCTGCTCACGCTGCGTATACGTGCAGCAAATTGCATTTGCAATCGATTCCATTTCATTGCCTACTTTGCGGCGCCGCAAACTGACAGCCGGTTGCCTGCCTGCCTCCCGGACTGAATGCCTGCCTGACTGGCTGTCTATCTGCCAGGGACAGCTTTAATAGCACTCTTAGCTTTCAATCCAATTGCACAACGGACAGCTGATATCTACCCACCCACCATCGTCTCCCTCTCCCTCTCCCTGCCCCTCGGCGCCTCTCCTGTTGCCATTGTTGCTCATTTCAAGCAGCTTAACGAATGCAACTGACAATCGAAAAATGCACAGCAGCTGCTAAAAAATTCTATTAGCTAAAGTATATTTTATTTGATTTTATACTAATAATAATAAAAAAAGAAATAAATAAAATTATACTTCGTTTTTCCAACTCTTATTCAATTTATTTTATTTAACATTTTGTATGCAATTTTAATGGCATTTATCTAATCTGCTTTCATTTGCGGTTGACAGAAACCAATTCATGTGCAATTGCAATGCCTGCAAAGCGGATAAGCAGAGCGAATGAGCTATTAATTAATTAAAACTGTGGCCATAATTAAATGAACACATTTAACAATTACAATCAAGATAAAAATAATTGAAATAAAACGACTTTTTCACGATCTGGCAACGTTTAATACAATTAAAGTTGGCTGCAAGCTATACATGTTTTTTTTTTTACTATCTTTATAAAGTGTTGAGTCCAGATGATTCATAGCATTGCTAAGTTGGCTGCGAATTGTAGAATCAATTTATTAAGGTGTTAAAAATAAGTATACCAAATAATAAAAATATATTCGAAATATAAATTGCTTCTTCAATTTCTTTACAAAATATATTTGTATTTCCTACCTTGTCCGTAATGCCTTAATGCAACCTGATCCGCTCTAAAGTTTGTTATATTTATTTAATTTAAATTGCAGCTTAAGGCTATCTGGCAACGCCAACATGGCTTATGTGCTTATTAAGTTGGCTGCGCCTGACCTATTTTCAGCGCATTGAAGCCGAAATCACAGCCCGAAAAACGTGTATCTTTCGGCTTTGCTGCCAGCTGATGCGATATAACTTAAAGTCTTAAATGCTTTGACTATTTTGCCGAATTGAAAAAAAAATGTTTGTAATATCCTCAAAAATATGCAATGCATTCAAATATTTATATTTGTTCGTAAATAGTGCAGCTTTTTGTATGTTTCGCGAGCAAATTAATATTATTCTTGGCAAGTAAACAAAAAGTTTATATTTATATATTTATTCACACACACACGCATTTACGCAGAGCCACGCCCGCTCCGGGCACATGTGAGGTAACTGTAAAACTGTCAATATTTATATTGATTTATCGCCTGGCTGGCAATACTTTCTGCTCCCTTTTTAGTCTCTTACTAAAATGCCAAAAGCGGAGCTTTTGCTTCTTTTTTTTTATCTTGCTCGCATATTTATATTTGTCAGAAAGTGCCAAACAACATTTTGCATCGCTTTATATGGCTGCCCCGCACAATTGCATTTCAATTTCAGGAGTCGCCGCCCGCCTCCACAGCCTCATCATCATTCTGGCTGACAAATTGTTGCCAGTGAAAAATTCATATAGCTGAAAATAAATGAAAAATATGCGAAATATGTTGGGCAACACTTCCAGCGGAATCCCTTTTGGCCGAAAGATTGTTTGGGCCACACTGCATAAACGTTTCAAATTTGACAAACTTTTCGCTCAGCTTCTGCTATATATATTTTTTATTTTATTTATTTTTTTTTGCTACTGCTGCTGTTGCTCAGCAATGCTGAAAATTAGAACAACAAAGTTAAAAGTTTCTTCATTTTTCTTCTGCTCTTTTGTGCTCTATTACAGAGATTATTATTATTATTTGTAAGTGAAATGGGAAAAGAGCAGTGCGTTGACTTGACGTTTAATAGATTGAGTTTTTGGAAATGAATTTTCTTACGCTGATGATTTGTATTGTAAAATTGTTGCTCTAGTAATATTCTACAATTTTCCATTTAATTTTTCTGTTTGCCATTTCCATTTATTACTATCTTTACCTGCGGCGGCATTCGTTAATCTTGTCTCTCCTATTTTCGATTTACTGTTGTTTTGACACCTCTCGCAGTTCGTTCGCCTCAAACTTAATTTAACAATTTGCTTTTTTCGTTGTTTTCCTAATAGCTTTTCCTGTTGTCTTCTGCTCCGCTTTGTGCATTGCTTCTCAAATTGCTTTTCGCTGTGGTCTCTCATCTCTCACAGCAATTTTTAGCTGTACTAAAATGAATTCAGACTTCTTCAAGTTAAAGTTACCTATTCTCATATCACTTCACGCCATTTCACACTTCACTTCTCTCTCGCCTGGCGCATCCCCTTGCTCTTAAATTGTGAATGTGTGTGTGGGCAAGTATTTAGCAACTCACCTGCAGGTATTCTGTCAAAGACTTTACACAACTTTTGCCTTGATCCGTTGCTTCAACATGCGTGTTCGTAATGAAGGACTAAACTCCAAAGTCCTCTGCATAAATGCAACACAATAATAAATAAATGAGTAAATGCACACGGCTCTTCGTTATGGGGCCAAAGACATGGTAAATGCATTTTGCCAGGCATTCAACTTTTAACCACACACACACACACACACACCCAGCGCTATTACGGACAAACTTCAGAAGAGCCGCCGTCGAGCAAGAAGTCTGCTTCGTAATAATGCAAAGGATACGTGTCTCCTGCCTGCCAGTTCCATCCTGTCCTGGCCTCTTCCGAGTCAAATGCAAAACTTGGCAGAACGCAACTCGACTGAAGGCGCAACCACAAAGCTCTGTAGCTGCCGCCCTGAAGATGAAGTGTTTATCTGAGGTTTTTTATTATTTCTACTATTTTTCTTTTGCGCGCGGTTATTCACACCTATGGGCAAAAACGTGAATGAATGACAATGTCAGGTGGGGCCAATGTGTGCCTGTGTCAGTGTGTGTGTGTGTGTGTGTGTGTGAGCGGTTGGTCTGGCTGGTTTATTCCAGTGGCTGCGGCTGCTAAACTAACTTTTGACTTTTGGCTAATCTGCAATGCAGCGCGTTGAATGTTTAAACTTGCCCACTGGGGATTATAAAAAATTGGTTTATGGCGTATAAAGTCATTTATTTCATGCACTCTTCCTCTTCGCTTTTTATACATTTTTTTTTTTTGTTGAAGCTCGTAAACTTTGCTCAAGTCGTGACCCTAATGAGAGCCGCGCACAGGTCCCACACAGCCGAGTCAGCTGTGTGGGCGCATTAATTATGCAGCCAACAGCTGGTAATGGGCAAATTTAATACCCTGGAAATAGACAGAAAAGTGTAGCTATGATAGAGTATATATAGATAAAGAGCATAGAATATTTGTTTAGAGAGAGAAATATATATGCCTCTAAATAGTTAATCAGTTAATCTAGTTGTCCACTTTGGTGTAAGGCACCGCATAAATATTTTTTATAAATTAAAAAAAATTTATTAGTGACTGTTAAAATTAATAATAATATTTAGACAGTTTTCAATAGCTTAATTTCTTAAATAGTTTGATTATTTTACCTCTAGAATGCCACTTAGGCCTTGTCTACAGAGTATCTGCTAGTCAAGCACACTCAATTGTCAGCCTAGTTTATGGTCTTTGCTGCCCTCGCATCCTGGCCAAATTTTATATTGATTTTTACAGTGGCATCATTAAAAATGCATTTGTTAAACAATTGTTGTCGTTGCCGCAGCAATTGTTGTCGCTGCAGCAGCAATTGTTGTCGCATTCGCATTGTTCTTAATAAATGCAAATTGTTTGTGGTCAGGCAATTGGGTGAGCCACAAAGAGCCTCAACAAAAGAATTTATTTAAAAATGTGCAAAATGCAGATTTTATTAAATATACTTCAACGAATTTCAATATGTGTTTTTCTCTTGTTCGTGCTTTAATTAATGAATTGCAAATATTTGAATATATATGTATATATGCATAAATATGCATATAGAATAGTGCAGGCTTGCATAAAGCAAGAGAAAACAAAGAAAAACTTGAAATTTCGGCGAATATTAAAAAAGTTTGCGTCATGTTTGAGATGTGAACACTTTGGGTCTCTTTCCCTTGTTCCTTCTCCTTCTCATTTTTTTTTCTTAATTTCTGATGTGTTTTCTTTATTTACAGAAAACTGTGAAAGCTTCGGTAGCAGCGCCCGCACCCAACTTAGGACGGCAAACGGAAGAGATTTATATCGATGACGATGGCAGCGAAGGCTCCGGCGGTCGGGGCGGGGTAAGTTGCAAATTTATCAAATGCAAATTCTCATGCTGAATGCAGAGGAATTAATTAAATTGCACAATTCTTGACCTGGGTCAACAGATTTTGTGCTGAGGCAGCATTGAGAGCCATTGGAAGTGCCGCCGCACTTCATTTCCGTTTCCTCTATTATTATTAAATGTATTTTCATTTTCATTTTCATTTTGTTTTCCTGTTCATATTGCATTTGCAAATTTCATGAAGTTGAGCGCATATTAAAATGCCATTTGTACACAGGCAATGAAAAACTTATTGTTATGCAAGTTTGCGGTCAGTTTTAGTACACACACACACATATATATATATATATATATATATATATATATATATATATATATGCCTGCCTGTTTGGCTACATTTTTATAGCGTAATTCTATGGGCGTGTCAGCGAACGCCTTTTTTTATGCGTTATATTTAACAGCAGCCAAAAAACTGTGATGTGCGCATCATAAACAAAGTAAAATATGTAAATTTCACAGCACTAAAAACCAGTCATATTTTCTCTCTAAACATATAAATTTAAATATTAATGCCAAGAAATTTAAGCAACGGCCAGCAGTCCCAGCAGATTAGATTTAACCTTGTTGCCTCTTTGACATGCTGCAAATTATAAGTTTGCTGGAAAATGTGGGCAGCTGCTATGAATGATTGACATTTTGAGTGCTCTATATATCCGGCATTATGAGCACGCCCCTAGCGCATTGACCTTCAAGTGACGGCAGGGATTTACCGAAATTTTAGTTATGCCTCCGTGCTGTGGCTCTTGGTGTGAGCACTATTTAAGGTTTAGTTTTGTCAAGTGTGCATTCAGCTTGAGTGCGAAGAGAAGTTGAGATAGGTCCTTTGATAGATTGAAGCTAGATGGGTCAGAAAGGAAATCAAATGAAAGATCTTAGTAAATAATAAATAAAATATAATATAATAAAATTATAAATTATAATAAATTTGTATATTTATCTATCTTAATGCAAGCTCTTCTTGCTTCTATCCCAACTATAAGACTTAGATTCAATTCCAACTGGAATAATCTAAACTTCCCGTTCTTAAGTCTCCGTTTTATATGTGAACAAAGAAATTATTGAACATTTTCATCCATCTATCAATACATTTGGCGGCAATAGCATAAACTTTAAATATATATGTATATACATAATTCGAATGGAAGCTGATGAATGCTTATGCTAGATAGAAATTTATCTGTTCTGACAGCCAGCTGAAGTGTAGGTCCTTCAATTGGAAAAACAGAGACAGAAACTTCTTGATGTGTGGAGGCTGGCATTTATGGCCTTTGCGCACACATCATCAACTTTTCTTTCGTAGGAAAAGCGTGATGTGCACAGGTGAAAATTCGCCACGTTTTGGGCTGAAGCAAAGCCCAGCTTATATGATCAAAGTTAACTTTTGAAAACTCATTTGTTTATGCGCCTCCAATGTTAATGCAGTAAACAGGCCAGATTATGCTGCTGCTGCTGTTGTTGTTTTTGTACAGCCTGCTGCTTATGTGGTAAATGTGAGCGTGTGCGTGTGTGTATTTAGTGGTATGTTAGTGTGTGTGTGTGTGTGGTGTGCTTGTGCGTGTGTTTGACATATGAGCGACATTTTGTTTGAAAGTTTTTTGACAGCCGTTGCTCATGCACGCACACAGACCCAACATCAATTGTTAACGCACACTTT
Source organism: Drosophila navojoa (assembly GCF_054131105.1). Taxonomy (NCBI): domain Eukaryota; kingdom Metazoa; phylum Arthropoda; class Insecta; order Diptera; family Drosophilidae; genus Drosophila; species Drosophila navojoa. Next base: position 11,468,498 of record NC_142893.1, read on the forward strand.
TTGATTTGTTTTTGACACACACACGCACACACACGCACACATACATTTACACTTCAAAAAGCAAGAAAAAACTAATTAAAATACGTTGCGCTGTCATTCCGCTCGCTGTGCACTGCATCCCTCATTTCCCTTTGCGGCAAACAAAAAAGGAAAAACGACGGAAAAAAATAAAGTTTAATTAAATTCTTTATTCGGTTTCCGATTTCCTTTCTATTGCCCCGCTCAGATTTAATTAAACATTTTGCCAATGTCGCTGACGTCACTTTTTGCTCGTGTTCATTTGCCATTTATATATATATATACATATATATATATAATTTTTTTCTGTTTTTTGCTGCGCTTCAGCACACTAGAAACTCAAAGGAAAACACAAATAAAAATTGCTAGCGAAAAGAATAAAAAAAAACCCGTATAAAAATAGAGAAAATGAAATTAAAGCGAGGCGCGTAATTCAATTCCTTTGGCGAATGCGAAGCACGTTGACTGCTGCTGTTACTAAATCAACACGAGATGTCCTTTGCCCACAGTCCGAAACGTCGCCTTCGCATGAATTTGCATAAGCAAAAGCCCCGAAAAAAGGAGTTGAATGTGTGGCATATTTGGCTATTTGTTTCGGCGCTGAGATTGGGCCAAAACAAAGAAAAAAAAGACAACAAAAACATAAAGGGGAATAAAACTGGCAAAACTGTTGCCAAAAACTCGTTGTTGTTGTTGTTGTTGCTGCTGTTGTCGGTGTTGAGCCTGGCCAAAGCTGAAGCTGTAGCCAAAGCGTGTGTCAGTCGACCCAACTGTCTGTCACACTCACTCTCCCTCCTTCTCTCCCTCTGTCGCTCTCTGCGCCCTCCCACTGTTCATTTTCACACTGTGGCATTTTCTAATTTCCCCTTGCCTGCCTCAGGCTCTGACGCTTTCTTTCTGCGCCATTTCCGTTGCGGCGCTGCATGTCCTGGCTGAGTTGGCATGTCCTGCTTCGTATGAGTTGGCATTTTTATGCAACTGACAAACGCCAACGTCGCCTCTCATGTGTATATGAGCTGCCCTCCCCCCGGCCTCTCTTTCTCTCTCCCTTCCGCCTACTGGAGTCAGGCAAATGCAATTTATTATACGCTCCGTTGCCCCGTGCAAGCGTGTAACTAGCTGTCCGCCTTAAAGCAACTGCAGCGTACAACTCTCTGCGGCTTTTCTATATTTCAAAAGTTCTCGCTAAAATTATGCTTGATAAAAATATACAAAATACCCGCGCACGAAACGTCTCAAATGTCAAGCTACGTTGCCTTTTCTCTGCCATTTCGTCACAAATGAGACGAGCTGAAAGATGCCCGTGGGAGGACTGAGTGATTAATCTTATATGATCTAGCAGCTAGACAGCGAGTCAAAGTTGTGCAGCTGAAGTCTTCATGAGTTGAGCCTGAGCGACATCAGCGGATGTGAGGCAAGAGCGATTGGCAGCGCTGAAGTGATAGTTTAAAGGGTTTTAGAGTCTGATTTGAATGCAAATAAATGTCGTTTAGTCACGCTCTAAGAAAAGACTCAGAGAGCAATCGATAGCATCGTTTCTTTAACAGATTCATTAGCGATCGGCTTTGTTTCGATCTCTGTTTATTTCCCGGCCGAAACGCAGTGTCTTTTGTATAAGTATTGGTATGAGACTTCCTTCTCGCTAAACAATTGCGTAGGTGTGAGTGTGAGCTCATTATACGAACGTCAGTCATATCGCTACGGACTCAGTCTCGCTCTTAGCGTTACGAGTAAAATTTTGTTCGGTAGACTAGAGCGTAAAGAATCAAGCGGTCAATTGGGTTTATTTCCAAGCTGATGATTTTGTATCAATCAAAATAAATAAGAGCTCCCTCTCCAGCTCCAGTTGAGCTGCCTCTGCCCAGCTTCTTTCCATCTTACCCAACCGTTCCCTTCTAATGCGATTTTCATACATTCACAAATGCTTGAATGCTTACCATGCTCACCAATTCTAAGCTTCTTTTGTAAATGTAATAATAAGAACAAACTGCTGTCAAACCACAAATGATATATAAAATAAATGAAAAGAGTGTGCAGAAGCAAGAGAATTAAATATAAATTAAAGTAGAAACATGAGTGGGGAAATAAATTGAAGGAGTCAGTCTCAATGCTCTTAAACACATATTACCTTGCTGCTGCTCGGAGAACATTAAAATCCTTTTACGACTCGCAGTGAGTCGTCGCATAGAGCTTGAGTTTCTGTTCAGCCGAGTGTCCTTGCGACTTGCGTGCCTGCAGCCAGTGTCATTTGTGTTTCGACTGTATTATTAATGGATAACAATGAAAGGCTTTCGGCTAGTCCTTTGGCTGTTGCTGTCTGGTGCCGTTGCGTCTGTTTATAAATTATGATAAATTTTCGGCCGCCTAATGTGTCACATTTCACATAGTTGTTTTAGATTAATCAGTGGTGGAGGGCCAAGTTAATCAACGCACATGGCGAATGATTTATGTTTGCCTGCGGCTGCTGCCACTTGCTGCTGCTACTGCTGTTGCAGCCACATTTAACACATGTTACACATCTGGACTGGGGGCGTGGCTGGGCTGGTCTGGTCTGGTCTGGTTTGGAGCACAATCGTCGGCCCCTTTTTTGAGGCGTGTCAACAAGATAATGAGATTTTGTTGCAGCTCGGTAAATATGCAAATATCTGCATAGCTCAAAGCCAACCTGCCACACAATGCGGCAGGCATTGGTCCAGCTGCAGCAAATGTTGAGTTCCTCCTGCTGCTGCTGCTGCAGCTGTTGTTGTCGTAATAAGCCGCATTCCATTGCATTTATAACCATAGCAGCAACAGCAGCACGTTGCACACAGCCATTTTTGCTGCTCGTGCTCCTGCTGCTCCTGCTGCTGCTTTGTTGATTAATAACGAGTATATGGCGCACGTGCTTTAGCAAAAGGCAGCAGCTACAGTTTGCATAACGCACTATTATACACACACACAAACACACACGCAAGCTAACTGTTATGTACGTGCAGCCACACGCACACACACACTCACACATATACACATACAACGTGGTTAGTTGGTATTTGTGTCACACATGCCACACATTTGGTAAATGCGCATTGACAATAAATTAACATCGATTGACATGTCCCACGGAGAGAAGAAGCATTAGCTGCGAATTGAGCTGAAAGGCATGGCTTACACTGAGATAAACAATTTGTGTGAAAATGCTGTTGAAATTGAGTAAATACAATTTAAGTCAAATTTAAAAAAGAATAAACTATGATATTAGAGAAACACTTGAGTAATTGAAGAGGCAGTTATATAGTCTAAGGGAGTTATATTAAAAGCAATCCAAATGGAAGTGGAACCTCGATGAAGACCGTATTTTGAATTCATCTAAATAAAAGAGAAGATTTATAAGCAAAAATATATACATATATATATATATATATATATATATATATATAATAATTTAAAAATATATATATAGAATTATGCATGGGATTACTTTCCTTTCCTTTTTCCTATGTATATATATAAATATATAATAATTTAAAAATATATATATAGAATTATGCATGGAATTACTTTCCTTTCCATTGGCATCAGTTAACTCTCGCAATATTTTTAAAAACATCAGTTATAGCCTCACAGGACAACATATTTATAATTTACTAATGTTATCAATATACATATGTAGAAATAGCATACATATTTCATATTTTTCACAGTCGTCCATAAAAATAATCAATTCAATAGAATATTTTAATAATATTAGGAATTTCTCTACCTCTTATCCTTCAATTTGCCCTCCTCTCTCTCTGTTTATTCTAACCTATGCCAATTCTCAATATACAATAATTATAATTTATTGTCATAATCCATAAGTTTAACATGCCCTCATTTCTCATTTCTCTCAGTGTGTAAACACTATATAGAGCTGACCAAAAGTATGCAGCACACTCTAACCATTATACACCTATAGACACACACACATACGCTGCTGTACTGTGTGTGTGTGTGTGCCAATGTGTTTATGTAAACAGCGGGCATCTGTTTTGTATGGTCGATGTGAATGGTCGCCTCGCGTTGAATCCTGTAAATGCTATGAATCCTGTATCCTGTTTGGCTGCTGCTCCTGCTGCTGCTGATGCTGGTGCTGCTGATGCTTATGCTGTTGTTGTTGCGAGAGGCAGCTCCTGCTTTTAAGTACGTGCATATAATTTTCCGAGTTGTCGTTCGCTCTTCTACTCGTGCTGTCAATATCACTTGCTTACATGGGAATTTATTGTTGACAGCGCACATAATACATAATGCATAGCACACACAAACAGACAGACACACACACACACACGCGCGCACACACTCGAGCTATGTGTTGGCGTTTTAGAAGCTCTACATTCGATAGACATTGAAATTTATTGTGATTGTAATGTTAACCAACGCAGGCTCAACAAAATGGAAATGAGTTTATTGGCACGCCTTTCCTCCAGCATATGTAAGCCAGCTTAGTGTCCATATGTGAGAGTGTGTGTGTGTCTGTATGTGCGTTGCCATTAGTGTGTTGACTTTTTATAAATACCCTATACATATAAGAACGGTAAACAACAGTTGAAAGTTTTTTTTTATTGATTTTTTATTTTTACTTTCTTTTTACATACAAATTACAGACATTCATAATTTATTTATTTTTTATTTTTTATTTATCAGCTCTCCATCTGAGTCTTATCTATGCAAGATATTTGCTAATTATTTAGTTTGCCTCTTAACTATAGAGTATATCTGCTAGTCGCTTAGTCATTGGGATAGTTATTTAGTTCTTACGTAATGCCACAGCGTGATATTTGTTGATCTAGACTAGGAATAAATCTGTCTGTTTGCCTGCATTCATTACTCACTGTCCCAGCTCTGTTCCCAGCAGTCCCTCTCCCTCTCTCCCTGTCATCCGATTTGTTTAGCTGCATTATATCACAAGCGTAATTCCCTCACACACTAACACACACGCTCATATATGCTTAGAGACTAATCCAAATTAGGCTGCACACAGCCGGCGATAGCATTAACAAACCGAATTCTATTTCTCCATTTTTTTTTTTTGCTCTCCTCTCCCCCCTCTCGCTCGCTGGATCTGTGTGTTGTCCTAGCAGCTGGCTGTGTTGTTGGTGCTTGGTCATGTCGTGTGCTGTGGCATATTGCGCATACGCCCTGTTATGCCAGAGCCGCAAAACACTGAGAGAATGAGATGTTTGCGACAAGCATGCAGATTGAATTAGAGATACAACAACAAGGCCACGAATTGCTACAACAGCAACAGCAACAACAACAACAACAGTGTTGCCATATCATTTTTGAAGTCAAACGAAAAGTCATTGTGAAAGTTGTAGGAGTTGCGCCTTCTTGTCGTCGTTGTCGTCGTCGTCGCCATTTTGTTCGTGTTGTTGTTTGGTGTTTTTTATGCGCATTGTTTTGTGCCAGTTACTGCGAGTCGGTTTCCTTTTGGCTCCTGCATAATTTATGGCAATAAATTCGCTTAACTTTACGACAATTTGTTGCTGCGGAGTGTGCCATAAAATGGCTGAGACACACCCACATCCAGATCCACATCCCCATCGAGACTCTGGCGCAGACAGGCAGCCATAAGCGGCTTTAATTTGATTTTGGTGGCACGATGGCCACATCCATCTCGTGCCCACGTCAGACACTGAATAATTGATTTTGTGCTGCGCTTTGATGTGGCTGCTTAATGTTGGCGATTAGCGTGAAATTTGATTTGCAGCTTTGACTATTGACGGCTTAATTAAAAACAAACGTGGCTCTGCTTATGCCCAGCAAGCTGCATAAGCGCATTGAGGCGGCCGCCACTTCAATTAGTGCAACATTTTGTGGCTCTCGCTCTCCCACTCTAATTCTCTCTGCAAACCTCTTGAAGCCCAAAACTCAAATTGCGTCTGCACTCGAAAGGCCGACAACGTTTTGAATTGCTAATGCCAGAACGACAGGCAGGCAGGCAGGTAACCCAGGAGAGCTAGACAGAGTGAGGGAGAGAGAGAGAGAGAGAGAGAGAGAGAGGGAAAGAGCGATGACTGACGCTATTGACGAACTGACAGCAACTCTGACTTTGACTTCGACTTCAATTGGGCTTAATGCAAGTGCAGTTCGGTTCAGGCTGCTCCAGTTGGCTGCACGCCTCCCAAACTCGACTCTGCGGTCGTGGCACAGACCCAGCCACTTCCAAATGCTGCAACAATGTAAAAGTTCAAATTCCGACAATATTGTTACAGCATTTTAATCCCAACTTTGCTGCTGCTGCTGCTCCTGCTGCTGCTTCCACTAGCTCAATAAGTTTTTCTTAGATGCAATCAATATATATATCTGCAAAGTTTTCATTTGACTAGCAGTTCTTAATTATATTTTATATCTATGCACTCAACTTTAGAAAACTCTAAGAAAACGAAACTGAAATCGTTAAATAAATAGATTTCCATTAAATGGCAGCATAATATAGTTATTGCTCTATCATTTACTCAACTGTTTCATATTTCAATTTCAATTTATTTGCCATCAATAAATAAACTATGCATGCCATACACAAATTTTATTTTGTGCAGATTTTAAATAAATTTGCAATTCATAAATAAAATATGAGTGAGTCTAATGAAAATCTGACAAGCTCTGCATATTTTTATTATTTTTAGATTTTGATCCACTCAAAATGTTGACATTGAAGCTTTGACTGGCATATGAAACTATCTCGTATATCAGAGAGGGGTCAAAACTTGGTTTTATTTATAGTAGACGCAATTAAAAATAAACTCGTTGAGCTGTTAAATGATGTGAAAAACTAAAGTTGACGAATCAAATTTCAGGCGAAAGTTGACATGAGCTGCAAGCCGAAGCGGTGATAATTTATTTTTGGCCCAAGCGCTTTGGCCAGTTAAATGTTTGCCAACTTATTGAATTACAGCTCAGGCACTAGAACAATTTAATTCGCAAGAGTTGACTGATGCTTGCTTTTGTATACCCTGTAGGAAACGATTTCAAAATTATAAAAATAATAAAAATAATAAAATAAATAATAGATATATAGTAAAATTCATATATTATATAATAAGAGTAATATATAGTCCTTCAGCACTTCATTTCATTGCCATAGGGTATCTTCTGGTTGTTCATTTAGTGCTGCCTGCTTGGCATTCTGGGCGCTCTCTCAGGCATGCACTTTGGAGAGCCGCTCGTTAGTCTCTGCCTCGGCTGCAGTTGTCGCTGGCTTCCTTTGCTCTGTGGCGAAGGCTTGGCCCAAAGGACTCACTTCCTTTCCCAGGGCGACTATTTCTCAGGCAGTGGAAAATTCTTATTTCTTTCGCTTTTAACTGTCATTTGTCGTTCTGTCAGCGTTGCCACGTTGCAATTTGACTTGTAACCGCACACTTAAGTGTCTCTCTGTGTGCGTGTGTGTGTGTGTGCGTGTTGACTGTGTGCTTTTAGGCGCAACGTCAGGCAGTTTGTTGAACCTAGCTGACATTCAATGCAGCCTTCTTAAAGGACCTCGGCTTTGCTTTTGCTGCAGCTGCCTGGCTGGGTCAAGCAACTTGTCTTAATGCCCCATGAATAATTCAGCTGAGTTCACCCAGCTGCAACATGCCACAAAATGTTGCTGTGGCTTGCAAGTTAATTACATTTGTTGCATACGTGCAGCTGGCGTTGATTGCATGCGCACCTGTGCACCTGAAACACAAGCCAAAGCCGCAGCCAAGGCCGTAGTGGAAGCTAAAGCCAAGGCTCTGCTGGCCATTCTATTCGAATGCAAACACTGAGCTCGGACCAAGTGCAACCAAAACGGAATGCGGGAGCATTTTAAGCTGCTCTCGCAGCGCACACACACACACACACATACACGCGCAGTGAAATATGATTCCTATATATTGATGGCAGCCACAACAATGTGGCTCACATTCATCAGTCAAACAATTCACTGTCAAAATATTTGCTTCAATAAATGATGATGAATGCAAATTTATGTGTTTGTTGCATCGATACCAATTTCAATTTGAATTATGCAGATTTCATTAGCCCCGCCCTCTGGACTTCGACTACCACAAATGGGGGCGTGGCTGTGCTCATTTGTATGATTGTTGGTTTAATTTAATACGCTGCTCCACTAATGAGCATCCTTGTTTGTTGCCCGCTGTCAATGTTGGCTACCTGAACAGTGCACTGTGGCTCGACAACTCGCTCCAGGCTCAACAGCTGGCCCGTAAAGGAAAACCAATTGGGGCAGCCAGCAAAGTTAGGGTGGAGCATTCTAGTTTAGTACACCAAAGGTTGCTCTAATAGCTAGTTTAAATTTAATTGTAGATACTTTTACACAAGGACAAATTCTGAGAAATGCCAAAGAGCGAGGCCTTTGGCAGCAGGAAAATATTTCTGCTATGCCTGAAGAACGACGAAACCTTGAATACTTTCTTTGGGTATGCAACAAAATTATCGCAGATTTTTAGCAACTTGTTGCTCATTTTGCCTTGAGTTGGGATGGATAAGAAACAATCTTTTATTATATATATATATGTTTTTGTTTGTGATGAAGGCAATATTTCTTTATATAGAACCATATGTTTATTATAATTTTTACTAAGCTATCGGACTTCATAGCTTAGCAATAAAATAAACTTTATGCCAAAAATATATATGGACAGTTCTCTATTCACTTAAGTTCATCAGCTATGAGAATTGGCAGCTGTGATTCCATTTCACCTGTGTCACTGAATAATTCGCTCATTTCAAGGCAAACAGCTTCTATCTGCAATTATGTACAGCTCATCTGACGGTCGATCATCTGTGCCAGAGGCACAAGGACGTTCTATCGCATCCTTTTGCTCAACGAAACATTTCTATGCGCTTGCGATTGACTGAGCAGCTGGCTGGGCCACGCCCAATGCATTGTCACAGTGTGGGGGCAGGGTATGCGGCAGGGGAGAGAGTGCATTAAAATTTTAATGATGTGCTATGCCAGTCAAGTTGCCAAGTTCTTCTTCTTCTTCCTCTTCTTCTTCTGCTTTGCACACGTGCAAGTTTCTCTGCATGTGTGTGTGTGTGTGTGGATGTGGGTGTGCCTGGCTTCCTTTGGTTGCTTTCGGTTCACTTGCTGCAACAGCAGCAAACATTAAGTCGCGTCTCTGGTGCCGCAATTAAAATGCAACAGCAGCTTTAACATGCGGCAAGTCCCTGTCTTCTCAGCCGGGAGCAAAGGGAGCAGCATCTCCAAGGAGCTGCCGCTGCTAAGCTGGCAAGTTTATTGCTTGCTTAGCTTAGCTCATCTGGGGAGTCCAATAAAAATGTTGGCTTATTAGCTGCAAAGTGTTCCAAGTGCTCACCCGCCATGGCAAACGCTTGACAGTGCATGCAAATTGCCGTTGCTGGAGAGGGGAGCAGAGTACGAACGCAGATAGATTTAAGCTTAGTTCTGTAGCATTTATCGATTAAAGTTAACCGCAAAGTTTGTCGCCTTTGATAATTTTTGATTAGCGGCGTGCAAAGTGCCAAAGGGCGCCAGGACTTAGGCTAGTCCTAATCCTATATTTTATGCCCTGTGGTTAAGGGTTGGGTTGGCCCAACCTGACCCTTAAAGCGGATTAATTATGCCAGCAGCCATAGCAGACCAGAGCAACAACAACAACAATAGCAGCAGCTGCTGCTGCTGCCTCAATTAACGCTCGGCCAAGGAGCTGAATGCGTCACATAAATTGCATTTTATGCGCCGTCTGCATTTAAAGCGCGGCATACTTTTAGGCGCTGCCTTTAAAATGTAAGCAGCTGTGTGGTCTAAGTGTGTGTGTGTGTGTGGGGAAGGAGTGGAACGTGTTTGCCATTGCTGTTGTTGCTCTCTGCTTGGAAGCTTTCGCTATTTGCGCTCATAATTTGCCTTTGCCTAATGCGATGCGACGCGTAAAAAGAATAACTGACAGTCATTTAATAGGTGTGAGCGAGATAGATATGCAACCAAATGGGCAATGGGCAATGGGAAAACCAAAAAAAAATAACAGAAAAAATGAAAAAAAAAGTATAAAAAAAATAACAACGAACCAGACGACGCCTGTTCCTGGGTGCGGTTATTGATTTTCTGTTCACTGATGAGCAGCAAACCAACCAAAAGCAAAGCAAATGATGATGATGATGATGATGGCGATAATGATGCTCATAATGATGTGAATGCTGCGTTGGCAATTTTCGTTGTTGTTCTAGTGAACTGTGTAGGGCACGGGGCGAGTGGCGAGAGGGGAGAGCAACAAATCTGTGTCTGGAGCTCACGTTGAACGAAAATTGGGCAGGGCAACACGAAAAGCGTATTAAAAGCTCAAAACGAGCGATTAAAGCCGCAAATTTCAAGACTTGACCATAGACCGAATGCCAGCAGACAAATAACGCACTAAAATAGAGCATAGACAGAGAGAGCTAGAGAGTGAGAGAGAGAGAGGGAGACAGGGCAGATAAGGGAGCCTGAGCAAAGGCAGATAAATCAACTCGGCAGCTCATCAGCAATAAGCCAAGTCGTAACCAAAAGCAGAACGTGATAAAAGAACTTCGCAAGAAGAAGGAATATGCATTGAATGCGCAAATTTGCGTATTTCCGTTTTCCGGTTGACGTGCGTGCGCCAAAAATAAAAATAATCAAAGAAAATACACATACATAATGCATTGCTGTCTGTTTGTCTGTATGCGCAGAGCAACAGAGGCAAGCAAACCGAAAACACAATAATACAATAAACAGAAACGACAGAGCACAGCCAGGCGAGAAGTTGAATAAGAAAAGGGAAACACAGCTCCTGTGCGCTGACAGCGTGCCTGAGCTTGATAAATGTGCCCAGAGTGTGCAGCGGCAGATCCTGAAATCCGGTGCGGGAACAGGACCACAGCGAGCGGGCAATGCAAATGCAAAGGAGCAGGCAGAAGCGGAGGCAGAGGAGGCGGAGGCAACGGCAACAGCAAAGGCAACAAACTGCCAATTAAGTGCCAAATTATGCCAATGCACAGCAGTAGCAACAGCAACAGCAACAACAGCAACAGCTACGACAGCAACAGCAACAACAGCAACAGCTACGACAGCGACAACAACTGCGAGAACAACAGCAACAACTACTGCAAAGACAACAACAACTGCAAATAATAGCCATGGAACTTTGTTAAATATACGCGTTGTCGTTGGTTGAAAACCGACTAGAAGTATACCCAGCAAAAAGTGATTATAATTATTGTAAATATTTAAGGCAATATCTGGAAGCCAGAAACTTAAATTGACAGAGGCTTATGCCATGAAATCCAGGTTCTTCTTTAGGTATTTATCTAACATAGTCTATAACTTACATATAGACATACATACATATATCTCTTATTGTATATATTACTATACATATATATGCCGTTATATATAGCTACATTCTGTTGGCATTGAAAACTGCAAAGCATGCTTGAAATATTTTGTGTGCTACCGCCTCAAGGTTTTATTTGGTTTCAATTGAAAAGGTCTGCTGATCTGCTTAGAATTCTGTAAGTCTTCCTTTCTGCTCTCACTCTGCCCGTATTTCTTTTTATCAAACTGGGCACGTTTTTGTTTTTGTTTTGGTTTTCATCTTACAAGAATGTTGTTCATTAGAAATTCCTTCTTGTTGTTGTTCTGTTTATTCAGCCAAATTCTGAACTGAAAGCAACAAATAAATGTAGAAATAGAGCAAGATTTAAGGAAACCAAAGAAGATGCTTTAAATATGCAAATTAAGAGTGCCTTAAATAATCAATTATATTTATTATATGTTTAATTTATAAACAAATTTGAGCAGAAAAGGTTCAGAGAACGTAGCATGCCATCTCACATTACGTATACGCAGCATTTAATTCTTCTAGCACGTTGCAAAGAGTGTGCTGCAAATTATGCAAGCAACTGTTGCAGCTGCAAGGCCGCAACAACAAAGGCTTTGCTTGCAACAACAGAGCACACATTGTTATCGCAAGTGGAGCAGGAAAAGTAAAAGTTTTCTATAGCTGGCCCCAAAGTGTAACCAAAAGGAGTGGGAGGAGGAGAGAGATAGAGACACAAAGAGAGGGTAACAAAAAATAAAAGAAAACACAACTTGGCCAACTCTTAACATGCAATTGATATTTAGGTGCAATTCTTGGCTCGCAGCTTGGCCCAAAACTTTTTCAATTTACTGCGCGCATTTAGAAAGCAATTATTTGCATAGGGCAAGCGGGGAGGCGGGCGCCGTAATGCAAATTTAATGCAAGCTAAATGAGGCTGTCCAAAAACGGCCATTGAAATGGGTTAGCCACCTATACATACATATACACAGACAGATACAGATACAGATATACAGATATATCTAGACACACATGATATTTGTGCTGGTCATTTGATTGCATTACGCCTCAATCTAAATGTAAATGGGCAATTGGGAAAACGAATAAGAGAGGCAGCGAAAAAAGACACAAACCAGAAAAACTAGCAAGTGAAGTGGGCTAAAAGAAATGTTAACTGGGCCAACAACTGAACTGAACCGAACCGAACTCATAGCCCGGCTAAGTGGAAGCGTGTGAGGGCAAGCAAATAAGAGCTCAGCTATCCTTGCCACAAATGCGTCTGCAGCTGCTGCAGCTGCTGAGCTCCAGATTCAGTTGCAGCTCCAACTCGAGCTGTGCAAAATGCATGTAAATAAATTAGAATTTGATGGCCAACTGGCAACTGGTAACTGGCTCGAAGCTTTAGCTATAATTGAACGGCCCAAATGCAGTAAATGCCAAATTCGAATGGGGCCCAACGCACAGCAGCAGCGGCAGCCGCCTTGCGGTTAGCCAGGATCCGGCCGGCCGGCCGGGACGTTTACCAACCACATTTGCAAAACTGTACAAAATGCACAAAAGTTTTTCCCCAACATTTCCTACAACAAAAACTGGCCACTTGGAGTCCAACAATGGGAGAGAGAGAGAGAGAGAGAGAGAGAGAGAGAGATAGGAAAAAGATGAAGAACAATATGTGAAAATTCAGTTGTTGCAGCAGCGTTCTTCTGTATGTGCATGTGTGTTGCACAAACAAACTGAGCAACTGTTGCAACAAGAGCGACAACAACGACAATGCCAACTGCTGGTCAAAGCAACAATTTACTCCATAAGCGTGCCGCTCCACAACTGGGCCAACTTGCCACCAACCACTGGCAACTGGCAACTGGCAACTGGCAACTGACAACCGAAAAAAGTTTTCATGAAAACTTCTGTACAGCATTTTTGTGCGTTCAAACAACAACAAAGCAAACTGAGAGAACACAGAGAGAAAACGACCCGAAGCTACGATAGGCAGAGGCAACAGAGTCGCAATTGAAATCGCCTTCTGCTTAACCTCAATTTATTTCCCTAAATCTCTTCACTTTAGCAGAATGGAGGGGCAGACTGAAGGCAACACGCGCCTAGCTTTGTGGCTGGCACCGGGAAGGGGGGCAAAGGGGGCAATGGCTGTTGCGTGTGTCCTCTACACATGAGCAGCAAAATACAGAGAAACGGCAGCAACTCAAAATTGAATTTCGCCTGCATTAATTATGCACGAAAACAACTTGTCCTTTGGCCCCAAGGCGGTGCCGGTGCTCAGTGCTCGGGGTGATGCTCTGCTCGTTCTGCACATGACAAGTGCTTGCCAACGTTTGCCTAGGACCCCAACAGTAAAGCGAAACAAGTGGGCGGGCAACTTTGGGTTGCCATTACCTTTACCGTTACCGTTACCGTTACCGTTGCGCCCATTATCTGCAGCCGCCCAACAGTCTAAAACTTCATTAGGAATACTCTGAAAAATTCATGAGATTATCATATAAATTATGATTGTACTGCGTATTTACCTATTTCACTTGCCAAATGATAATTTAGAATTGTAAATGATTTGTGAGTGCATGAAGAGGAAATGTTAATGGAGCAGAGAGGATGATGATATGATGAAAATACTTTAATTGTTGCATGTGTGTGCATTAAAGTAATGCTAAATGAAATTGCATGTAGATTGTAGAGTTGAAAGCATATTTTGTATTTACTAAAAAAAAAACCATTTAAAGTTTCCAGCAACTCTCTATATTCAATATATATACACACATCTGACTAGCTTGACTTTTCCTTAAATATTTCTATGTAAATAAAATACTTTTTAAGCTTCTCTGTTCAATATGAGAAGTACTTTTTATAGTACTCTCTCCCTCTCTCTCTCTCTTACTCTGTGTCTGAAATGTACTCAGCCGCTGGCTTGCAGCTTGCACAAGTTTATGATACCCTTTTTATGTGTTCCTTTATTGTCTTTTTTTTTTTCTGCTGGCTGCATTGCAACTTGTTGTTTATGCATAAGGCCATGCAGCAGCTTCGCCTCGCCTCCCCCTCGCTTCCATGTTGTACATCATCTGAGCTGACATAGTTTTCCGCGCTCATTATGCTTGAAGGTTGTTGCCCGTTTCTTTGCGCACTTTTTGTTAATATTTTTCTTTTCTTATTTTTATTTTTATTTTGATTTTTATTTTTATTTTGTGTTAGTTACTTTTCTGCTCGTTGCTCGCTGTTTTCATTAAGGCAAAGAATTTTGTTGTATTCCGTTGTTGTTGCTGTTGTTGCTCTCCTTTATAAATTTGATTTGCAGTTTTGCACTTCAGCTGCAAAGTTTAGCTTTTGGTGCAAGTTGAAATTGAACAGCGAGGAGCTGGAGAAACTCTTTAAAACATTTTTAGCTGCTCGATATGAACTTTGTGCCAAGCGCTTTTATGTGAGCATTTGCATATTTCATATTTGCCAGCGGAGACGAGACGAGTCCAGGAGGCGAGAGCAGCAGGGGAGGCGAGTCGAGTGGAGTGGCTTGGCGCTCATATATCACAAACGGTGTCAAGCATACGCCACGTTGGCCAGCCAGCAATAGTTGCAGCAGCAGCAGGAGCAGCAGCAGCAGCAGCAACAGTATCAGCAGCAGCTGCTGCAAATGCTGCAGCTGGAATTTGCCGTACAGCAAATGCAAATTTAATGCGAAAAATATTAAAGTCAGCGCCATTAAGTTGAACTGAAAATAGCAGCAGCTGCTGCGCTCTCTCTCTCTCTCTCTCTCTCTCTCTCTTTCTCTATTTGCTCTGCCGTTGCAGGTGGCACGTTCAAATGACATCATTTAAATTCATGCATGACCCACATAGCATCATCCAGCCGCCAGCCACGCCCACTGCTCATGTTTTATTAACAAAGCAATTTATTGCATAAAATTCACAGTTGCCGCCGCAGTTGCGAGTGAGCAGTCTATCGATCGCGTATAACGTTTGCGGGCCATCTTTAATGAGGCCAGCAGCCAGCAGCCAGCAGGCAACGGCCAAGAGCCAAGAGCCAAGAGCCATGGCCAAAAGGCTGGCGCCTAAGTAAGCGTAAGTAAGTAAGTGGCGCCAGCATCGAGAGTTCATTGTGGCGGCCGCGCTGAAAAGTAGGCAACAAATGTGGCCCAAACAGCAGCGAGGCGGCAACAGGGCAATTAAACTTGCAACAGCCACGTGAGCAACAGCTCTAGTGCCTAGTCTAGCAGCAACAGCAGCAGCAGCAGCAACAACAATGCCCGCGCCACGCCCACTCGCCACGCCTCGCTACTAATTGCTGCATAAATCAAGCGGGGAAAACAGCGACAAAGAATTGTGGCCAGGCCCGAAGCGAGGCCAAAAGGCAGCGGGATTGGGGGCTGCAGCTGGGGCAGCTAGCTAAAATGGTGTTTGAAAAACGTTTTAAATAAACAGTGCAGCCAGGAGCCAAGGAGCAGGCACAAGGCCACAGGGCAGAGCCCATATGCGAAACAGTTAAAGGCAAAGCAAAAAACGAAATAGAAACAAAAAACTGGCTAACATTTTGTTATACTTTATGAGCCACTTTTGACCAAATGATTTGTGTATACAAATGCGCGAATGTTCACACATACACACACACACACACACACGAAAATTTATGAGCGCCATAAAAATGCTGGCCCGCAGTGCGTATACGCAATAATACAATTTTTCCAAACGCCGTAAATTTTTTAATTAAATTGCGCAGCGCAAACGAAGAAAAAACAAATGAGTGAGAGCAAAAAAAAAACACAGCATAAAAACCAAACATGAAAAACAAATTTTCGCCATAAGCGCATTTCATGTAAAATTTGTATTGTATTTTGTTTTTGCTTTTTTGGTTTTTGTTTTTGCTTGCCAAAGTTGTTGAGCCGGCGGCTTGTATGCTTTCAATTTGTCTCTAATGGAAGTGTGTGTGTGTGTGGTGAGTGTGTGCAAAATAAATTACAAAAACATGCGCTTCACTTTCAACGCCCAAGCGCTATCTAAAAATAAAAATTATATTTAATTAAATGCCGCGTGTTGCCGTAGCAATATACGGACAGCAGCCCGAGTTCAGCTCTAATGTTTTATTCATGGGCCACAAATTGGGAAGCTGCATGCAGCTAAGCCCTCTCACACGCGCCATTAGACGCGCATGCTGTGTTTGGTAATTATTCAACAAATATCAAATTAGACGAAAGCTTTTCAATTTGCATGTGGCATGCCACACTTTTGCATGTGTTAGCAAAGCTAACAATTTGGCAAGCGAAACAAGTCAACTTTTCGATTAACCAAGAGTACATTAGGTAGATATATATAAAGAGTTGTGGGTGTAATCAATATCGATGGAAATTGAAAGATTACCAAATATATTGTAAGAAAAGAGAATTTCTCGGATGAGTTACGCTGGTTTTTTTTATAAATGTTTGCCTTGTTGAAAGGCTGTAAGAAATACTAGCATCACTTCAGAAGCTTTTTCATATTAATAACAAATTTCTTATACAATATCTTGGATTTTTTTTTGTAAAAATTATAAATTATTCAAGGAAAGTTTTATAGCTTCTACAATCTACAAATATAAAGCTAAAAAAAAATTGCTTTAAAAATTGCATTTTATTATGATTTTTTTTTTTTTTATTAAACACACATAGATAGCATTATCTATACAGATATTGATATTATTACATATAAAACATTTTTTTAGCATTCGATTAAGCATTCGAAAGCAATTAAATGCACACAGGCCAAGCAATTTAGTAGCCAAGATGCCATTAAATCTCAATTAAGTGGCGAAAGCGGCCCGAGTTCATAATTTAGGGCTAAAACTGATTTATGGCAAACGTAAATAAAAGTGGGTTTATCTGTCCCGGCTCCAGTTACAGCAAGATAAATGGGGACACGCGATAATTGAATGCCGACGCAGAAATTAGAAATAATTCAAGCGCCGCTGCACATTTGTTAGCAAAGTTCTGTAGACAAAGAAAATTCTTGAACTGCGGCATTGCGCCGGTGTGAGCATAAGCATTATAATGATGATGACAACGATAATGATAATGATGTTTTTTTTTTGTGGCAAAAGGTCAACACTTGAACCGAAGGTAAAAGGTAATATTACTTCATGTTTTTGTTGCGGTTGAAGGCAGGAATTCGGCATTCATCTGATGGCTAAGCAGCTGCGACTAACCGTTTTCTTAATGCTCGAAATGTGTAGCGAGGGGGCGTGACGGGCCAACAAGTGCCCCGTTGCCAGCCCCCCAGGAGCTCCGTTCCCGGCTCTAGTCGTATATTGTATACATACTTATAAAGATAAACGTAAACATGTTGGCATTTCATAATGCGTGAACAAATTCAATTAAGTTGCTTCAGGCTACTGACTCCTTGAATCCAGCTCCCCTCACTCTCTGTCGCCCTCTTCCTCTCTATCAGCCTCTCACTGTCTGTCCTTTGTCCTGTGTCCTGCACTGTTTTTATGGGCCAAAGCAAACGGCGACAAAATTAAAGTAAATAAACAAGCGTCGAGTGTGGGGGCACAGCCTCTGTGCCAGGACAATTGGCATTGGTCACAGTTTGTTCTGTCATTGTCTGTGTGTGTGTGTGTGTGCGTGTGTGTGTGTGTGTTTTGTGTTGCCCAAATAAACCGCAGAAGCCACAGTGAAGGCACGAAAGCCACAACATTCGCAATAGTCCAACCAACTGGGGCCCGATGCCAGACAATGGCCATATAAATGTGTCCCCAGTGTAGGTATGCCCCATTGTGCCACGCCCCCGTCCCTCAGCTCCGCACCCGCTAGTCCAAGCACCGTACGCGCTGCTGCTTGTCAAGGACATGGCAGTCGCATAATTTTCAATGCAAATCGTTGCCATTTGTTGCGCCACACAAAAGCGTCCGTCCGCTCCAAAGGGAATTTGCGACAAAAGCAACAGTTCTTAGCTTGTATTGCAGTTGCTGCTGTTGGCGAAAGAAAAAGCATTTAACTTTTGGACCTTTGTTCTATTGTTTCAGATACACGATGATCTAGAGAAGGAAACGGACTACTCTGGCTCTGGCTTTGGACCCGATGACGAGGACGCCATAACCGATCACCATTCCAGTTCGCACAACACGCGCCTACAGAACGCGGGCAACTCAAATAGTAAGCATAAAACGAACGACAACGACGACAACGATCTCATCTCGAGTATAATCAATCATCATAATCAAATCGACATCAACAACAAGAACAATCTTAATAATCTCAATATCAATAATAATAATAATAATAATAATAATAATAACAATCATCCAGCGAATAGTGGCACAATCATTGGTAGTAGCACCAACGCCAACAGCAATCATAATATCAACAACCAGAACAACAACAACAACCAGAACAACAACGGCATCATCAGCAGTGGTAGTGGCATCAGCACAATCGGTAAAGATCAAGCTAGACTAACAACAACCATAGACAATGCCAACGTTACATCTTCTACATCTCATAATAATCAATTTACCAACACAACAACAACAACAACAGCCACAACCACAACCACAACAGCCATAACCACAACAAACATTACCAATCCCTTATACAATTTGAACACCTCAAACATAACGAACCCTTTAATTCCAACAGATCCAACACCAATTTTAAGTAATTACAACAACACGAACGACAACAACAACCGATATGGCAAAACTCCACTTTTCCAGAGACCCTCTAATATTCATATCTTACGACAATCGAAATTAGGTGACAACAACAATAGCACCAATAACCACAACAACCAAAATGGCGACAACATTTCACCTTTACAAATTTTCAAAAATTTTTATTTAAACACAGCATCAAACACAACCACCACCACCATCTCCACCTCCACTAGCACAACCACCAATCCGCCCCAACTCAACAACACTGCAACCGAACAACAATCGAAATCAGGTGACAACAACAGTAGCACCATCACCACCACCACCACCACCAGCACCACCGTGGCCACACCCAGCTCGAACTTTAATCAGTCCACGCCCCAACTTCCATTGCTGCCGGATGCCGAGGATGAGGACGATGCCTTCGATCACGAGGATACGCTGCAGGGCAGTGGCGATGGTAATGATGACGATGACGATGGTGATGATGACGATGATGAGGATGACGATGCTGATGACAATGGCGACGATGTGGACGACAAAGACGATCAGCTGATCGATCCACATCCCGAGAGCGAAATCACTCAAACGCATCACACGCATGTGGAGACGTCCAATGGACGCAATGACAACGATGGCGATGGTGATGGTCGCATTATCGACTTGGATGAGAATGTGGACGAGGACGACGGACTCTACACGGAGATCAGTGTCAACAAGGATGTGACACACACAGCCGGCGGATGTCAGTGGTTCTTCCATTTTTATTATTTTGTTTATTTCTTTGTGTTTCCCTCTTATATTTCTGTTGTGTGCTTTTTTAGTTTGTTATCCTTGCGTTGCCTTTCTGTTTGTATTTTGCTTTCATTCGTCTGTATATCTTGTATTTGGTGACTGTCCTTTGTTATCATTCTTTGTTGCTATTTTTTCTATCAATTTCTCACTGTGTGCGCTTTGTCCGGGAGCAGTGTTTGCACATTTCCACATTACTATGCTTTAAGTTTACGCTCTGTGGCATGCTTCGGTTGTGTGAGCCAAAGATTAGTCGACTGCCAAAGTGCACTGCGAGAAAAGTGAATGCAAAAGATGAAGATATATATATACAGACTATATATATATATATAATTGAAATCAATTATTGATTCGATTCAATATTTCGAGTTTGCAATCAAACTTTGCACCTATTTCTTGCAGTGTAGCCTGTGCAGCATGCGACTAGTTTTTGACACATTTTCAGTAAACAAAAGCGACTTCACCATATTCAATTGTCATTTTGGCATTGCTGTCGCTTTTGTTGGCTGATGATTTATTTATTTAGCTAATTGCTTTTGCCTTATTCCGTATTATTTATGTAGTTTAATTAATTAATTTTATATAATAATTTGATTATATTATATTTTTTATATCTATTGTTTCTACAGTGCACAACACCTCTATCCCTCTCTTTCTCTCTATATATAATATATATAGTTGGGCAGTTTATTTATTTTTTTTTTTTTTCTTTTATTTGATTGTATTTCTTTGATTTAACCCTTATGTAAGTACGAATTGAGTTTAGTTTTTAGTTTAGATCTCATCACGGCTGCTGCAATCTCTCTCTCTGTGTCTCTCTCTCTCTCTCTCTCTCTCTCTCTTTGCCTCTACGTTGATCGACGCGTTGTCCTTGTCTCGGTTCTGGTTGCACATCACATACGACCAACTCTTGATACCCTTGCCAACAATATCCAAAACACAGAGTTTCAATTTTCAGCTATATATTTCACATTAGTTTCATTCACCTCATGCTCATTTCATTTGCCTCACTCTCGCCCTCATTTATAGCAAAGGCTTTTTAGCTTTTTGGGGATTTTAAATTGAAAGTTGGGGATTAATTAATGACTATTGCTGTCTTCTGAGCCGATAAGTCCACAAAAACAAAAACAAAAAAAATAAAACAACCAAACAAACAAACGAACAAACAATCGATATGGCTGTGCTCGCTTCCCTCTTTTCCAGCTGGAGCAAAGCCACTCAATCAACGGCTGCCATTTGGCTGGCTTTTTGAGCCGCACAACACGGTTCGCAATTGTGTGCTGTAAAGTTCCATTAACACACACATACAGCCACACACACGAGCAGTCACACCGACAGTCCCTAAGCATTAGATTTACTGTCTGCAGCACCAAACTTCTGAAGGAACTCACTAAGCTGCGCTGTGATTTTCCACTGGCAACGAGGGGAAAACACTTCACAGGGCCACTTCACATGAAAAATCACTGTTTGAAGGGTGTATGTAGGAGGCGTGGCACACCATCAACGATCCGCTACCCTACCCGCTATCCCGCCACGCCCTTGGCACCTCATTGCCGCGCGCCCTGTTTGCGGAGGCAGTTGCCACATTGTTTGTTGCGTATACGACGCATTGGCGTTTAGTGCCTTTGTCTGAGCCGTTTTCGGTGTGGTGTGGGCTGTGTGTCTCCTGCTTGGCTTTGACAATCAACATTCTATAGTGCCTCTGGCCACGCCCACGGACTGGGAGTGCTGTGCAGAGTGCATTTTTCAATCAGGCCACAGTCAAAGAGTTCTGCAACTGCTTTGATTTGCATTAGACAACCAAACAACAAGAGCGGCAGCAGCAGCAGCATCAGCTGGCTTCAGTTCCCAGCCAAAAGCAAAAACTATTTACAGCACCATCTTGAGAAACGCCCTAGAACAGTTCCCTAGGCTTAACCTTTCTGGGAACTTCGACAACTTAAAGCTAACCTGAGCAAGAAAATAAATACTCAATCCGCTCAATGCTCATTAATTTTCTATTTTCGGCAAATGAGCTGGATTACCCCTTCGATGCCCTCATGGCTGGAGTATCTGAAGTGCCGGCGGCAATGTTGATCCTAATTAATATGCTGAATTGTATTTCAAATGCTCTGACAGCCATGAACAATAGCACATATGCGAGGGCAGCTCAATAAATAAATATATATAAAGGATAGTTTATTTAGAGAAAATATTTAAATAGTTTCTAGTCATAGTTTATAGCTGAGTCTAAAATGTATAGTATATAAAATGTATGAATAAGTGATTCAATTGGAGCATATAAATTTAATCAAAATATTGTAATCTTGTTTACATTAACATCAAAGAGCTATAATTGCAGCTCTGATATAATGACTTGTATTAAAATCAATTTGCTCTGAGATGCCATTAATTGAACTAGAGAAAAACTAGTTCAGTAAAATACTCGAAAGTGCAGGAGGCAGACTTTTAGGCAGAGATTCTAATTAAAGTGCTCAATGTGCCTCTCACTCTAACACGCCCTCTCTCACTTCGCCTCTCTATCTGTCTGTCACTTATTGGAGAGCCCTCGTTTAGCTATACACACAGACATAAACATACACATATGTATGTGATGTTTGTATTTGTGTTGACATTGCAAGCACGATACAAGGACTAAACAAGCAATATGTTTGCTCACTTGTTCGCTTGTTTGTTTGTTTGTTTGTTTATTCGTTTGTTTGTCTTAAGCTCATTTCAAGCGAACCCTTTGACCTGCTCCTGACATGTGCCCCCGCATGAGCGTGAGGGGAAATGCCAATTAAATTAATTAAAATTCATTTGCTCCGAGTGCTAATTGGCATTAAATTTACGCATTCAGGTGTTTACGAGCATAACATAAGACAGAAGATGGGGAAAAGAGAAGAAAAAACAAACAGAGATTTCAAACTGCCAGAAATTTGAGTTAAAATATGCAAATTTTCAACTGCCAACTGGGTCAACAGCAGCGAAGGCAAGATTAATAGTTGGCAGGAAAAAACAAGTTTAGTCGAGTTGTTCGAGGATAGACCAGAAATTTGTGACAAAAGTTTTCTGATTATGGCAGGAGACGGCAGGGGGGGCGCTGGTCCGCGAACTCCTGGTTGATAAATTGAATTTCTAGCCAACTGTCATAGGCCAGAGAGAAGTTCTCAAAATGCTCGCAGATCAAAGTAGTTGAGCCCAGCTGAACAACTAACTAACTAACTTAGCATTTTAAAGCCTGTATATATTGCATATATCTATATAGATTCTCACACTCACTCACTCACACACACACACACACACGTATCTAGTTCAGCTCATTAACACACACACACACGGCGACACTCGCACACTTACACACTGGACACTGGTTCTATGTACTACGTAACTATTTGTGTTTCTGCACGTTTGATACTCTCGCATAAACTCCTCAATACTCTACAAACATATGTACATACATGCACTTACATATATACATAAACTCAATGCTCTATATTGACTTTTTGCAGCGGGTGGCAGCAGCGGCAGCACCAACGTCCACGAATTGGACCCCAACACCAATATAAATAGCCAGCCCACAGACACAAAGATCAGCGAGCACAGGCCCGGCGGCAGCGGGGATATCGTCATCATGAGCGAGGAGGATCGCACGACAAGTTTCTTTGCGCAGCCCGGCATCTTGGCTGGTGAGTAGAAGAGCCCAATAGCTCATATACTTATACATATATACAACAATCAATGCAATAATAATCGATCGTCTCTTTGATCATTCTTATAGCTGTCATTGGTGGCGCCGTGGTTGGGCTGCTGTGCGCCATTTTGGTCGTCATGTTCATTGTGTATCGCATGCGGAAAAAGGACGAGGGCTCCTATGCGCTGGACGAGCCAAAGCGTTCGCCCGCTAATAATTCCTATGCGAAAAATGCGAATAATCGTGAGTTCTACGCCTGAGATAATGGCCAAGCGCGCAGATATTAAGCTGATCTGGACGAGACGGGGAGCGGGGTGCGGCAGCAGCAGAAATCTGAATGTGGGCGTGGCAGTCAACAGTAATTGGCACGGGTTTGAATACGGTTAATCGACAGCTCAGCTCAGCTCAATACACTGCGCGAAATTTCCCAGTTGCTTTAACGAACGGCAGCAACAACTAACACAACAACAAAAAAACAACAGCAAACAAACAACTCTTAAGAGAAACACAATTTATTCGTGAGGGGTAACAAAAGAAAAGAAACAAAAATGAAAGAAAAAAAAATAAATAAACTGAAAAGAAAATTCGGAAAATTTTCAAACTTACCTGTAAGTTAAATGCGACACACACCCACATACACACACACATACACACAGACGCAGTTCGTTGGGTGTGTGTGTGTGCATGTGTGTGCAAACTTTTCTAATTAAGTAAGTTTTAAGCAAATTGTGTAATACAACAGCAACAAAAACAACAAAATATCAAATACTATATAAAAGCAAATTAAATCATGCGAAATTTATAATAACAAAAACCAGAAATTATATAAATATATATATATATATATATATAAAAATAGTGAAAAAAAAAAACAATATAAGGGCGGGCAAAATTAAGCAAATTAATTATGAATATAAATGAGTAGAGCAAACAAAAAATAATAACAATAATTATAATACACACACCCAAAACTTACACACACACACACACAACTACATAGATGTAAACGAAAATGAATTCATTTCGTGCATATTGAATAATATTATAAAAAAAAAAAACATATATGTTAGCTGAATACACAATTATATAATTGGATGTCACTCTTTAATAAAGTCGAAAAATAAAAACAAAAAGCCTAATAAGCGCCAATTTGTAAACCACAAAAAAGAAAAGAAAAAAAAGAAAACTTGTTAATTTTAAATAAAATCGAAATCACAATTAAAAACTGATAGAAACGAGAAATCCGATTACCGAATAATTATCTGCGTGGCACATCTGAAATATGGAAAATGATGCATAAATGTTTTTAAGTTTATATACATATTATACATAAGCATAACTATGTAATTATTAGTGTAATTCCTAAAAACGAAACAAACAAAAAGAAAACACAAAAAAAAAAAAACAAAACAAATTAAAACGAAGCGTAAAAACATTTTCCAAACTGAACTAGAGAAAAAATAACACAAAATTTCTACTATTTTCTAAATAAAAAACCAAACACAAGGAAAATATTTATTAAAATTGAATACGAAATGAAATCAAGAAATCAGAAAAAGCAAAAGTAATTTGTATAATTTAATTAAGTTACGCCAGCCTAACATCAAATGAAATGAATTCAACTTTTTCTACTGCGCTTCACCTAACTTCAGCTGCTTCCTCTTCCATGGCTAAAAATCAAAATCGAAAATAAAATATAACGCATGCAACAATTGTGCATTTATTTAGCTTTACGTTCGACTTGCGCTCTAACTAAATTGTTTATAATTTTTACAATGCATAAAAAGAAGAACACAATAAATATTAAAATAAACAAAGAACAAACACGCAATAGTAAAAGTCTATTATTGTTAAGTTTACAACTAACTCCTGCCTACACTACACATACACACACACACACACACACAATCACACAATACTGTTAAAACCTTACAAACACACACACACACACAACATAAAATTAGCCGCAATATTTGTTTAAATGTTAATCGAAAACCCTTTGAAGAACCCAAAACCCTTCAATTTTAACGCTCATATGCCATATTTTCATTATGAAAAGAAAGTTATAATAATAATTATAATAATAATAGCATAAAGTTAAGCCAACTAAATCAATTGTGTGTGTAATTATCATGTATGATGCATATATAATTAAATAATTCATATGTAATTTAACTATATATACACAGCAGACAGTATAGAAATGTTTAAACAAAAACTTTCATCATTATTAAAAAAAAAAAAACAAAAACAAAAAACAAAAACCGAGAAGAGAACAAAAATACAATCCACACACACACAACACACACATTCTGCATACGAATACCAACTTTTTCTACACTGTAAAAAACGCAACTGCAACTTTTTTATACACATATACTTACTCGTAGCTGTACTACGTTCGATTCTCGCTATCTCTCTCTTTTCAAAAAGTTTACATAATGTGTTTTATTTTTTTTTTATTGCTATTATGTAAGCGTTTAGTTTGTTAGTTTATTAAATGCGCTGAATGTACTGAGAAATTGGTTTTGATTTGCTAAATAAAAACGGAATAAAACTAATTTAAACAATACGAAAGAGTGTTAACATCTGGAAATGGGAAGGGGCCTCAGACGATTTTTTATAATCCTCTTAGCTTAAACATGATGTAGGAATGATTATAATGATAGTTGATGAACACTTACCGTATTTCAATAACTCTCACGAGTAGTATTTATTTGCTATATCTCTCTCCATCCATGGTGATAAAAAGGTTGGTTGTTAAAATATTATATCATTTGGCACATTTTTATTTTGGACCTGCCATTAAATTCATGTCATTTAATTGTATTTTTGAAATGCAAGCAATGGTTAACTTTCATCCTTTGTATTGCACTCTTTACAATCTGGCCTTCATCAAGGGTTTCAGATAGGTCTCAAATGATTTTTGCACTGGTCGTTGGTTCATGGTGCTGCGTTTGGCCGCATCGAAGATTCGTGGATAGACATTGCCATCGTAGCTGCCCAGCACCGAGTTAAGCACGCGATCATGATAGTCGAAGCCATCACAGATGGCAACCGCATCGGGACGCAATTTCTCTAGCGACACTTCCAGACGCTTCTGCAAAGATCTCAGATCGGCATCGGTCAGATGGACAAACTAGAAATGCGAATACATGATTAATAAGGTCTAACCAAACTGCAATATTATAAGTGTTATTATTACTCTCAAGATCTCGCCCAGATTGTTGAGGACAGTCTGCACCAGGAACAGCTCCAACACATTTTCCAGCACCCTGTTTAAGGCGGGCGAACGATTCTGTGCATTAGGTCCAGTAATTTGGTTCAAAAACGTTTCACACACAAACTGGCGACCATGGAACTATCGAAGGGATTTAATGCAGATTAGCTATTCAACTAAAGACAGTTTAATTAAATGGCTTACCTCGGCTGCTCTGGTGAGCTCGATACCCGTGTTGTTGGCTGCGACAGCCTGTGATTGCCCAGCAGCAATTCTCTCCGACATGTTCTCAAATGCGATGCGTGTCTTGCTATAAATACAGAAAATACAGAAGGGTTTAGTCAGTCTCCTGGCTGTACATCTCACACACTTACTGGGCAGCTGTATATTGCAATGCTTGAATAATGATCTGCCAAGAATTGTTCCACTTGGGGAATTCCTTCAGGCGCATAGACGACGCAAAGTAGCCATACGCGGGAGAGACGCCCTGGCCTTGCTTAAAACTGTTCCAAGCCTTGACCAGAGCACGCCCAATCTGCAAGAGCAGCACGGTGTTTTCGCCTTCATAGGTGTACGCAGCTACCGCGTTGCCGTAAATGTTACTCAGATTGGCAGCAATGTGATAGCCATGGCCGCCAGTGGATAGACGCAGACGCTCAATGCCCGCGCAGCTGTCGGTGGTGCAGAGGACCTTCAGGGCACACGACATAATGTGCATGTCGGGCAGACGGTCGAATTTTCCATTGTTGGCATCCAACACCGTCTGATCGTACAGCTCCCACATGTGCTTCGCGGCGATGTCGTAGGCCATGCCGGTCGCTATCTCGGGGAACAGTTTCAGTCGCTGTGTCACGTGGTCAATGATCTGCGGCTCGGCCTCACTGGCAGGGAAAAACAAAAGAGTCAGAGAACTATATCAAGCAGTTAAAGGTGTCTTACTTACTCGGGCTCAATGGGACTCTGGCGACGCACGGCCGAGTACCGAGTGGCTATGGTGGCCGCCTGGAGCAATAGCGATGAGTTCAAGTTAACGATGAGGCAGCGCGTGTAAACCATTGTCAAGTAGTTAACCCTCGAGGCGGGGCTGGCGATGAAGGTGCCGTCGCGCTCCACCTTGGCGTACTTCATCAGCATGTTGGTGCGTGGGATGCGCACGTTCTTCAGGCCCAGAAAGCCCTGGTTGACCGCAGCCATGCCCAACTTCTTGCCCACCTCGCCAATGTCAATGCCTGGCAGAGGCATGTGGGTCTCCGGATCACGCAGCGGCACAATAAACATTTGCACACCCTTGAGTTTGCCGGATATGTACAGCTGGGCAACCACCATGGCGTGGTTGGCCGTGTGGCCCACTGTGAAGAGGATTGAATATTAATACTCAAGCACTCAAGATTAAGTTTATATATGCAAAGCACTTACTGCCGCCGGGCCACCACTTGTAGGCCTCCAGGTTGGGCGTGTTGAGTACAAACTCGCCCGCTCTGGGATCGTAGTCGGCGCGTGTCTCGATGCCACGCACATTGGTTCCGTGGGCCAATTCTGTTTGGGCATAGGTGCCAATTATATTGCAGTTCTCGGCCAAAGTTCCCCACTTCTCCACCTGCTCTGGTGTGCCCTGACCCTTGATCACGTCCACAAACATGGTAATGTGGGTGGCCAGCGGATGATTAGCCGGAAAGAGTCCGTGGCTCTGAACGCGGAACAGGCAGCCACTATGAATAATTATAATTGGATTTACTTCAGTTAGGTTAAGCGTGAGTTAAACTTACGGCCAAATGTCCTTGCCGCCCGGATTCAGTTTCTCCTGCAGGGCCTTCAGCTTAGGTGCTGCTTCGGCGACCTTCTTTACGGTGGAATTGTAGAGATCCTCGTGGGACATGTACTCATGGTTGATGCCATAGCCGTCCTCCAAATCACTAAAGATAGCAAGCTCTAAAGATGAAGATAAGATGATACAATATTAAAAGTCTATGGGAAGTGCATAGTTCATATCAAAGTCTGTCCTACCAGCCTTTACACTTTGGATTGCAGATATTAAATGCAATCAAAGAAGTAAATACAATTCAGACTGATAACCAAAATCAATGGACATAAAGACATAAAGCACCTTATCAAACATTTTGCTTACACGTGAAATCAATAGACAATGTATTTGATATAATCTAATGGACTTTGCCGGCTAGCTAAACATTATTAACATTTCTGATAAACAGTTAGCCGAGCAGCGGCTAAATCACGTAGCTTACGAAGGGCACGAGAGCAACTGAGAGAAAGACAGAGCCAGCAAGCTTAAGCTGTGTGAGTGTGTGTGCGCTTTGCTTACCAATTTTTCTCTTCAATTCAAGTTTATCAGCTCCCCCCTGCCACCAGGCAGCAAACTCGTTCACATCAAAGCTGGCCGACGAGCGCTCCTTTTGCAAATCAGGATTAACAGTCGTTGGTATTAGATTTTTAATATGCGACATCTTAGTATATTACAATATTTAACAAAAGACCAGACAATAATAAAATAGAAAGCACGATCGCTGCTGTCGCTCCAAGCTACAACGCTCAACTGAGACGATAGCGCACAGAGCGAGTATGAGGAAAAAAGCTTTGAGGGCAAAGTGCAGAGCAACAAGCTGAAGAGCTTTCATCACAATATACTCGCTGAGCGCACGTCAAAGAGAGCGCAGATAAAGCATAAATCAACTTGTAAGCGCTGCTGCTGATGCGATTAACAAGTGTTTACAAATCAATTAAGAGTAAAATACATACATATATACAATAATAAGAAACAGAACTAAGAGACGAATATACATCAGCGTTTTATAAGTTGGACTTCATGAAGGGCCCCAGGTGCTCGTGGAAGCTCTTAGGCACCGATTTTTGGTTCAGGGGCGCATTCATAGCGGCATCGAAGATGCGCTCATAAGCATTGCCATCATAGGAGCCCAATGTGGAATTCAATTGCTCATCAGCGAAGTCGAAGCCATCGACAATGGCCACCGCATCCGGGCGCAATTTGGTCAAAGCTGTCTCCAGACGTGTCTGCAGCTTGTTCAGGTCCTCATCCGTTAAGTCCACAACACGGAGGATGTTGTTCATGTTGTTCAGTGTAACGTTCACTAGGTAGAGCTCGAGCAGCTGCTCCAGCACTCGATTAAGAGCTGACGAGCGCTTCTTGGACTTTGCCCCAGTTACCTCAGTGAGGAATGAATGGAAAACAAATGCGCGACCATGCAGCTAGGGAAAAAATGTAACTATACTTAGATTATACACTCTACTGAAAAGAATTAATGTAACTGTACCTCTGCAGCCTGGGTGAGTTCAATGCCCGTTTGGTTAGCGGCAACCTCCTCCGATTGGCCGTTGGCCAAGCGCTTGGCCAGATTATTGAAGGCGATGCGAGTCTTGCTAATGAATGTAAAGGGAAATTGGATTATGACAGATCAGAATTAGGCATTTATCATACGCATAACTCACTTTGCTGCAGCAAATTGCATTGCCTTAACCAAGTTCTCCCAACTGCCCGTCCAGACTCCAAACTCGGGATTCCGCTGCACCTCTGCAAAATAACTGACACTGGGTGCTAGGGGAGCTCCACTCTGTGCCGCGCGCCACGACTTCATCAGGAAACGCCCAATCTGGAGTAGAAGCACAGTATTTTCCCCCTCATAGGTGCAGGCAGCTGTTGCGTTGACATAGATGTTGCCAAGATTAGCAGAGGTCAGGTAACCATGACCACCACAAGCCAATCGCAGACGCTCAATCCCCGCGGAGGCATCGCTGGAACAGAGCACCTTCAGAGCACAGGAGAGCGAGTGCAGCTCGGGCAGTCGCTCGTATTTGCCCAGGTCCTTATCTCTGGAGGTGGCATCAAACAATTCCAGGAGGTAGTCACAAGCATTACGATAGGCCAAGCTGGCGGCTATCTCTGGGATGACCTTCAGCTGTTGGGTGACATGATCCAAGATCTGAGGCTCGGGCAACCTGCAAAGTAGTTTCTATATGTAAACAAAATATTGGTAAAAGCACAGAATAATTCATACTTGGGATCGATGGGACTCTGTCGGCGTACAGCGGAGTAGCGAGTGCCAATGGTGGCTGCCACGGCCAGAATCAGCGACATGTTGCGGGCAATGATGCAGCGAGTGCGGACCATGGCAAAGTAAGTGAGGGCATCGGCCGGACTCTTTACGTAGGTGCCATCACGGTTCACCTTGGCATGCCGCATGAGCATCCGAGTGCGTGGAATGCGCACGTTCTTCATACCCAGGAAGCCATTATTAACGGCCAGGAAGCCCATCTTCTTTCCAATCTCACCTATGTGCACGCCTGGCCGTGGCTCATGCGTGTCTTCCTCTCGCACCTGCACATAGAATAAGTGAGGTCCCTTGAGCTCTCCATCTATGTACAGCTGTGCCATGACAATCGAATAGTTGGAGCACTGGCCCACTGAAAAGGATGGAAGTTAGGATTAAGGCAGTTATCATTAGTTAATGTACAACTCACGTCCGCCTGGCCACCACTTGTAGGCGGTAATGGTAGGTGTATTCAGTACAAACTCATCCGTCTCCCGATCGTAGTCGGCGCGTGTCTCCAGGCCACGCAAGTAGGTACCATGTCCCAGTTCCGTTTGGGCATAGGCCACCGATACTTCGAAGCGTTCCACCCGCTTGCCGAACTCTTCGTACTGTTCGGGTGTGCACTGATCCTTCAGAGCGTGAATTACCATCACGAACATCACGGTGAACGGATTTCCCACTTTGTGCAGACCCCAAAGCTCGGGCGAATCATACAGCGTACTGCAATATATAGAGAGGCAGTTAGAGAAGAACTCTGTTTAAGAGAGTTACATTTACTCACGGCCAATATTCGTTGCCACCTGGATTTCGCTCTGCCTGCAGCTGCCGCAGCTTTTTCGCCACATTAATGCTGTTCTTTACGGCGAACTCGCACATGTCCTCATGTGACATGTAGTCGACCTGATTGAGGGCAGCAAAGTCAACATCCTTATACATGTACTCTTCTGCAAACAGAGGGAACGAGAGAGAGTTAGAGCCAAAGAGTAAAAAGTGCTTAGTCAGCATTAGTAGTTAGTCTTAGATGTTTATTAAAAACATAATAAAGCTGATTTTAGCTTCGACATCGAGATTGCATTTGTTTATCTGGACCTTTGACCACCAATGTAGATGTGATAACAAACGCAAACGGTGTGTTGACATTATACAGATGTACATACATACATAGTATTAGAAGCAGGTATTTACGTTGTTGCATGCTTAAGTATTCCAAACTTGCTCTTACTTACTGATGCCTCTCTTAAATTTCAATTGCTCTGCGCCGCCCGCCCACCAGGCAGCGAATTCTTCGCTGTTGAAGCTAGCGCCATCGCGTTCCTTTTGCAGATCGGTATTAACTGTGCTGGGTATCACGCTGCTTGCAGACATATTAAGTACTTTAATTTATTTATGTTAATCGAAAGTTTGATCCCAAGCAACCACCACTTGCCACGCGTTCCAGATCGCAACTGAAGTCGTATTGAAATTTAATGGAAATTTAAAGTCGAAATCGTTCACTCTCTTTACCGGTTCTCTTCTCTCTCGCTCTCCATATCTCTTTGCTACTATCAGAGTCGTTTTATGAAGAGCTTTGAACTTAAAAAGCTTTCATGTTGTAAAAATAATCATAACCGAAATACATATACATATGTATGTGCATACATATATGCGTATATGCGTGTTGCTTACTGCATTGAGGTAGGTTGCGAGTGCTTTTGTTTGGCACACTGTCGCCATCTGTTGTAAATAAATTTGAGCTGAGTTTTGTTTAGGTTTCATTCAAAATAACTCGCGCGAACCATACAATTAAATTAACAAGAATATTATCAAAAAATTAATAATATAAATTGATATACAAAATTTGCATAAGATCCCCAATCCATACAATATGCATTTAGTAATTTTTTTAAATGTTCGTTTCAGATGTTTGATTTCATGAACGGGCCCAAATGCTCGTGAAAGCTTTTCGGCACCGACTTCCGGTTCATGGGAGCCTTCAAGGCTGCATCGAAGACTCGCTCGATCATATTGCCATCATGAGATCCCAGAGTTGAATTCAACTGCGCATCACCAAAGTCAAATCCATCTACAATGGCCACCGCATTGGGCCGCAGTTTGGCAAGCGCCGCCCCCAGACGAGCCTGAAGCATGTTCAGATCTTCATCGGTCAAGTTGACCACGCGAAGTATATCACTCATATTGTTCAATGCAACATTCACAAAGTATAGCTCCAGCAGATCCTCCAGCACTCGATTCAAGGCAGGCGAGCGAGCCTTGGACTTTGGCCCTTTTACCTCAACAAGGAAGTTGTGCAGCACAAAGGCACGAGCATGTAACTATACGAAATATGCGTATATATATGAAAATATATCAATTGAGTCATACAGTACCTGAGCTGCCTGCGTGAGCTCAATGCCTGTGTGGCTAGAGGCCATTCGCTCCGTTTCTCCTTTATCGATCCGATTTGATAAACTCTTAAAGGCCAGACGAGTTTTACTGAAGAATATAAAGTAAATTACAGGCTGCATGAGAATTTAAGACTACGGACAACTCACTTAGCAGCAGCAAATTGCATTGCCTTCACCAAGTTCTCCCAACTGCCTGACCACAATCCAAACTCCGTATTCCGCTGCACCTCTGCCAAGTAGCTGGCAGTGACCGCAAGTGGAGCTCCACTCTGAGCTGCACGCCACGACTTCATGAGGAAGCGACCAACCTGGAGGAGAAGCACAGTATTCTCCCCCTCGTAGGTGCAGGCAGCGACTGTATTTACATAAATATTGCATAGATTGGCAGAGGCAAGATAGCCAAGGCCACCGCAGGCCAGACGCAGTCGCTCAATGCCCGCGGCGGAGTCACTTGTGCTCATAACCTTCAAGGCACACGAGAGAGAGTGCAGCTCGGGCAGACGATTATAGTTGCCCTGATTAATATCCTTGGAAGTATCGTTAAAGAACTCCCTGAGGTAATTGTAGGCTAGGCGATAGGCCAAGCTGGCAGCTATCTCCGGAAAGACCTTTAACTGTTGAGTGACATGATCCAAGATCTGCGGCTCGGGTAAACTGAAAATGGGAATCACTTCAGCTATTATGATATTTTTGACTATCTAGGGAGTGTAACACCTGGTATCAATGGGAGATTGGCGACGCACAGCCGAGAATCGCGTGGCTATAGTGACTGCTGAGGCCAGCGCGACAGCCGAGTTGCGAACCACGATGCATCGCGTGGAAAGCATTGCAAAGTAGGTGAGAGAGTCCACAGGACTCTTTACGTAGGTGCCATCACGATGCACCTGGGCATGGCGCATGAGCATCCGAGTGCGTGGAATGCGAACGTTCTTCATACCGAGGAAACCATTATTGACGCCCAGAAAGCCCATCTTCTTGCCCAGCTCGCCAATGTGTACGCCTAGCCGTGGCTCATGAGTGTGTTCCTCTCGCAACTGCACGTAAAACATGTGTAGCCCCTTAAGCTCTCCATCAATGTATAGTTGTGCCATAACTATCGCATGGTTGGAACATTGACCCACTGGAAAGGATGGAAGTTAGGATTAAGAGCTCATAACTAAAGTATAAGCCACTCACATCCCCCTGGCCACCATTTGTACGCTGATATGGAAGGCGTATTCAACACAAACTCATCCGTAAGCCGATCAAACTCAGCGCGTGTTTCTAGACCACGTAAATGGCTGCTGTGACCCAGCTCCGTCTGGGCATAGGTAGCCGTTACCTCAAAGCGTTCCACTCGCACACCAAACTCTGTGTACTGCTCCGGGGTGCATTGAGTCCTTAGAGCATCCACCACGACCATGTACATCACATTGAAGGGATTACCAGCCTGATGTAGACTCCACAGTTCTGGTTCGTCAAAGAGTGTACTGATGCATTGAAAACAGTAGGGTATGAATTCAATCTATATAAATAAACTGTTTTTACTAACGGCCAGTATTCATTGCCACCAGGATTTCGTCGCGCTTGTAGCTGGCGTAGTTTTTTCGCAGCACCTATGCTGGACTTTACGGCGAATTCGCACATATCCTCATGCGATTTGTAATAAAGCTGTTGGCTCTCATCATAGTCGAAATCCTTGTACATATACTCGCCTGTAAATGGAAAAAATAATATCCAAAAAATATTAAATAAATCTTAAAACTATGTAAAATACGAATAATATATTCTTATTTAAGATTAAAGAACGCTTCAAAGCGAACCTTTTGAACTTCCACTCATTTGCATTATTTAAAGTTAAAGGCTGCGAGCATGCTAAATTAATTTGAATATAATTTTAAGCGCTATTATCTGTGTTCCAAGCGTAAAAAACTTTAAGCTCTCGAAGTTTTGTGGAGGATACAAAGCCAAATCTCATTTGGGGAGTTCCTTTGACAAAACTTGCTTTAATTTATTTAATATAATCAATTTGCAGTCTTAAAATAAAACACAAATTAGATTACAAACACTCGAGCAGAAATAAACAATTATAGAATAACTAAATATTTTGAACTTACGAACAGTTCTATTTAACTCAAGTTTCTCTTTTCCACCCGCCCACCACACTGCAAACTCTTCGCTGCTAAAACTGGCGCCCTCGCGCTCCTTCTGCAGATCGGGGTTAACCGTTTTGGGTATGATATTTTTTGAGGACATTTTTGCAAGTCAAACTTGTTTATTTCTCTTAAATTCTGACCACTCCACAGTAGATGTTAATTACAACTAAACGCGTTGAATCGAACTCACTTTAAATGTAACGTGAGTTCATTTCGAAACGTAGAATTTATACATCTGCTGCTGAGACTTGTTGCCTATTAAAGCTCATCTACAAACTTGCATTGGAGCTCGTGGAAATCTCACACTCATTGTTAGAATGAGCTGAGCAAATTTATAATTGCGTTACATTCATTGAAGTTGAGAGCGAACAATTTTATTATTAACCGAATTACTATAGTCGCCATCTGTTGTCTGTTTTTGTAACTAAGCATTTATCGATAGTTTACCGATGAACCGCATGTGTAGATTATGTCGTGTGTGCGCCCTTATTATTTGTAAACAATGACAACGAACTTCAATGTCGGTCTCTTGGGCCATGTAGATAGCGGTAAAACTACTTTGGCGCGTGCCTTGAGCTCTATCTCCAGCACAGCGGCGTTTGATAAGAGCCCGCAGTCCGTGGAGCGAGGCATTACACTCGACTTGGGGTTCAGTGCTCTCGTATTGGATCAACCGGATGGATCGCAGCTACAATTGACGTTCGTCGATTGTCCAGGACATGCGTCGCTCATACGTACCATCATTGGAGGTGAGACTTGGAGGGCGAAAGCTGAAAATTAGCTCATGAAGTATAGCTTACAGGTGCCCAAATCATTGATCTGATGCTGCTTGTGGTGGACGCACAGAAGGGAATGCAGACGCAGACGGCAGAGTGTTTGGTCATTGGCGAACTGCTGAAGAAGAAGCTGATCGTGGTCATCAACAAGATCGATGCACTGCCAGCAGAACAGCGCGCCTCCAAGCTGGAAAAGCTTAAAAATAGGTTAAGGAAGACTCTCTCGGACACCAGCTACGGCGACCAAGTGGGCATCTTTGCCGTCTCCGCCTTGGAAGGCACAAATATTGAGGAGTTACGATCGGGTCTACGTGCTGCTTACCATGTGCCGCAGCGAAATACAGATGCACCGTTGCTCATGTATGTCGACCACTGTTTCGCCATAAAGGGGCAGGGCACCGTTTGCACGGGCACCCTACTGCAGGGCCAAGTGGCCATCAATGACACAGTGGAGCTGCCGCTGTTGGGCGAGAAGCGTAAAGTGAAATCTATTCAAAGATTCCGCCAGCCGGTGGATAAAGCCAGTACTGGCGATCGAATTGGCCTCTGCGTCACCCAGTTCAATGCCAAGCTCATGGAGCGTGGCATCATAGCTCAGCCAGGCTATCTGCGTCCCGTTTATGCGGTTTGCGTGAAGGTTCAGCCCATTCGGTACTACAAACAGGCAATCCGCTCCAGAGGCAAGTTACACATCAGCGTGGGCCACGACACGGTTATGGCCAACCTGACGCTATTCCGGGATGAAAACGCTGTTGCCTGTCCAGAATTCGACTGCAGCAGGGAATATGCGTACGTAGAGGAGCTGCTGCCGGCGGAGGCAACGTCTGACGATGGCCTCTTTGCACTGCTGCAGTTCGAGACGCCAGTGCTGACCACCGTGGCCACTACGCTAATTGCCTCTAAGCTGGATATGGATGTGCACAGCAACAGCTGTCGACTGGCCTTTTGGGGTCGCATCGCCTGGCAGACGCACTGTGTCAACTATCAGAGCGAAGTTCTCCCTCAGCTGCGCGTATTCAAAAGAAAGCAGAAGGAGGGCAGCGTACAGCGCGTTGTCAACTCGAATGAAATCATTGTACATAATCTCTTTAAAAAGGAAGCCAACCGCGACATGTATGTGGGCAAGCGCGTGGAGTTGTCCACTGGAGAGGCAGGTTACATCGAACGCACATTTGGACAGACTTCGAAGGTGTGCATTGTATTCAGGGATGGAATCTCGAGTGCCACGCTGGAGCAACTTAAATCGGAACAGGCCAAGGAAGTTCGCGTGCTGTTGAATTGCAAGAAATATGTGTTTAATAAACAGGCGGGCCTGTTTCAATAAACTTCAAGTATTAAACAATTCAAAAGTTAACATTCGCGCATTTTGAATTAGCGCCATCTGTTGCATATGTGTGCGTATATTTAGTCTTTAATTTTACAGCACTGCATAGTTATCGGCGGACCACCACAACGTAAGAGTACAAGAAGAAGACGACACACAAACAAAACAAAACAAAGTTCTTGCAAATGTCTAAGCATAATTTGGAAAATAATCATAGCAAAGTTTATACACTGTTATAATACGATCACAAAATGTTGTGGTACGTAGCGTTGCTGCTGCTACTGCTCAGCTATGTGTCGCAAACAGAACCCGTAACTGTGGACTGCAACGAGCTGCTGATGGGGCAATTTATGTGCCCCGATCCCGCCAAGAATCACATAGATCCAAAGACTCAACAGCTACGTGGCTGCACAAAACAAAATCGAGCGCGTGTCTGGTGCATAGCTGCCCCCGAAATCAATTGCACCGAAACGGGCAACTCAACGTTTACACGAGAGATGCCCTGCAAGTGGACGTAAGTGCGGGTCACTGCCCTTTTTGAGCCGGCTACAGTTCTCCTTTTTTTTTATTACTCGCAGCAATGGATATCACTTGGACACGACATTGCTACTCTCTGTGTTCCTGGGCATGTTCGGTGTAGATCGTTTCTACTTGGGCTATCCGGGCATTGGGCTGCTCAAATTATGCACTCTGGGCGGCATGTTTCTTGGTCAATTGATAGATATCATTTTGATAGCGCTACAGGTGGTTGGACCTGCTGATGGATCGGCCTACGTCATACGTATGTATACAGATTATAATTTTGTTTCCAACTTAATTTAATTATTCAATTCTGTTTCAGCTTACTACGGAGCGGGCATAACCATTATAAGGAGCGATAACACAACGTACCGCTATTGCAATCAGCTATATTGCATGCAGCAGTAAATCAAGTGGATATTTCTGAAGATCAGACTATATACTAAGCAACGACTTGAAACCTATTACTAATTGTAGTTAAAATTTAGATTGTTAGCTCAAAGATTTGTTATATATAAGTTAGCTAATGTAAACAACACAAATGTATATAAAACCAAACGAATTGTTGCCAAAATGAACTAAGAACTTTAGCTTCGCGTCTCGCTGCAGCTAGCAGTTGCGCTCAGTAGATAATTGGGCCTACTTGTAGTTGTACTTGAAATCTTGTTTGCAACTTGAATAATTGCCGAGTTCAGTCAGAGCTGGATCGGGAGTGACTTGGTCGACACGCTGACGCAGACTCCATGCAGACGGTAATCAACGCAGATGACGACAACGGCGCAGCTCAAGATAAAAGTCTCTTATAGGGGGGCATACGAACCGAGCATTGCGAATTTCGAACTGCGATTTCGATTGCGCATGATGCGGATTGCTGTTTGCAGTATGCTGTATGCTGTATGCTGTTGTACGTTCTGTGGGCCTTTCATCTGATTGGCATTTCCGAAATAATCAGCAACATTGCATCGACAACGGCACGAAATGAAGAAAACAACACAAACGAGGTTGGAAATGCGTCGCTTGTTCGATTTAATTGCCATGGCCAATGTTTGGGGTCGCGTGTAATTCAATGCCTTTTAATTAGGCACTCAATTAAAGGCAGATTCGCGACTTCGCGATGAAAGTCAAAAAGCAATAAATAAAGCGCATCGCGTCACATGCAAAACATGCACAGCACAGCAGTTGGCGAGTCAGTGAATGTCCAACTGTAGCATATTGCTCATACGCGCTGTGGCTGGGTGACTTATATGTTTGCTTGTGTACATTAGTAGTTATATTGTTGTTTACCCAGCCACGCCACCACGCCACCACGCCCACGCGCCCGCACTCCCCGCTCAGTCTGCTTTCTCCCAATGCCATTATGTTTGCCTCCAACCGCAGCTGTCTGCGTCTCAGCGTGTGTCCAGTTTCAATTAGCCAAGCTGACAGCCAGTTGCAAGACTTTTCATATAGTGTGTTGTCCTTGTTGTTGCTGCTCTAGCTGGCTTTATAGTTGTTGTTGCTGTTACTGCTGCCGATGCTGCTGTTGTTGTCGTCGCACACCCATCTA
Organism: Drosophila navojoa; assembly: GCF_054131105.1. Lineage (NCBI taxonomy): Eukaryota > Metazoa > Arthropoda > Insecta > Diptera > Drosophilidae > Drosophila > Drosophila navojoa. The sequence continues at coordinate 11,507,869 of NC_142893.1, forward strand.
TGTAATTACAGCATGCGACTTTTGCCGCCTGTGTAAACAACGCGACGCTTTGATCTCTGTCTGACAGGCAGTCAGCAGTCGCAGTTGGCGCTACTTAGCCATCAGTTGAACTGAATGAATGGGAATAGGAGTAGCTAGCCAGCCAGCCAGCCAGCCAGCCAGCCAGCTAGTGTTTGCCTTTGTGTTGTGTCAAGTGCCGTCCCAATCCCAATAATGGTATCGCTTACTTCTGGCCAAACTGCTTCAACTGCTCAACTGCAGGCAAATGAACTTTGCCGATGGCCATTAGAAATTTGAGCAGCTTGTTTGTGGCTTTCTTCTATGGATACCCTGTATGAGCACACTGCTTAACAGGGTATCATATTTATGTCTATGTGTTATGCATGTCATAGTCGAAGGTTGACAACTCTCGAGTAGGCTGACAAGTTGAGGCGGTTAAGTCATGTTTAACTTTCTCTTTTGCTACGTTTGCAATCTTATCTGTATCATGCGAATGAAAAAGAAAGAAGAAAAGTCCTGTCATCTTTTCACACCTCGCTTGATCTATTTATAGTTAAGTCTGTCATTTATAGTTTACTTAAATTAATTTATTATTTATTATATAGCACATTGACATCTATGTACTTTGATTTTCTTAGACTATTACAAACTTATATACATATGTACCTTAACAATATATTTTCTAGTTAATAATAAGATGATGTATGGTATGTGTACTTAGATCATTCAAATCTAAAGTCTGACCTTGCTCTAAGGGTATTTTCGAGTTGTGCATATCTCCCAGAGCCCTCATATCCTACACTTGCTTCTTTTTTGTTGCCTACAACGCACGTGGCTTCCAGCTCATGGAAAATGCCCAAAGAGCTACGCAGTTCGAACTGAGAACTCTGAGTTGAAAGTTTAGTGGGTGCTCCGTATCTATTTTGCTTGGGATTAGGCCACAGCTCAGGTGACGCTATAAAACAGTTAAAAATGCAAAGCGAAGGCAGAAAGCACAAATTGCTAAGCACACACAAACACACACACACACACACGCACACACTCGTACACAGCAGATACTACGTAAAGTACGGCAAATAATGGCTTATTGCAAATATTTGCAGTTATCAAAATAGAATCGAAAACTGTTTTATATATAGACGCCAGAGCTGCAGGAAAAAGATGGGAGAGTTGAGCCCCACATGGACGTAGGTAGGCGTGGCTAAGGTAGAAGGCAGAGAGGCTGGCATTGCGCTGCTTGTGCTATTTGCATAGCGCTTAGAAGCTCAACGGCTAATTACGCTCAAGTGGCGTGGAAAATTGTGGGTCGAAACGCTTTCCCTCCGGACCCCAAGCCCCAGCTGCTGCGACTGCTGCTGGCAATGACGTTTATGCCAAATTGCTTTTAAAGTTGTTTACAATAACAGTTAACTCTATACAAATATAAGTAATTTAATGAAGCGCAATTATTGAATTTACAAAAGTAAATCATAGACTGCGTCAGGGTCTGCCACATGACGCCACAGCTGCGGCCGATCTGAGCTGGGGCTGCGGCCGGGTGCTGTGGTTGCATGCATGCGAGGCAGCGGCATTTGCAAATTGTTAGCTAGTTGCAAGTTCTCATAAATAATGGCAGCCTCTTGTGACAAAATGTGCGCCTGGGAAAACGAAAACCGAAACCAACTTCGATTCGCAACGTGGCGATGCGGCGACGCGGCAACTGGTAACTGTTGAGGCTAACAACAGCATTCGTGATAACTGCGCAAAGCTTTTCCTTGCTTAGCTCTAGCCTGGCCGGCTGTATGCCTATGTCTAGCTAATCTTATACAATGAGTGCATAAATCATCTCCTGCTGCCCGCTCCTCCGCCCACCTGCCCGCTGACTGCATTTTCCATGGCATTTGATTACATTGAATGTGCTTTTCCTCAGCTCCAGCTCCAGCTCCAGCTCACAGCTCACAGCTCTGAGCATAAATGTCAAATGCTTACCAATTTGATTTGGCGTTTGGCTAAGTATAAATTATACCAGGCAAAAAGATAAAACACCTGACTACCTCCGCCCCCATATGCCCGCACTGCGCGCCTTCAACGCCTGCTCAGCTCTATCTAGTCAAAAGTTGTCTTTAATTTGCGTTTAAGCCAACAATTTACCAACTTAAGTGTTATTATCGCATTTGAAACAAATGCCATAAAAGATTTGTGGCTTTTGAACAAGTGCGGCTAAGTGCTAGTTGCTGTATTTAACTGTAAAATGCAGCTGTTTGTTGCTGCTGCTGTTCATGTTCATGTTGCCGTTGCTGTTGCTGTTGTTGTAATGCATGTGCTGTTGCATTTAGTTAATGCATGATTCCAAATGTCTATGCCTTGTAAATGACATTTGCAATTTGTTTGGGCCACTTTAATGTGAAAATGTTGTAGACATTTCTTCTTCTTCTTTTTTGCTCAAGCGGGTTGAAATATGATTTAGTTGAAATATTTTTAAGACATAAGCATAAGAAAATTTGAAGGAAATATATGTATATTATGCTCTTTGAGTGAAAAGTATAAAGCTTAAGTGGAATATGGACTTGTCTCCCAATTTAAAACCAAATCTAGTTCCATTTTGTTTCTATAGTTCAAACATGTATTCTAGAATTCATGAATGAGTTTTCCCCACAAAATTCATTCGCGTTCAAAACAAACGAATTTCGATTTTATTGCCCGCAAATGAAATATATTGACTCATTCCTTAAGACTTATATTCCCATACATTAGCAGATGCAAAGTTTATTGCCTACTACACTTCAAACATGTTTTAACATATTCTTTATGCTTTCTGATAAAAAATTGTACCATAATTTATATTAAATTCTACACAAGCAGTAATCTGTTTAATTTCCTGGTAAATTTGCGCGATTTATTATTCGTTTGCAAACAATTCCCCTGGGGCGAGCTCCTCAACTCACGCTATTAAAACTTACCTAATGGATCATAATGATATCTTTATAGATAGGTAAACTTCAATTGGCCTTGCATAGTTTGCGTTCCATTCATGAAATAAAAGTGATGCCGCCGCCGCTGCGCATGATTATTGGGTTAGGTATTCCGAATGGTATTTCCTTCGACAATTGCAATATCAGAGCAAACAGAACAATGTTCGAGGCATATTAAAATGCCAGTTGACAAACTCTAATTTGCAGCGCAGAATTCTGGGAAGCGTCTGAAATTGAGAATAGAGATAACACTATTAGCCAGCATTGTTTGAGGAGGGCGTGCCGGCGGACGGCGGACAGGCGGGCAGGCGGGCAGGCAGGCATATGCGAGGGCTATCAAATGAGCCATTCACCTGTGTGCCACAGAGCACCTGTTTAACAAGGTGTTCATTTCACAGCGTTGTGCACTTTGTTGGAATGCTGGAAATCATATTCCAATTGCTGATTGCAGCACCAACAGAGTATTACAAGCAAGCAAGCAAGCAATTCGAGCAGCACCAAATAAACGCAGCGGACTTTGAACACTTACCGAAAAAGGAAAACCTTTTTAAGCAACATCGAATGGCTGAAGTAACCAAAAGAACAGAAGTTCCATTGAAGCAAAGATATTATATTATTGAAAGGTATACTAAGTGGAGTTAATATATGGTTGAGCCATGCTAAAAACAAGGCATCGATTTAGCATTTATAACTAACTAGCCAGAGGTAATATTAAACGTTCTTTAAAGTAAATAACAATGTAATAAATATATATTAAGTCACAAAAAAAATACTATAAAAGTAGTTCACGACGGAGTATTTGAGGCCAGTATAGAAAGTCAGTCTTAGGAGCCGAATTCGAGGTTTTATTTAAAAATAATCTACAAAGAAAAGTTAAGTATAAGTGATTCAAGTAATATATTATTAGAGAAGAATTGGATTCTTTTATTATTTATATATATATTTTTTTTTTTTTTTTTTATTTATTTATTTTTTAAAAGTGAGTTGACGATTGCAGATTTTGTTATCATAATTTTAAACAGCATTTAGTATATTTACTATGCCACGTTTTATCTGCATTAAAATATTTATCCATACAAAATTGTTAATTGATCCTAATACATAGCGCTGAATTGGCAACGCATTATGGCTAATACATGCTGTTTCTATGGCATCTATAGTTCAACTTGACCCCAAGCCAATTGCCTGGCGCTAGCTAAAGATTCGAGCCCCCTAAAACCGAAGAAAAACCAATCCGCAGCGACTGTTGCTGTTAACAACAGCAACAACAATAGCAACAACAACAACAACAACAATAGCAATAGCAATAGCAACAATAACAAGAAGAAGGCGCACGACTCGTGCACGACCCGTTTCGTTTTTTTTTTTTTCGGGCTCGTGTCGTTGCTCTGCTCTCGCCGCAGTCGTTAGCCGTTCGTGGTTCGCCTGCGATTCGTGCATTCAGTTCTCGTTTAACAGCGCCGGCGAACGGTCAGAGAATAGCGGAAAGAAAAGCGCCGAAGCCGTCTGCCGCTGAGCTAAGAAAACTGCCTGCGCAGCCAGGAAAAGTTTTTCCCGTGTTGTTGAAAAATTACGCGCGCTCGCTTGCGTCGCACATCGATCATTTGATGAAAGGAAAATTTATATGAAATCCAATTGAGTTATCAGATAAAGAAAGTCGAAAACAAAACAGAATAAATATCATATAAATATTGAGAGAAATAAAGACAGAGAAACAGAGACAGACAGAAAGAGAGAGAGGAGAGAAGTCTACCCCCCGCGCTGCCTTGCAACAGCTTGAGCCAAGCTTTGTTATCGCGTGTTTTCCATGTGTGTATATAATAATATTATTAAATACAATATAAAATCAAACAAAAGTCATACCAAAATAAATGTAATACAAATCTGAAATGTGCAACATTTAGTGAGCGAAATTTGTTGCTTTGAAATACGCTTCCAACAAGCCCCAAAGCTAAACAAAATAAACACAAGAACAAATTGGCGCGCAATTGGCAATTGCAGCCGCTGCGCCCAGCGTTGCGTTTTACATAAATTGCATTCGCATTTGCATTTGAGTTAAGGCAAAAACAATAAACAAACACAATCAAGTAATAGACAATAAATTAACTAGCGCGCGCGCAGCTTAGCTAAGCGCAGCGCAGCTCAGCTCAGCGCAAGTTCAGCTGCGGCACAACGTGGCGTATGCGTAATTTGTCATTTAAACATCCTCCGGAACTGACTTGTGAGCGTGTGCAGGTGTCTCTTGAAGTGTGTGTGTGTGGCGCGTGGCCTCTTGGCTAACAATTATTGGCCGTAAACAGAAAATTTGCGAAAATCTGCTATTTAAAGTGCGACCGAGGCAACAGAAATTGAAATTGAAATTGAAATAGAAGCCAAACAGTCGCTGGTGGACAGACGACGGACAGGCGTGTGGAGCAGTTGAGCCGTTGAGCAGCCGCACAAAGCAATTGAAAAATGCGATTCATATCGACAACAATAACACAAAAAGAGCAACAGCTAGTAGACAACGACGACTCCGCCTCCAGCAGCAGCACCACTATCGCATCCTCCGACACCACCGCCCGCTACTGCTCCGGCTGCTGTTGCTGCTGCTCCTCGGTCCGGCAACATGTCAAGCATAATTAATTTTCGATTCTGCCTGCGCCGCCGCCAATTTCAGCCCGTCTCCATCTCCGTCATCGCCGTCGCCGTCGCCGTCGCCAACGCCGCCGCCACCTCGTCTACGTTCCTGCAATTGTGCTGAAAGTCAAGTCGATTGCCTCCCGCCGCCAGCTGGAAGTCGATTCTACGGGTAAACTTTACCTCTTTACTTTTCTTTTGTAATTAATCTTTTTTTTTTGTTTTTGTATTTGTTTTGTTTTTTGCTGCCCTGCTGTTGTTATTGTTGTTGTTGCGCTGTTGTTGTTATTGCATGACAATAAGTACGTGTAGAGCGCGATTTTGTTTTATTATAATGAGAACATATAAACGTTTTGCTATCTGCCCGCCGCGTGCACCCTGCCCCGCCCAGCTCCCCTGCCCTCTGCCATCGCCTCTTTACTTGTTTTAACATTTTGCGAAAATTGTTTAATTGTTTGAATACTATTATCACATTTTACGAGAGACAGACAGAGCGTAATAGAGAGCGAGAGAGAGAGAGAGAGGGAGACGGAGTCACTGTTTCTCTGAGCACTTGTTCTGGCGTCTCTCACGTACGGCCTATCTCTAAATGTCCCCGTCCCCCGTCCTATCACCATCTGGCCACCACTCTGCACTCAGTTGTAGAATTTTATGAATGTACGTCGTGTAGTCACAATTGTGAAATGAATCGAGCTGGAATCAAGGCAGCAAGCACTCTTATTATTATTCAAACACTCAAACATATGTTTGCCTTTTACCTACTCGAAGCAATTAACAAATCTGCATAGCATTTTGTACACCTAATTTACAAAGCGGAAATTTACAGTTGAGTTCGTATTTGTCTGTCGTTTTGGGTCTGTTGAAATCGTCACATTTGCAGCCAGTTGAGCGTAAAGTTGAAAACGTTTCTAAATGATACTGAAGTGAAGATTTATAGCAGGAAAAAGTTAAGCTGAAAGCTTTAATATAGAAATAAAGTTGCATTTATGAATGAAAATCGTAAATTGTACAAAGTGCGCTTTGATAATACATATAAAGCATAAGCTCTCAATATTCGCCCCTATATGCCGCTCTTATTCATTCATTTAACGGTCATAGATAATGTTTAATAGTTTAGTGTGTCACAGTCAACAATCAAATAAAGGAGAGAAAGAGACTGCAGAGTTAGTTACGGAATTAGTCAAAATAAGCGAGATAGATATACAGACAGATTAGTAGAAATGCATGGCTAAATATGTAAATATGTATTATAAAATATAACAAAAAAAAAAACTGCCATCCCTACATTAAAAACATTTAAATCAGCTAGCTTAAGCTTCTAATCTACTAATGATATTCTAGGGAATTAAATATATATAGTTTTTAATTACAAATTTGCCGGAACTAAATGTTATTTGAAAACTTCAAATCATCTGTGGGAATTTCCCAATTTTCCACGATTATTTAGCAGCGAATCGAGTCTATAAAGACATTGAAATCGGGCCTTAGAGACCTTAGAGAGAGAGAGAGAGAGAGAGAGCGTGTAGCATGAATGGGTAGCATGTGGCTCAGCTTCTTCATTTCATGCTGATTCAGCGTTAATATTAAAATAATTTATGGGCCAACACAGATCTTAGAGCGAATTCCTTTTATCTTCTGCACAGATCTTGGAATTGATTTACTTTCAAATGATTCGAATAATTTGGCCAGTGTGTATCTTAAAAATTCACACAATCCGTTCAATGGTGCAAAGTTCGAACTGTAATCAAATTGATAATTGATGTTTGTAGAGTCACTTTATTACGCATGGAATTTGATAGCAACCGAGTCATAATTCAACACTAGTTCAGCTAGTACTAGCTATTGCGCAAACCGACTAAATACCTCGCTAATAGATGATATCTGTCAGCTGAATTTCACAATTACAAGGTATTCATCGCTACAGCTCAATCGCAGTCGCATTGTATTGTATGAGTGTATGAGCCTATGAATCATATTATTTATCTCATTAGTAACGATGTGTCAAATTTAGCATGCCCCACATATGTGTACACATCCACTATCTACGACTATATCTCTCATTAATGAGCAAAGATCACGTTTCAAATGCAATTACAATGGCTTGGCCAACACTACTCAATAATAAATGTTACTTATTTAATAGCAACAATATATGAGAGACAAAACCAAACGATAACAATTTCCTGCTGCTCGCGAGTTTTATTAAAATGTTGCACTAAAACTTGAGGAATTACAATGCATTCATTAAAGACAACAAAGTACCAGAGAATCCCAGAGAGAAGAAAATGACATCAAGACAAACAAATGCAATAAAAAAACTGAAAGAAATGTTGGTAATAACTGCGTACGCAGTTACCAGTAATATCTCAAAACCGGGCAGAGAGTGAGGGATGGGACTTGGTATGTGGATTGGCGACTGGGAACTCAACATCAGGCACTGCGTACTGGGTACTGGGTACTGGTTACTGTGGCCTGCGGGGGCTTAACATGGCTTATGGAGTAAATATGAATGCAGACATTTGCTGGCATATCTGGCCAGAACAGACACTCTTTATAAATATATATAGGTATATATATGGAGGCCACATTGGCTGGCTGGACAGTAGGCAGAGTTGGATGACAGTCAGCCGAGCTTAGACGACAACGACAATTGGACAGGCTCTCTGGGCCTAGGTGTTGCTTTTTATTGTTGCTCATGTTGTTGTTGTAGTTGTAGTTGCTGTTCGCTTTATGGTAAAAATGCAACCATACCTGTTTAGCCAACACACACACGCACACTCACACTCACACACTCACTGCCCAACTCGTTTGCTCAGTTGCAGGCGCAACATTGCAACTGCAACTGCAACTGCATTACAGATCGCAGCACTCTAACAATGAAAGGAGTATTTGCAATTTGTCGAAATATGGCTAATGAGTAATTAAAGCGAGTGAAAATGGAAAATCTATGAATTGAATTGACTGTGTAAATATTGAATATGAATATGAAGATGTAGATCTGAAAGACTAGCCGAGATATATAGAAAAGTTGGTATGTATATATATTCTTTTATAAAATTTCTCAGAGCGTTCCTAAATGCCTTTAAGAATATACAATATAATACGAGATTAATCTATGATTGAGTATTAGCCTAGTGTTTGTTCTATATTAATTCTATTACCTTATACCTGCACAACATTGTAATCCTTAAAACTTCATACTAACTGTACAGACTTGTATTACTGGTATTACTGCAAACGAATCACTTACCCATGAGTTGTTGCTGACTTCCATTCCGTAAGTTCTTCATACAAATTGCAGGGTATTCAACTGCTGAGCAATCCATGCTCTATCATACATTCTTGTTTTTGTTGTTGTTTTGTTGCGGCTTTTTTCGGTGCACGCACCTGTCCCAGCATAGACATGATCAGAGACAGGCGGTCTGCAGGTGTTTTGTTTGCTTTGGTCTAGTTTGCAGTCGCTGCTCAGACGAGTTGGAGCTCGGACTCGGATTCGGAATGGAACTGGCACTGGGACTGGGACTGGGATCGCCTGTCGCTGCATGTGTCGGCCAGGTACACGTCTCGCTGTATCGGCGAGCCGGGTCCTCAGCATAATAATAATCCGGCAATTAAAATATGATCGCATAATAACTCGGCACTCGTGTGTCTTCCTATGATTTATGGCGCTTCTTTTAGCTTTTGGCTTATTTATAGACTCGGCCAGTCGCTCTCTTGGGGTAATTGTGTTGTTGTTGCTGTCGTTGTTGTTGTTGTTGACTACTTTTTTTACGCATACTTTTGCATTCGCTTAAAGGTAAATTGCTGTCGCCAAGCGGCAAGCGCCAGACAACGAAACGCGTTCGCCTGGGCCGGCTTGGCTCGTTTGACTGGCAAAACCCAAAGACAAGAGCCAAAGCCAAAGCCAACAGAGCTCCTCAGCTAAACAGCAGCAGCAGCAACAAGAACAACAAGAACAGCAGTCATACAAATAAAAACAAAAACAGTGCAAAACATTTGATACGCCCCGGCTCAACAAGCTCGCTGCAGCGCATCGGGGTCGGCGGGTGGAGCTGTTGCTTCTAATAAATAATTTTAAATGCTGACTACAAAAATCCCAAATGAATGGCCCAATGAATGGCTGACTGACTGACTGACTGACGGGCAACGGCCAGGCGCAAGCTGAAGTGTGTAACCCAATAGCCAAAGGCGCGCTCTTAATTGACTGCGTGGGATGCGAACGTGAACGTGGCTGCTGTTGTGGATCGCTGCACAGCTGGTGGCTGCTGGCCATTGCCTGATGGCCGTTGGCTGGCAACTCTGCTGACTATTGCCTTCGAGCTGTTTACTGTAATTGCTAGCTTGTAGCTGTTAGTTGTTAGTTTGTAGCCGCCAAGTGTTTGAGGCAACTGGGCCAAGTGGCAGTTGCCACCATTTGGTCGTACCCCACCCCCTCCCAGCAGCAGCAGCAGCAGCACATTTTGGGGGTAGCTCGCAGCCGACAACAGCCTAATGACGTCAGCTTTGTCGCCATATGTCTATATGCCGCAACTAAGCACACATACGCACAGCCGCCATGCGTCATCCACGCAGGTTGTCGACGACGGCGGTGGCAGCGGCAGCGTCTGTGTCTGCACTGCAATTTCACCATGCCCCCACTCAGACGCTGTCTGCGTCATGTATAGCATATATGCTCTTACACGTACAGCTACACTCCCACACACACACACACACACTTAGCACACACGGCATTCTGGTGATAATTTCGCCATGACACGCAAAACTGAACCAATTTGTTTGCATTCCCCCTTTTATTGTATTCTCGTTGTTGTTGTTTTGATTGTTGCAATCCAAAACACAAACTAATTAATATTTACAAAAACAATAGCACAAGCCAATGAAAATTCCGCCGTCGCTTTAGATAAGCCTATAAATAGCCCGAGAGAAATAATTTTGTGGCAGACTGTGCGGCGTGCTGCATTTAACGCAATAGACGCCAAGCTTATGAGTATGTGTGCGTGCGTGTGTGTGTGTGAGTGTAATATACTTGTATGGGTGCACTTTTATCTGAAAAGCTTTGCGACGCTTGGCCATGCCCACGTAATGGAATAGAATGTGCTCAGCCTGAGCTTGATAAAGCCTTTCATGCTTAATTAGCTGTGAGCACTTTTTATGCATAATTAATTACTTATTAATTACTTGATTGTTATTGAAGCTAACCAAGTAATTATAGCATTTAATCAAGTTCGAAGCAGAAGCTAAAAAAAACACTCGTTTTACGTCAACTTCATGCCTTTAAGGATTTCATTTGCTTTGATAGAATAATTCTCTTTGAATACAGAAGATGCTCAGATTAGTGCAACATATGGTTAGATAGGATGCCATTCGAATCCACATTGAATCACTAGACAGCCCTAATTCAAACCCGAATTTTAGTTAATCAATGAGTAACTTAGTTTTGGTCAATTGCCTCAATGGTCAGCCTGTGACAGTTCAATACATTCAGACATATAAAATATACGGCCAAAATATGTATCAAATTTGTCTCCATATATATGCAGATCTGTATATAAATATATATTTTTATAGGGCATACTGATGCGCACATAGATACATAATTTAGTATGTTTATGGCTGGAGACGGCAGTAACATCAGCAGCAGCAGCAACGACAGCATATTTGATATTAACATATGATTATCACAAATTTTACTTCCATTTTGATGTTTTAGTTTTATAAGTTTCATCAATTTTGCATAAGAAATACATAAATGCCCATTAATACATTTACATATAAATAACGCGACAGTTGCCAATGAAACAACTAAAAGCCTCAACAACAACAACAACAATGTCAGCAAACGAGCCTCTTCGAGCCTAAGTCTAAGACATTTTTACAGTCCGTCAGCATCTGATAATCTGATCATTGTCTCATCATTATAATTTGTTAGCCCCACTAATGGCAGCTCCAGCAAGCGAAAGCGAATCGCTTCGAGAGTTTCCCAAGAGGGATTTTTGCTGCATTTCCACTGATTCATATTTGACAGATCTTTGGTAAAGAATATTTGGCTCGTAGATGCCCAGCATATGATTGTTGTCATAGATCTGTGAGAATGACAGTCTTAGCTACCATTTCACTAGTTCCATAAGAATATGCCTGTAAATAACCCTTAAATCTTACTCTGTCGAGAGCCTACTCAATTTGATTCCAGACAGTTATGGAGATATTTATCAGAATAAAGAGAAGAGAGAGAAGCTCATGGATATATATTCATAAATTTATCTATATACAGCTATAAAACAATTGTAAATAAATCTTACGACTATTCAATTGCAAAGATACTCCATATATATATTTATGAAGCTCCTACGTTTTGCGCTCACAATATCAGCCACTCCAAAGAGCTACAAATTCTCGCAAAATAATAATTAAAATTGAAAATTAAAGCGCATATATAATTAAAATTGTTTGCATATTTTGTGTATTATTTAGCTTTCTGTTATTGAATGCCAAATGTGGCTGACATTGTCGGCTCGGGCACTGAGAATGGGTTAGTAAATAAATAATTGAATAAATATTGTAAACAAATGTTCTTGTTTGCAACGCACATGAGTTTGCTCTTCGTTGTTGTTGCTGTTGTTGTCGCTGCAACAAATGAGCTTGTCAAGTTAAATGGCACACACAACATGCAGTCCGTGCTAGTGTGTGTGCGTGTGTGTTTGCGTCAGTTGCCGCCATTTTGTCTGGCGCGCTGCTGCAATGGCAGCCAGTAAATAACAAGACAACATGCGCTGCACACAAGGCACCACGCGGCGTATTAGTAATCTTAATCAAGCTTGACTAACAGCAATTGCTACTACAGTAACGAGCCAAGATAAATGCTTATTTACAAGAAGCACACATACTACATATGTACATACTTACATAAATTCACTCACCATGCCAAGCTAAGCCATGGCTAACTTTTCTTGACATCAAATTAAATTGCTGACCATTTGGCCATTGAGGGTAAACAAACTTTATGGCTGCATAAAGCTGAAGAAAACTGAGAATTTACATTGAAACTGAATGGAAGACATAAAATATCGAAATACTAAATGCTTACCTACAATGAGATATCAATTATTATATTAATTAACTACTTATATAGGCTTGAAGTTTTTATTATTATTAAATTAAATTGAATAATCTATTGAAGTATTAAAAGAAAACTATATTATAAAAGAAAACCCTGAACAACTCTACATCTAAAAGCATTCTTATATAAGGCGAACTAAATTGATAGAAATTTGATTGTTGAGCTAAATTCTAGACCATAATAGGGTTATTTATTCTCGGAAATTTGGAGCGCACACATGATTCAGTTAACAGATTTCAGTTATTGTAATACACACAATTAACACGTCCATGACGATGATGATGTTGACTATTATGATGATGATACTCAAATATACAACAACAACAACAACAGGCAAGAGCAACAGCAAAAAAGAAGAGATAAATAAAAAAGTAGACAAACTCGGTGGCAGGTTCAACGTCACGTTGAGCAAACTGCCCTCGAGCTGCGAACTGAGAGCAGCAGTTGCAGTTGCAGTTGCAGCAAAAACAACTATAACAACAACAACAACAACAATTGCTATAACAACTGCAACACGTTTTCACATGGAGCCTCAAAGTGGTCTCCGGTCGTGTGGTTGTCACAGAGCCAGCCGGTCACTTGTCTGGCTCTCGGTCTGCTATCAGCTACAATACATGACAACCCCCACTGCCTGTTGCTGGCCTGTCGAGGTCCGAACATGAAATCGTAGCACAAAAGATATATGAGCACATCAACGTGAATTAACAGACACATTAAGCGATACGGATCTGTGTGTGGAGTCGTCTACACACGGAGCTAAACACGAGACCACGAGACGAGCCAACTGAGAGAGAGCGAGCCACAAAAACGAACAACGAAACGAAAGACTCTGGCAACGAACTATCGGCGTGCTCTGCATGCCTCTGCGGCTGAGAGGCAGAGGGTGGCGAATCGAAGTTGAGTGCACTTTGAACTCGATGCTATTCAAACGGAAGTGTGCGCTAAGCAACTGAATCATGTCAATGGAATTTCCATGCTCCACGCTTAGCATACTTATGAGAAACATTTTTATGGCATATCCAATTTCAGAGATAATGAGCGAGATGGAGCTAGGCAGAGCGAGATGGATGTATAGAGCAAACAAAACAAAACAAAACCTAACATAGAACACGCCCGTTCCTGAGGCTCCATTCCATCGAGCCATCCGTGTAGCTATGTCTCTCTGTCTATGTATCTGTCGATTTGTATGTGTTGATGTTGTTTGTCTTTTGGAACACAAAACGAAAATATGCAAACAATTCGCATTTGCGTGTTAATCAATAAATTTGACTGTGAAAACCATTTTGATTGTTGAATAATATCTACATACTATAAATGTCGACGTCATATGCCCCAAACACTTACACACACGCGCGCAGAGAGGCCGTTAAAACGAAGACAGCGGATGGACAACAACAACAATTATGAAGCAGGCTTGACCTAGTGGACAGAGCCTAACTGACAGATACCCTGTACTAGTAAACAGCTGTTAGGATGAATTCTAATTTTATGTGTTGTTCGTTGGGTAACTTAAAATTTATCTAATATAAAAATATTATAGAAAGACAAATTGTTATTCTGTTAAAGTTCTATAGCAAAGTCTTTTATATTTTCTTCTTATTCCTTTATTAGCATTTTCCTATTTCTTCTTTTATAATAATTTTCTCAATTATCTCCTACCCTCTCCAGTGATCTTCTCCATTTACAGGGTACAGCAAAAACATGTTTCTTTATATTATATGCGAAATACCATATATACACTTTGCTAGTAAATTGTTTATAGACAATTTTTCTATTCGATCAGTTGGCATTTTTGTGCATAATTTAAAGAGCTGTTGCTTTTGTGCATTGTCATTAAACAAATGTGCCAGAAGCGGCTCGCGAAGTCTATAAAAAATATATAAAACAAGAAAGAACAAGCAGCTTAACACACCGAAGAGGAGATGCTCTCTTGAAGAGAGGGCATATAAATAGATATATACTGTATATCCTATTCGATATATAAACATTATCTGGAAGTATTATTAAAGTTTACTATTCATGCTATTCATACTGATATCAGATGTTCAGTTTACTTGAATATATATATACAAATGCTTACCAGCATTTCACATTTTATAACAGCACGATAATACCATCTCTTGAGAGAGTATCAAATACTTAAAAAATCACAGTAACAAATACAACAACAGCGAAATTTCGGGTTTATCGCGTCACACGCTGGAATTCCCGTATATCGTCTAATTTGTTGTTGTTTTTTGGTTTGTTTTCTTCTTCTTCTTCTCTTTCTCTCCTTCTCCCTCTCGCCCACTCTATCCCTCTCTGTCTTTCTAAAATTGTTTACAGCCTGTGGACGGGGCTCATCTTCCAATCAATAAATCCGGTTTCGAAAATAACAATTTTATATTTATATGTTATTTTGATTAACTTTCGCTCAAAAATAATTGCACAATACATACAAAAAATTGTTTGAAAACTAATTTTTTTCCACAAGCAATATATATATTTATTTATTTTGTTGTTATCTTTGTTCGTTTTTCATGATATTTTCGTCAACTGTTGTGCGTGTGTGTGTGTGTGTGTGTGGAATGTTGTGCCAGCTGTGGCACCCCTCTTCGAAACAAAACAAAAATAAATAACTCTATAACTTTGACTTTGGCGAAGCATTTGCCGGGCTTCCGCATAAATGAATATTGTCAGCTGGCTGATCCGCCCCGAACCGGGCCGCTCTATAAATATGAAAAACTATAGACGACTTCATACACTCGCTCTGTCTGTGTATCAATTAATTGTTCTGTTCTATTTATAGAATTTGCGGTAAATTTGCTAATAATACTCAAATTTCAACAATGCCTCCTCAAATGCTCAGCATTTCGAATTAACCACATGAGTTGCTTAAATATGCATACACATGGATACAAATGCTCTCCCTCATTGCAAGTGTGTGTGTGTGTGAGAGAGTGTGTGTGGCTGTTGCTGTTGCTGTGTGTGGGCTTTTTGCAATATTCAAATTTGGCATACAAATATGGCAAAGCTGGACCAGATTGCGACAATTGTGCAGCTCGCATAGCCATGACTAAGTAAAAGTTCATGTATTGCCAATTGCCGATTGCCAGTTGCCAATTGCCAGTCTGCCCAAAACAGGAAACGGCAATGGAAACTCTCTTTAGATTATTCTGTGATCAATCAGTTAAGCTTCAGATAACTGCATGTATCTGTCTGTGTGCATGTAAATAAATCTTCACATGGGTGTTAGCCAACTGAAACTCAGACTTGGCTTGGCAGACCTCAAATATGACACATTTCTATAAATACATCTATATCTATTTCCGGCTAACATTTCTCCAATTAATTAATCACTTTTTAACAAATTTACTGGAGTAAAAAATCTGTTTGAAATTGTGTATGTAATTGTTTTACACGGAACTTAATTTATAAATAAATTGTTCCTTTTTTTTCAAATAAATATATATTTTTATATTTTCTGCAAAATGCCAACAATTATTTTTATATCTTGAGAAAAATGTATATGCCAAAAAAAAAATATTTATTGCTTTATTTTTGTCCTCATAATTTGAACCACATTTTTTGCCCAAAATCGTTTGGGAATTAAACAAAAATTTGAATAAACAAAGTTAATCCTAAACTCATTTTCGTTTCGTTTATTTTCAAGCACATTTTTTGCCCAAATTCGCTGGTGCTTGAGCCGTGAGCCGCTCAAATCTCAAGTCTGAAGAAAATGTGGTTTCATTTGCAGTGATTGAGTGCTCGATGATTGCACAAGACGATATCTTAAATGTGTCCAAGTACTCACTTATGAAAACTTCAATTGAATTTGGCATATGTTGGCCGACATTTCAAGCTATGCTGTCTGTGTGTGTGTGTGTGTGTGTGCGTGTGTGGCACAGTTTGCAACAGCAATTGCTGTCTGTTATGCGCATGGAGCTAGGGTTAGGGCCTTAAGTGCCTGACATGAAGACAAAAGACAGGTTCTCAGCTGTTGTTGTTGTTGTTGTTGTTGCGCAGGCTAATAGGCTCCGTTGTTGCCGTTGTTGCTGCAGTGTTCCTTTTGTTTTGTTGTGTCACTTTTAATCTCGAATGCAGTCGTGTGGGGCAGGCAGAGGAGCAACTTTTATAGGCTCGCCACTGTGGGTATAAATTTTGTTAGCAGTGGCCTTTGTTATAGTCGTTGTTGTTGTTGTTGCTGTTGCTGTTGCTTGGATAACCATCAACGTCAACGTCCACGTTGCTGTCTTCATTTGCCGTAGTTGTAAGCGCCGCTTGTCGCCGCATTCAATTGTGCCCAATCACATTGCCCGTTTGTGGCCCTCGAGCTGCTTTCGGCCATGCCCTCAGACCGCCGGCGCAACAACAACTGTTGACAAATGTGCGTCTTTTTGGCCGTCTCGCAGTGTTGTTGGCGAACTGACTTCAATATGCAAATCTATTGAAATTAGTTGCCAACGTTGCCAAGCAGAGCCAACTTTGTCGATCGGGCGCGCTGCTAGCCCGATACGAAGTCGAGTCTTGTAGATGTTGTTGCTTTTATTGCTGCTGTTGCTTCTGCTGCTGTTGTTGTTGTTGTTGTTCTTGTTGTTGTTGTACAATTTGCATGATTTGCCAAAGCTGTTGTTGTTGCTGCTGTCGCTGTTGTTGGCGCCATTTGTTTATTATCCGTGCCCTGTCCCTCTGGCTTACTGACTGATCTTGTGCCTCTTTTGTTGTGTGTGTGTGTGTGTTTTGTTTTAGTGCTGAGATCCGCAGTTAATTGAATTAAAGGCGGCGACATGCCGGGCCCAAAAACCAGGCTAAAAGCCAACGTAATTGGCAGCAACAGTTGCAGCCAGTTGGCCAGCCGCTAATGGCCAAGTTTTTAAGTGGAATTCCTCGATAAGCCTCCGCACGCACCAACCAACCATCCAACCAAGCAGCCAAGCAGCCAAGGCACTCACTACTATGCTAACCACCTCAACGGCTACCTACCGCACATCGTTAGACCTGGTCTAGACAGAGGTCTGCGTGCTCGGCGTGAACCCTTTTCCTTTGTTTCAGCTCGTCAGGCAATTTGTTGCGCCCCTTTACCGGGCCGCCTTTAAAGGGACAGGCCGCGAGACGCTTACCTTAATTGCCAGCTTGACGCCAGGCTGACGCCAGCTAGACGGCATTAGAATTCCTCCTACTACCCCTCAGATCGGTTGCAAACTGTGTAACCGAAACCGAAACCCCATAATCAGTGACCCCTGCCCTTGTCCGCTGCTCCCTTGCTCCTTGCATTTAATTGGCACGATTCGCGCGACGCGTCGTCATGCAATTGGCCGCTGGGCGGTCAATTAAATCAAAGCGTTTATATAGTAACTTGTCTTAAATTAAAAAAGAAAACAACAACAACAACAACAACAACAGCAACAGCAGCAGCAGCAGCAACTCGCTAATTTTTATCCAGCTGCCAGCTCTGTGTCTATTTATAAGCTCGACTCGGGCCGTGTCAAGTGTTCTCCAGCGCACATCAACCTCGACTTCAAATATTATTTCCCATATATGTATGTACACACATATATTTTTTAAGGTTTTTTTTTTTTGGGTGCACACGATAAGCACCAAGTACAAGGTTCCCATTGAAGTTTTGGTTAAGATTCTCGTCTCGAAACTATCGCCGCTGTTCCGCTGGAGGTTTTGCCACTTCAATGTCAGCTCGTGTGTTCTTAAGTTCGGCCCAGTACAAAGAGCGCCACAAAGTAAATATACTCGCCCCGAAAGTGCGTAGTTCCAAGTGTTTTCTTTAGAGTTTTGGCTTGACTTTTGATATCGAGAGTTCAGCTCGTTACAATAATTTGTTTGCACAACACAATGGCGTTCTATTTCGGTGGATACGCAATATATTTAGAATTAGGCAACAATCTAACTACTATTATAATGATATGTGAGTGTATGTAATGGTGTATTACTATCATTTCATAGTTGAAATTTGAAGTGAATTTAAGACATTATTTAAGTTTAGATATTAATTGTAAAAATATTATATGCTCTATAAAATGGGTCACATTTATAAATTTGCCTGCCGCAAGCTTTGTCCTCGTGCAATATACCCCACACAACACGCAGCATACAAAGAGTTTTATAAACACAGCTGCATAGCATACGCATACGTGCATATAGTAGCATATATGCATTTCTATATATATATAGTTCTCTCTCTCTCTATATATATATAATACATGTGTATTGTCCTTGTCAACAGCAATCCGGTGACAAATTGCAGCTAATCAGCAGCAATGGGAACAACAGCAACAGACAACCGAACAACATTATTTCCAGCTTGAATGAGGTTCCGTTTCGACTTTTGTTCTGCGAGGTGCGCTGTGAATCTTATCAATTGCAGAAATTAACATATATATACATATATATAGAGTCTATTATACATAGCAAATGTGTTCTCTATATATACATACATATGTATGTGTATGTGTGTGTGTGGCGCGTTATCAGTCTGTGTGACAATTTTTTAATTGGCTGTCTGTTTTAACATTGTTAGGTCAAGCACCGCATTCGGCATGACAATCTGCCAGTTCGTTGCATGACAATGCAGCCAGCATTAGGGTGCGTCACGACAGATCCGATCACACAGAGACTATGCAGAGAAGGTGTAAGCAGAGTGTGCGTAGTAAACAACAGACTGATTCATCGTTGCCATTGGCTATAAAGCTAGTTTATAATGCCATGTCCCGAGAAAGAGCCACTTTGTTTCCAATAAATCGAATGGGTATACTATATTAGGTGATTTCTGACTTCTGATTCATCGCTTTATTGAGATCGAGTTCAAGTTCTATTTTAGCATCCGCTTTCATGGCGTTAGGAGCGGCAAATGTTGGCGCCACTTTGAAGCAAAACAATCAATAAACTTGGGCAAAAAAAATGAAAAAAAAAAAATGTTAAGTTGGTTTTTGTTTGTTTTGATTTTTGCCAGATTTTTTTATTTTTGGTTTTTTCTCCGAAAGATTTGGTGTTGCCCAAGACAACTAGAAATAATAAAAATTATGCGGAGAGCTACAAAAATGAAATTAATTATAAGTCAAACAAGCATTACAATATTGCCTGGCGCCAGACGCAAAAATCATTAACATTTTTATGACCCGGCGTACAACAAAGAGCACCACACATATATCTATCAGATGGCATTACCTGTGTGCCACACACACGCACACGCACACTTGCCCATGATCATAAATCGCAACTAATAATGTCCAAGTTGTCTAACACCTAACAGCCGCCATAAAGACAAATCGATACACAGAGAGATAGATAGATACCCGACAAATAGCCAAACGGCCAAATGGCCGAACGGAGTTTACCTTTTGGGCGTACGTGCAAAATCGATGGGTATTGACCAGGCCAACATGATTCGCAGAATTCTGTAGTGTGTTGTGTGCAGTGAGAGCTGAAGATCGAGTGAAATGTGGACGACTGGGCCGGCCCGTGGCCAGGCCTCATCTTGATGGCCATCATAAAATTCAAAATACCGAAAATCTCGAAAAGCGTCCAACAACAATTTCGCCAGAGAGCAAATGGTTTCCATTTAGACCCTAGGCGGCAAGTGCAAATCTTTTGGCTGGATCAGAACCGTCTCACTGACTGACTGACGACCAGCTTGCATTAATTTATCCCGAATAAATTTATCTCACACTGGTTCGGATTGGCAAAGTCCACAAGTTGTATGAAACACCTGCACAGCTCGCTAAATTCTAAACAAAAACACAAAACAAATTTCTATTTTCAGTTTTTATTGTGGCGCCTGCACTGTGTATTTTTAAACTGACCGGCTTGATCTTTTTTAACACTATTTTTTCAGCAATATTTCAAGAGCAGCTACAACAACAACGAACGACAACAACTGCTACTGGGAATACAACAAAAAGAACACACACACACAGAAGAAGAACAACAATAACAACAACAACACCAACAACGAGATTCGTTTTCTAGCTATACAAATTTGATGCAAATTTCTGTGAACTTGCGCCAACAAATTGCGAAAATGTGTTGCAAATCTAACGCCATGTGGAAATCTCTAACGTCATCGAGTGACCAGCAACACCAACAACAACAACAACCAGTGACGACAACAACAACAACCACACAGAGCACACAATGTCATGGCCAGAGCCAAAGGCACAAAGGCAACAACAACTACAAGAGCCAGCCGCATTTTCTGGTCCGAATTTGTACCCTCGTCTTTATTGCGATGATTGCCCTGAATCAACTGGAAACTGCAGCAGCCGGATTTCGAGAGGGCCTTTCGGGTGAGTGCAATTATATATTGTACCTTTTATAAGAGAGTTCAGATCAAGAAATCAACATCATCAATCATGGTTGAACAAATGTTGAATATTAAAGATCTTGTTCTACATTTTAAATGATGGGGCATTCTTTATATCTAAAACTGCTTTCCGTGTTAGTAACATAGTTAGAGCTCATCTAAAAATAATATGAAATATGTAAAGAATTTATGTTTTCTAAAAATATCCAAGCCTGTATTAAATCCATCTATCATTTGCCTCTTGACATTAACTCCCATAGAAACAATCAGTCAGCATTTAAAGACTTATATATTAATACGTCTAAGGCAAATGCCAATCAATGTTTTTGGTCTTCAGCATACATATATCCATGGGCATGACTGGCAGTAGCATCCTATGCATATATCTATATTTATATAGAATCAACATTTACTTTTGGCATACACAAAGTAAATTCTTATTATTGTAACTCGTTTAGTTTTCTGTGGCTAATTTGCCGCATTCTTAATCTAGTTTTCAGCATTAGTTTCAAGATCATTTCCATAGAATGGAAATCAATTGAGATTGTCAAGCGAGTCACCTGACGCTTCGCCAGCTGGCAGCAGAGAGGTTCTGTTTCTCTTTCTGTTTCGACAGTTTCACCCTGCAACTCGTTGGCCTTCACCTTTACCCAGAGGTATTACGAACAGTAGTAGTTGTAGTTGTTGTTGTTGTTGCTCTGTACGGACTGTATAGGCTGCCCGTTAAGACGGTTCATTACGTTGCGCACCCTCTACCCTCCAGCCTCTAGCCTCTAGTCTTCAACCGCCCTGCACGGCCTAGGCGCCCCCCTTCCTCCCCACCGCTCTGTTGGCCACACGTGCCGCTGTGGCGCTCCCAACACTCTGCCGTCGCTGTCTCGCGCTGGCGCTTAATCTGTGATTGTGATTAATCAGACGACGCCAGCGTCCAGCGTCCGGCGTCGCCAGCTGTCCGGCTGGACGGCTACTGAGCGTATTTGATCGCTGCCAGTTTTTAGTTTTATTTTCTATTTTTTTGTTCTTTTATATATATTTCTAATTTTTTATTTTCGTTAATTTTTTTTGTTTTTTGATTTTTGTGTTCTTTAAACATATTGAGTGGGTTTTTTTTATGGCATTCGAGTGTGTTAAATGAAATAAAAAATCGCATAAATTAGATATACGTATTGCAATTTCGATATCGGGTTACTTGAACAAGGTTCATTAACTGTCGCCCGCTAGATGGGCAGCCGGCCAAAAGAGAAGGGCATGAACCGTATCCGTCTCCAGCTAGAAAGTTCCAATAGGAACTAAATAACTTTTCCACTTCATTAGAGCGCCAATGAATTTGTTTATGAATGAAGGTGGTCCCGAAAAACAAAAGAACCGACCCACAGAAATGGCACAGCAGGACACAAATGCATAACAGGAAAGCGAACAATGCATCTAAATACCAAAAAAGAACAGAAAGAAATACAAATGTGGATAATGTCGCAAAGGGCCCAAAATCGAACAGCGCTCGCGCTGCAGCATCTGCAACTGTATCTGTATCTTTGTATCTGTGTGTGTAGCGCCGGCGTCTTCATTTATCAACGAACACGCTGAGTTCGTGTTCTGTGTGTGCGTGTGTGTGTGTTAGTGTGTGTGTGTTTATCAGCACATTGCAGGTGGTCCCACAAAGCCAGCCCCGGGCTTCGGGACGGGCCCTGCAAGTCAGCCTGGGGTCGCTGTGCCGACGTTTCCGTTTGCCTTGCTGCGTTTCACTTCTGCATCGTTTCGAATCGTTACGTTGAAATACCCTGTATAAAAGTTAGGAGCGATAGAAACAGAGAGTATGGGAATATAAGACCTGGTAGAGCCTTTGGATATACTATGGGCTACCATGCATACAATTCAGTTTCCCTTAAGAACATATTAATTGTCAAATATATGAAATAGCAACCTTATGGTATATAGAAGATACTATACGGATATACATATGTACATATAGTAAAAGTAGATTTAGTTACAACCGAATATACTTAGAGTACAGGGTATCTTCAACGACTTGAAACGACTTTCAACTGCTCAGCAGCTACCTCGCTTGTTCTTTGTGCTGTGCTGTCGACTGGAACATGTTTAACATGCGGCGTTTGCTACTTTGACTTAGCGCCGGTGCCAGAAGTTTCAAGAAGCAGACGAAGGTAAACCAAACAAAGAGTAACCCAAAATGCAAGCGGCCAAGGAGTTGAGGGAGGGGCAAAGTGCGCGAGAGCGCAGGAGGTGTGTTGCTTTCTGATCTGGCAGGGCATGTTTGGCTACACACACACACACACACACACACACACACACAGACAGCTGTACGGGGAATGCTGATAAAGTGGCCTAATCTCTTTGACCTGTTTGGTTTTTGTTGTTGTTTTGGGAACGGCGCTGCGGGTCACGTGCTGGATAACATCTCAGTCAGTGGGCAATTTCCGGCTAGGTCTGATTGTAAATTAAATATTTGATTATTTGTTATTTGGTTTATTTGAGAACGTCAGCTCAGAGCTAACAGGAAATCGTTGTTGTTGTCATAGTGAGTCTGCCCAGCAATTTATGGATGACAAGTTTGTTTGGGCAACTAGAACAGCAGCTTGTTAACCATGGAAGACAAACACACACCATTACATACTTATTCATATTCTTCTTCTGCTTCTTCTTCTTTTCCCAACAGGCATTATGGAATCCTGTGCCAACGAAGGCGAAGAGGTGCAAATCAAAGGCATACAGAACGCCAAATGCTTCAAGTGCACTTGCCAGGTGAGTCGCAACTACGAACTATGTTAAGTAAGCCCCATGTCTCTAGGCTCTAGGTTCTAGGCCCAGCAGGCAAGCGGCTCCAGCGAGCTGCGCCAACAAAAAACTGGACAGCCTTTGACCCGAAATAAAAAAAAAAACACCCAGCAATATATGTGAAATGAAATACAAATACTAAATAAATCTATGGCTGTCGCTGTCTGGCGCTCTGCATGAGCGACGCCAGTGTCCAGCCAGGATGCGGCCATGTGTCGTACATTTCGCCTGCCAGCCCCGAAAGTATTTCAAATATTTGCCATTAGACAGGCAGCGAATGCAATGCCAAAAGCATGTACCGAGCGACGGGCAGGACAACTGGGAGAGACAGAAGGGACGGACAAGTTATAAATAAGAAGATACTTAAATGTTGAAATGTTCGAGAGATAACTGTGCGTATGCATAATATTTCCAGCCATGTGAAAAGACAGAGGAAAATTGAGCAAAAGCAGAAAATATTTTATGCAAAATTAAAGCAAAGCCTGAAGCTGATTCATTTCTGCTATAAGTGAAGCAAAAATTTTTGTGAATATAATGAGCACAGCTTTAAATAGTATCAGAATAAAATCAACAAATAGTATTAGCCAAATGTGAAATAATTTCTCAGCTCAGAGTTTTGACAAATTAAGATATTTATCTCTCGGCCTTAACCATGTGCTCAGAATTTAAAGTAAGTAAAGCTCTTGCAAGTTGCTCTCAATCATTAGCTGCTCGAGAGCATTTGAAATAACAAATAAATTCAATCAAGTCACATACATATTCTCCATGTAAATCCCAAAAAACTGAAGCTGCTCACTTAATCACGGCTAGCCGGGGACAGACAGACAGAGAGACAGACAGAGAGACATATCAAGCGCTGTTAGAAGTTCGCTAATGAGCGGATTTCCAGTTGCCAGATAGCAACGGCACCTTTTCGCTGAATGTTTGCTGGTGGTTTCTGTGC
The DNA here is from genome assembly GCF_054131105.1 of Drosophila navojoa. Classification (NCBI taxonomy): domain Eukaryota; kingdom Metazoa; phylum Arthropoda; class Insecta; order Diptera; family Drosophilidae; genus Drosophila; species Drosophila navojoa. The sequence continues at coordinate 11,532,585 of NC_142893.1, forward strand.
ATTTGTTTGGCTTTTTTTTCACAAAGAAAACAAATTTTAATAATCACAATAATAATAAATAAACGCACAGGCCGCATCGCTCGGCGTTCGCCAGAAATTGTTATGATGCAAGGTCGTCAAACGGGTTTGCTGCGACATGACAAACGCTAACCACAGGTTGGCCGATCGTTTGACAAACACTTGGCGCCGTGTTTTTTGTCGCCGTCAACGGCTACCGACGGGGGCTAACACAGAAAGCGCGCTGCGCGCTGCTGTACGGCGTCGTGTCGTCATTAAGCGGCGACAACGGCGACGGCGACAGCGACGGCAGCAGCGGCAGCGCGTGCTGTTGACGCTGGCGTTGCCAGACCGCTGCATGCCTGTTGCTAATTTGCGCTAAGCGCTGCTAAATGCCTCTGCTCCATTTTAAGCGCCAAGAAGCTTTCGCGACGCCAGCTGCGACGACGACGACGGCGACGCTTCGATCGATTTTTATATAGCCTAAAGGCAAGAGCTGATGCTGCGGCCGTCGCTCATTATTGTTGTGCTCAAGCCAAGGGGGCGTAACCAAAAAAGAAAAAAGAAAAAACAACTTACAAAAAAGAAGAAAAAACAATGCCTGGCGCCACCTCACTTTAAGTTGTTGGCGCCATGCGTTGCGCCTGCTCTAATCGAGCTACCTGTCTCGCTCAGCAGCTAACGCGCGCTCACTCTCTCTCCCTCTCGATCGTGTTCACTCTCTCGCTCCAACTGCGACTGCGCGCATCGCAAATTCACGATCGATTGAGCGCATTTATTTCCTTTTTCTGATTTGCCGACTCTTTAAGCTCTCTCTTAAAGCTGTGCCAAGGCTAGGCAATTGAATTGCCAGTTCCATGCTCAGCCCGAGCTATAAAGCACACACTTTATGATTACTTCTATTCATGCTCCACTCACCCGCACACATGCTCAAGCACTCACACACCCATTCACTCTTCAGTCTCATTGTAATATTTGCAAACGCTTTTGGTGATTTGCTGATATTTTATGGCTGACGTTTATTATCTTATATATCTTGATATATGTATAGATATCGCATATTAAGTACAATCCGCGCATCCTGCGTGTCCTGTGTGCTGTTGTCTTTCAGCCAGCCAGCCAACCCACCACCCTCCCTCTGCCCAAGCACAATCATACAAATTGCCCGCTTTTCATCTGTTCTGGCGCGTCCTTTCGCATATTCGCGCTTCAGCTTGAATTTGTTAACAAATTTTGTTTTTATGGCAAAATTATGCTGAATGCGCATTGCTCTCCTAATAGCTTATGATTTAAGCGTTTCCCTTTTCAGTTTTTTTTTTTTTGCCGGCCTCTGCCAGTTGATTGAGCAAGCTATTTTTTACGATTGATATTTGCAAATATAGTTTGGTTTTTTCTAAAAAGAGACTAAGCTGTGAATATTGTAGGTGGACGGTAGTAAAATTTGCTTTCTTGCATGGGTTACACTTTTTTACGATTATATTCATAATCTGATGACTCAGTTTGAGCTGTTGAAAGCAGGAGTTAAGAATACTTAACATGATAATATGTGGCATATTAAAAATTTTACTGTCTGTTTACTGTATTAAATGTGAATTTAAGGAAGAGACATCATTAATAATTGGGAAAAAGAGTAAACAAAGTATTGAAAAATAAATAAAAAAAATATATGCAACATTTGAGAAACTATATAAAAGAGACATATTCATGGGAGGCTATTTCTAGGGGCACTTGTCAAGAAATCATAATTCATAAAAATATCAAAATTAATTAAATTGAAGATGACTTAACGATTCTAATGAAAAACATTAAAGACTCGTTTATGCCAGATATTTTTAACATTCAAATATATGTTTCCTTCATTGATTTTAAAACAGGGGAGAGCTAAAAGTATTTTTCATAACATTAACAGCTAAATAAAACAAGAAATATTATTTGTATTCAAAACAGATCGAAGACTTAATACTCTGCTGGGCAAACGGCTATATCAGCTGTAGATTGTCTGTAAATCTTTATATATTTATATAGTCTTCCTCTATGCGCTACACATTCCACAATCCCAAACACACTTTACACTCAACATACAGGATATCCCACATGCTTCTCATTTTGGAATTCCAACAACTGTTAATCCAATGAAATTCCACATTTACAGAGCTCAGCTCTCGTCTAACCCAACCCAATATAAACCGATCCGATCTGAGCCAACTAGCTACCAAGCTAGTCAAATTCAACAACTAGCCCACAAGTGACAAAATACACACATGAACATAAAAAATAAAAGCACAGTTTGTCATTACCATATTCTATGAGGCGCAGCGAGAGCCCAGTCTACAGTCTACAGTCTACAGTCTAGTAGAGTCTTTGGCCAAGTTTGCCTAGCAAACGTTTAAGTTGAGCAGCTAACAGTCAACAGTCAACAGCGAGCAACAACAAGAGCAAGCGACTAGCGAGCGGTTTGAGTGGCTCACTGGCCAACTGTGCGATTGGTGCGGTGCGATCGGCTCGATGGCTGGGGGGCAGGCGGTGCTGCAGAGGTGGGAACGTGGCGGCTGCCGAATGGACTGGTGTTAAAACTGATCATGTTTTGTCAAACGCAAGGTCGTTGGAGGCCGTTTGCAAATGTGGTTCTGCCACTGTGGCACACATAGATATACACACACACACACACACACACACACAAACACACATGTGCTTTGGCATTCGTGATTGCCGCTGGCGAAAAACAACAACTACAACAACGAAAAATCTCAGCCTCTACTTAGCAGCTTGTCCGTTGCCGGGTCCGGGACGCGCTTGGCTGCCTTCGTGGCGCCTTTTCTTTTTTTTTTTTTTTTTTTTTAATAGCAACCTTTGCTAGCAGCTACTAGACAACATCAGCAACAACAACAACAGCAACTGCTTTGGCGATGCTTAACTTTCATGTTGTCTGAAATATTTCTATACCGGTTCCCGATTAGAAAGAAAGAATTTCAAAGAGCATAAAAACATCGGCATCTGGAAATGCGTGAAGATCGTCTCAGCTGCTTCACACAAGCTCGCATCTACGGATTCAAGAGCATTTGAACTTTGTCTAGCAGCGCAGCATCAGCAACAGCATCGGCATTTACATTTCCATTTCCATTCCCATTTTTCCAACTGCTGTCAACATTTTGGATTTGTTGTCTCTCTGGTTGCCGTTGCCGTTGCCGTTGTTGCTGTATAATAGCAAAGTGCTTTTCAATCTGTCAGTGTTTATTGCATTATGGCACTGAGAGTTACGATGCCCGCACTAAAGGTGCCATTAAAATTCCAACTAACAACTGCCATTAAACTAATACGATGATAAAAATCTCGGAACCGCAAAAACTAAAAAAAAATAACAACGAAACACCTCTCGACTCTCAACTCTCGACTCGACACAATTTTCATAACAATTGCATATTTTGCACGTTGCGACGGCGGCTCCAACCAAATTGAGATCCAATCTGGTTTGCTTGCACTAAATTATACACACACACACCACCTAACACACACACACACAATTGAGCCGCGACATTGTTCAGCCGCAACTGCATACAAATTAGTAAAATATTTTGCCTGTTTTTGGTACGACATCTATCTAGATTTATAGATACATTTACAATTAGCCTCAGACTCTGGCTCACATCAGACACCAGCAACACTAGAGATTTCGTCCCCGTCTCCGTCTCCGTCCTCCGCGCGGCTTAACCTGTCAGCGGGCATCAAACATGCTGGCGACAGCTGCGCGCACAAGGGTTAAAGCCGCCCATTGATTTGATTTGAGTTAGTTTCGGTACGCTCGCTGCGGCCTGCCTTAGAGTGTTGCATAAGCTGCCAGAGCCTTGCCACAAGCTTTTGACTTATGATCGACATCAATTCTAATGCGCCGCTTGCCGCTGTCAACATGTCGTTAACGAAATAAACTGAGCAAAATTGCGCAAAATAAAAAGCAAAGCCAAACCTGCATCACACAGCCACACAATTGCTGCAACTGCTTTAACTGCTGCTGCTGCTGCTGCTGCTGCTGCTGCTGCTGCAATTGCAGTCTAGGCCAAATGAACAAATAAAGCCGCTAGCTGCCCTAATTAAGATTGCAATCAATGCTAAGCCTCTCTGAGTCTACTGAAGGCCTTTGCTAAACATAAAACAATATTTATTATTTCATATTTCTGTAGTTTTACTATCATTAGAAATTATGGCACAAGCTTGCTGTCATTTACTACTACAGAAATCTAAAAAAATCAGAGTAAATAGTCAATTTCCTTAATGGTTTTTCGACAGCTTTATTCACGCAAAACAATTTAGTGCCAGTTCATCGTGTCTGGCTTTAAGGCTTAAAGTTTTTTCTTTCACAACTCACTTTCGTTTCATTTATGACAAAATTTCTGAAAGTACGTTAACTTTGATACTATAGTAGTATTATTTAAATAGTCATATTTAAGTAGTATTATTATTTAAAGAGTAGGATGTTAGTAGTAGCATTTTAGTAGTAGTTTTTTAGTAGTAGTATTGTGGTATTTATTAGATTTATTATTTTTGGGAGTAGAATTAAAATAGTAGTATTTTAGTAGTAGAATTTAAAAAGTAATTTATTAATTAGTAGTATTTTAGTAGTAGTATTTACTAGTTCTCTAGTCATTTTAGCTATTGCCACTCATGAAAACCTTTAGATTTAGCTATCTAATTATTATATTTTTGTATAAAATATAAATGTTAGTGATCTATCTATTTAATGATAAGTCTATATTAACGCCGTGCATTATTTTTTCGTCTTTTATAATCTCCATCATCGACTGTCATTTAAGCTGTTAGGCAATCACATTTCGCAACTATTTTCCATAAGCTCCATCTCAACACGCATTCCAAGCAACCCATCGAGCTGGTTGTAGCGCATCTCAAGTGTCGCTTATGGCCTCTGGCTGGCCACTTGCCCCGCCCCAAAGTGTGCACTCAATCCCATATAATTTTGACTCGTTTGCATCCATAAATTATAAAGACTGCCGAAGGTCAGAGTGCAGCCTGGTTGAACAAATGCAATTTGTGTGAGCGCCAAAGCGAGTGAGCAACTGCAGGTGCAGCCACACTTTGGCGGCAAGTGGCGAGGGGTGTCGAGAGAGAGGTGCAGCTGAATACAAATCTAGTGCTCGGCTAAGTTGAGCATTTGACAGCAATCTCTCACATGATTAAGCGCAGAGATGGTGTGGGGCGAGGTGATCTAATTCATACAGCAATGGGAGACTAACAAAAGGTTTTTCTCTCTTCTCCTACAGAATGGCTTTGTGAACTGCGACAAGAGCTGTCCCTCAATTGATGATTGCTATTTGCTCGACTCCAAATCGTCCAACGACACCTGCTGTCGCAAGTGCAAAGGTAAGCGCAATGCAATTAACATGTAAAGAGCGACGAACTCTAATTAAACTCTTGCCCTAATTAGGCTGCATATATCGTGGAGTGCCCTATGCGAGCGGCGCTGAATGGAGCGACCCGCATGAACCCTGCAAGACGTACAAGTGCATCGCCAGTGTTGTCACCGAAACAACACAAAAATGTTATTCACAGTGCGACGATAATCAGTTGACAGCGCCACGCCCCGGCGAATGCTGTCCGACATGTCAGGGTAAGTCGACTTGTCCCAATCTGTCAACTAGTTCAGCCACTCAACTAGTCACTCACTAAAATTAGCAGCGCCAGCACCACCCAAATACTAATAATGCCACTTAATTCATCAGTTCGTCTGACAAAATAGTCCAAAAACGATCTGTGCACAGATGGTCAGAGTTTTTCCCCCCCCCCCCCCCCCCCCCCCCCCCCTTTTTTTTGCTTTTGTTTTTACATTTTCATTTCATTTTATGTTTTATTTGTATCTATTTTGTGACTCTGCACGATTTGCTTATTTATGGGCTTTAAATTGTCTATTAAGTCGACAATGTGGCATTGCGTTCCAAACAAAACAGAGCAACTTTTAAGTAATTATTTGATAGACTTGCAAATACCCTGCAGCAAATTTTATTGGCTTGAGGGGAAAATGATTCAAAATATAAATCTGTTGTAGAGTGAAAAAGCTAATTCCTTTAATAATAATTCCTGCTTGAAGGCAATTATATAATAAATAATATATATTGATCAAGTTTTCATAGACATCATCATTCTTCAACATCAATCTTAGCACCAGTCTGCCTCATTTGCTCAGTCATTTCATCACACAATTATAATACCCTCGAAAAGTTTACGTGCACTGCAGAGAAAGCCAGCTGTCTGTCATATAATTATGCAACATTAAATTACCCATCGAATGCAGTTTTATGCGTACAGGGTATATTTGGTACGCACGGCCCTCTGCCTATGCAAATAGATCGCTTGGAAACCCGTTTCGACATGTGGAAATTTTCTTGGCTGTCGCCCAAAAAAACATACACACACACATATATATACATATATCAAGAAGAAGACAAATAATACGTTTTTTAAACCGTTGTCTGATGAAAATCACGTTGTTGTTATTGTTGTTGTTGTTGTTGTTGTACACTTTGCAGGTTGCAAGATCAATGGCCAGACCGTTGCCGAAGGCCAAGAGGTTGTCGCCTCGATCGACGATCGCTGCTTGGTCTGCCAATGCAGCGGCAACAAGTTGAGCTGTGCCAAAAAGACCTGCCCCATACTCCAGTGCCCCAAAACGAAGCAGAAGCAGCTGCCCAACGAGTGCTGCCCACGCTGCACCGAACAGCGCGAATTTGTGGCAGTCAAAGGTGAGTACCGAACCTAAGCCCAAGCCCAGCCCCACCTCCTCCCTCAATTCGTAGACAAAAGCGCAGCTGCTCACAAATCTGCTTTCACCCATTTGTCTTTGCAGGCAAGTGCATATTCAACAATAAGCTGTACTACGACAAGACTCAGTTTACTCCGGATCGCTGCACTAATTGCACCTGCCTGAACGGCACATCGATTTGCCAGCGTGCCACATGCCCGATACTGGAGTGTGCGCCGGAGTTTCAGGAGGAGGACGGCTGCTGTCCGCGCTGCATTGTGGCCGAGGTGCGCAGCGAGTGCACCGCCCAGGGCGTCACCTACATGAACAACGAGACCTGGAACATGGGACCCTGCCGCAGCTGCCGTTGCATCGGCGGCAACATCCGCTGCTCGGAGATGCGCTGCCAGCCGGTCAAGTGTCGACCCAACGAGGAACTGAAGGTGCCCGCCGGCGAGTGCTGTCCCAAGTGCCTCGAAACAGCCGGCACCTGCACCGTCTTCGGCGATCCGCACTTCAAGACCTTCGACGGCAAATTCTTCAGCTTCCAAGTGAGTGACATTTCGATATCGATTACAAATGGCCAATGAGCGTAACGCGAACTGACGTTAATGGGCATAAATTAAAAAAATAAGCCATTTAATGTCAATTGATATATAATTACATTACTCGTCCGTCTCACTTATAAAGCTAACATATAAATTAGCCACTCAAAACGGACTTTTATACGGCCATTCGATTTGCATAGACAAGCTATTTTTATGGCCCATTCGCATTGACTGAATATTCTACTAATATCCATAGCTGCAGTTGCCAGTTGGCGGCTGACCACCCGCCAAGAGCGATCATTTCGACGGACATAAAGTCCGTTAATAGTAAGTGAAAATAAAGGGTGTCAAAATAAGCGTAACGGAGCGTAGCGAAATAACTTGTAATTAATTACAGAATAACAGGCAACTATACATACACTCTCACCATAATCATTTTGTTATTTTTTTAATCGTTCACATTTTATTAGCTATAAATTTAATGGCTTTACAAAGCTTGTTCAGCCAGCAACTACGTCCAATCGGTTTTTCACAGTAGTCTCTTTTTATGGCTTTAATGGGAAAAACGGGATTGTCCTCATTTTGAAATGCAGTTACATAAAACCCTCTGCCAAAGGTCATAATTAAATTACAAATTAACTGCAGATGTCTCCAGCTGTCAGTTGGTTCTGCTAATTAAGAAGTTGAGAAGAAACTCAGCCTTATCTATGATCGACTTGTAAAAGGCATTAAGAGAGCCGGAGAACGCTGAACATAGTTTTTTTTTTAGTTTCCCATCAATCAGGCTTTTTATTATATAAGAAGTGAAGGCAATCGAGAAGGCAATCTCTGCCAATAATCCTTCATTAGGTATTAAAGCAAGTCACATCATTCTTTCAATTATTATTCTATAACATATATATATTCTTTATAGTACCTATCTCAACTCTTCCATCGCTTTAATTTCCAGGGCAGTTGCAAGTACTTGCTGGCTGCTGATTGCTACGGCCACAACTTCTCCATACGGCTGACGAACGATGGGCGTGGCACGCGGCGCTCGTCGTGGCCCAAGACCGTGACGCTCAAGCTACGCGGACTGCGCATTAATCTTGGCCAGAAGCTGAGAGTCAAAGTGAACGGCACACGAGTCGCGCTGCCCTATGCGGATCACAGCAGCAGCAGCAGCGAGAATGGCCACGGCCACAATGTGAGCATCGAGCGGCTGGCGGAGGGTGGCATTATGCTGAGGACGGAGCTGGGACTGAGCATCGAGTGGGATGGCAACAACTTTCTGCAGGTGTCGGTGCCGGCGCAGTACAAGCATCACCTGTGCGGGCTGTGCGGCAACTACAATGGCAGCGGGCGGGACGATCTGACGGGCAGGGATGGGCACTCACACAGCGACGACGAGGTGTGGCACTTTGCCAACTCATGGAAGGTGGGCGGACCGAAGTCGTGCTCCAGGGCGAGGGATAATATCGTGGCGCAGCCGACGTGCAACAAGCGTAAGCCCAACTTCTATTGCCGGCCGCTGCGCATCTCGGAAGTATTTGGAAACTGTGATAGTAGACTTAATCCCACGAACTACATCGACTCCTGCCGCATGGACGTCTGCGAGTGCCCCACGGGCAGCTGCCACTGCGACAGCTTTGCTGCCTATGCCCACGAGTGCCGTCGCCTCGGCGTCCAGCTGCCCGACTGGCGTACGGCGACCAATTGCCCCCTGGGCAGCTGGCGGCGCAACGCCACCGATGCCAACTATCGCGGCAACAGCTTCTACGGGGATCCGAGCTTACTCACTGGCGGCGCCGGTGCTGGCGGTGCGTACAAGGCGCGACGCCGCAAGCAACAGCAGCACCGACTGCAGCAGCAGCAGCGGCGACGGCAGCAGAACGAGCTGCAGGAAAATGAATACATCAAGAAACATGTACCCAATAAATTTTTAAGGCCGCGTGCGCCGGCTCGCACGCCGCCGCCCATACACTAAGCACTGAGCATGGATTTAATTATAATTTAGTTGCTATACTCTCACACTCTCACACACCCAGCATACACGCACGCACACACACACACGCAAATTCTCAAGCAGGCTAGAAACATTACTTGAAATGCCAATGGCACGAGCTGCAGCAAAATAATAAAAAGCTTTCGCCAAGCTTTGAGCTTGCTTTTGTCGTTATCCCAGCCAAGCTTAAGCTTACAGCCAGTGTCATTGGGCAGTTCGTTAGCATGGTTAGAAGCAAAGTTCCAGATACGAAATTTGATTTGTATGTACTCTTAGTTGAATCGCGTATACGCACCCATGACAGCACCAGTATTAAGCTAAGCATTATCATCCACCCCAAGTCCGACATCCGCAAGAAGGTCTCTCTGGTGTTACCATTTATACTCTGTTAGCGAACCATCTCATGCTTGCCGCCTGATCCATACATTCATCAAATGCATTCGTTGTCGCCATTTTGTTTAGTTCGATAAGTTTTATTTATTTTAGCTGATAAGTTCTAAAGAAATTTTATAGAGTCCGGCCTAAGTACTACTCGAGAGTATGTTATGTGTCTGTCACTCTATGGTTTTTTAATGTATTTGTATGTGTGTATTATCGCTTAAATAAACTTCATACTACTCGATTACTTAACTCGATAACGATAACTTAGTGTACTTATATATACATATTAAACTATATACTATTCGTAATGTTAGTTAAATAAATTTTAGTTTTGCTTAAAATTTAAGCTTTAAACATTTATGAAAATTGCACAAACAGTATTTTTGCTTAGTTTAAATCTCACTTTAATCTTGCAAAATTTGCTACTGGAAGAAAATCTCTCCAATTATACTTAACTCTTCCCTCTCTCTCTCTCTCTCTACAACTCTCTTTCCCTTTCTCTCTGTTCCCCTTTCTATATAAATATATATATATTACTAACTCAAATCTTAAACTTTACGAAATTCCGTTTATGTCCATAGAAAAAAGGAATATCCAATTAAAATAAAAATAAAAATCAAGTAAAATAAACTGTGTTAATATTTATAAAGTCCAAGATCCAAGTTGCGCAAGTTTATTGCCATTTTCCAATATTTATAATAAACTAATCAAGTTCTTTTACTTTAATATGGCTGGATCTGTAAATGTACGACAAATATATGCTTAAATATACTAAACTCTTTGAAAAAAAAAAAAATTAAAAAAAAGGCAAGAAAAGAATAAAACAAATTTAAATGCAAGAAACAAAATAAATTATAAAAAATTTTAAATGTTGTGTTTAATATTTATAGCAGGAAAAATGTGGGAAAAATAGAAATATGGGTGTTTGAGCATTAAAAGTTATGTTATAAATAGTTGAAAATATACCCCTCAAGAGACCTTAAAGAGGAAGGAAATAAAGGAAACACAGAAATTCAATTCAAAAGTCCACAAGATATGAACTACCAAAGTCAGAGGCTTGACTTGTAGTAGTTTTTCGGTATTTTTTATATATTTCGGTGTCTTGTTCATTCGTCCGAAACCTTATAATTCCATGACTATTTTTGAATGCAAATTGATACTACGGATAAATACGCGTCTAACAAGGCATTCCTCTCGAAAATCGGATGAAAAGTCCGCAAGATATGAACTACCAAAGTCAGAGGCTTGACTTTTAGTATTTTTTCGGTATTTTTGGGTATATTTCGGTGTCTTGTGCATTCGTCCGAAACCTTATAAGTCCTTGACTATTTTTGAATGCAAATTGATACTACGGATAAATACGCGTCTAACAAGGCATTCCTCTCGAAAATCGGATGAAAAGTCCGCAAGATATGAACTACCAAAGTCAGAGGCTTGAATTTTAGTATTTTTTTGGTATTTTTTATATATTTCGGTGTCTTGTGTATTCGCCCGAAACCTTATAACTTCATGACTATTTTTTAATGCAAATTGATACTACGCATAAATACGCGTCTAACAAGGCATTCCTCTCGAAAATCGGATAAAAAGTCCACAAGATATGAACTACCAAAGTCAAAGGCTTGACTTTTAGTATTTTTTCGGTATTTTTTATATATTTCGGTGTTTTGTGCATTCGTCCGAAACCTTATAATTCCATGACTATTTTTGAATGCAAATTGATACTACGCATAAATACGCGTCTAACAAGGCATTCCTCTCGAAAGTCGGATGAAAAGTCCACAAGATATGAACTACCAAAGTCAGAGGCTTGACTTTTAGTATTTTTTTGGTATTTTTTATATATTTCGGTGTCTTGTGCATTCGCCCGAAACCTTATAACTTCATGACTATTTTTGAATGCAAATTGATACTACGCATAAATACGCGTCTAACAAGGCATTCCTCTCGAAAGTCGGATGAAAAGTCCACAAGATATGAGCTACCAAAGTCAGAGGCTTGACTTTTAGTATTTTTTCGGTATTTTTGGGTATATTTCGGTGTCTTGTACATTCGTCCGAAACCTTATAACTCCTTGACTATTTTTAAATGCAAATTAATACTACGCATGAATACGCGTCTAACAAGGCATTCCTCTCGAAAATCGGATGAAAAGTTCACAAGATATGAGCTACCAAAGTCAAAGGCTTGACTTTTAGTATTTTTTTGGTATTTTTTTATATATTTCGGTGTCTTGTGCATTCGCCCGAAACCTTATAACTCCATGACTATTTTTGAATGCAAATTGATACTACGCATAAATACGCGTCTAACAAGACATTCCTCTCGAAAATCGGATGAAAAGTCCGCAAGATATGAACTACCAAAGTCAGAGGCTTGACTTTTAGTATTTTTTCGGTATTTTTGGGTATATTTCGGTGTCTTGTGCATTCCTCCGAAACCTTATAACTCCATGACTATTTTTGAATGCAAATTGATACTACGGATAAATACGCGTCTAACAAGCCATTCCTCTCGAAAATCGGATGAAAAGTCCGCAAGATATGAACTACCAAAGTCAGAGGCTTGACTTTTAGTATTTTTTTGGTATTTTTTATATATTTCGGTGTCTTGTGCATTCGTCCGAAACCTTATAGCTCCTTGACTTTTTTTGAATGCAAATTGATACTACGGATAAATACGCGTCTAACAAGCCATTCCTCTCGAAAGTCGGATGAAAAGTCCACAAGATATGAACTACCAAAGTCAGAGGCTTGACTTTTAGTATTTTTTCGGTATTTTTGGGTATATTTCGGTGTCTTGTACATTCGTCCGAAACCTTATAACTCCTTGACTATTTTTAAATGCAAATTAATACTACGCATGAATACGCGTCTAACAAGGCATTCCTCTCGAAAATCGGATGAAAAGTCCACAAGATATGAACTACCAAAGTCAGAGGCTTGACTTTTAGTATTTTTTCGGTATTTTTGGGTATATTTCGGTGTCTTGTACATTCGTCCGAAACCTTATAACTCCTTGACTATTTTTAAATACAAATTAATACTACGCATGAATACGCGTCTAACAAGGCATTCCTCTCGAAAATCGGATGAAAAGTTCACAAGATATGAGCTACCAAAGTCAAAGGCTTGACTTTTAGTATTTTTTTGGTATTTTTTATATATTTCGGTGTCTTGTGCATTCGCCCGAAACCTTATAACTTCATGACTATTTTTGAATGCAAATTGATACTACGCATAAATACGCGTCTAACAAGACATTCCTCTCGAAAATCGGATGAAAAGTCCGCAAGATATGAACTACCAAGGTCAGAGGCTTGACTTTTAGTATTTTTTCGGTATTTTTGGGTATATTTCGGTGTCTTGTGCATTCCTCCGAAACCTTATAACTCCATGACAATTTTTGAATGCAAATTGATACTACGGATAAATACGCGTCTAACAAGGCATTCTTGAAAATCGGATGAAAAGTCCACAAGATATGAACTACCAAAGTCAGAGGCTTGACTTTTAGTATTTTTTTCGGTATTTTTGGGTATATTTCGGTGTCTTGTGCATTCCTCCGAAACCTTATTACTCCATGACTATTTTGAATGCAAATTGATACTACGCATAAATACGCGTCTAACAAGGCATTCCACTCGAAAATCGGACACATTGAATTTCTTAAGAATATATAAATAGTATACTTAGTGCCAAATCGCTTAGAATTATTGATGACATACAAAAAGTATCTCAAGCAAAGAATGTGGATTGAAATTCAGTCAATGCATTTTCATATATGTATCTAGTAAAATTTGGCTTTGTCCACTTTTCCCTCAGCACAGTCAACAGATATGTGCGAATGCTTCTGTAGAAGAATGAATGCCAAACACATACATATGTATGTACATAATATAAAGTAAAGCCTCCTCTCTTTCGTTTTATTATACAGTAATTAAAAGCCTAAGCAACTGCCAATTAAGATGATGTTTGAATACTTATATTTAATGGGTGTACACAAGACGCAAGTAAAATCCAACTCGCGCTGACGTTTCGATTGAATTCCGCGAGTTGGCCATTTCGGATTGTGTATATATAATGTTTATGATGATGTTGTTGCTTTGCTTATGTTCAAGTGGCATCAGATTCGCAGGCACGAACCCAAAAACAATTGCGACAAGAGGCGACGACACTGCGTCTAGGGTGGCAGCCGTTGGGGCCGCAGACGGAAGGAAGTGGTGGCTCGACACTTGGTGGCAATGCGCGCTGCTCTTGGAGACTGGGCGTTGAGTTACAAAAAACAAAAAATCGAAATCAGAAACAGAAACAGAAATACATGTGTATAAAGCACTGCAGACATACAATTGGACACACATACACACGCACACACCACACCACACACAATCGCAATCAATTTATGCATGTTTGCTTAGCAATACTTGTCAAAGTTGTCTAGGGCCGTGCACAACTTTGTGTGTAATTTGAACGGGGCAATCATTTGCCTCCGCCTCGGGGTTTATGGATATATGGAGGCATTTCTTGGAAGGCACTGCTCGGCGCTGCTTAAGCACAATAAGCTCGTAAATCGACGTCGATTTAGACTGAAATACAATCTTGTGCGAGCCTGAAATTGCGGGCGCTCCATTGACTAAAGCCACCAACACACGCAGTCGCTGTTGCTGCTGCTGCTGCTGCTGCTGCTGTTGCTGCTCCTGCTGCTGTTGCTCTTTTTGCTATTGCTGCCGCAGCGGGGCACGTGCAGCGCATGCGCAACGAGGCAATGCCGGCAGCAGCTGGCTGGACAATCGGACAATTGGCAACACTGATTGATGCACGTCGTCTTCAACAGAATCGAGTTGAATGTTTCGACATCTGCTGAACGCTCGCCGGCCACCGACTGTGTTGCGGCATTCTGTTGCTTCCGCGTGTTGGTCGCCTGGAGAGACGACGCCAGCCTGGATAGACGACGACGCGTGCTCGTGCCTTATCAGGCGCGAACCTGTCCATATTGGCGCAAATGCCCGATTGCCAATACGGTGCGTGTATAATTGGAGCGTATGTCTGTCGATGTCTGTTTCCCTCTCGCTCTCGCTCTCCCTTTCTCCCTCTCAGTGTGGTGTGGCGCCAGAACGTGCGCCAAATTTGGCAATGTGAAATGTTGTTGCTGTCCAGTGGAATGGCATATTCCCCATAGCCACATGCCACATGCCGCATGCCGCATGCCTTGTGCCACATGCCCCATAGGCATTAGAACGTCGCCAGCCACTTAAAATCAGCGATTTATCATGAAGCAATGTTTGCCCTGCACAAATGAACGGGTCGACATGTCCATGAGATATCCGAAACCACAGCCATAGCTATAGCCATAGCCAGAGCCAATGCCAAGTGGCCCTTCGATTGCAAAGAGACTCATAAAGATGCGCAGCAGATAAGCTGGAAGGGACGAACATATGGACAGAGCCATGCATCATCATTGTGGCGGCACAAGTCCTGAACCCTTGACTGACTCTCCAGCGACAACCATATAGAGAGTGTGAGGGAGAGAGAGAGAGAGAGAGAGAGGCACTTGGAATCTTTGTGTGTGCATAAACGAGTGTTGAATCACATGAATCACTTTTGTGCGTAGGAGTCAGCCACCATTAGCGGCATATGTCAGCAGCGGCAACCGCCCACGTATCTATGTAAGCCGGCCAAGGGCTGCACTTTCCGGGTAGCATTTCCCACGCAACGGCGCCCGGAAAAGCTAACAGAAATCTATCTAACTATGCGCGTTCTCGATGACGGGCTAACCCCACAGCAGACTCTCAAATCCAAGCGCTTGTTATTTATGTCAATGGCTTGGCTTGTGCGTCACATTCACACATGCACACATACTGAATGTGTGCGTGTGTGTGTGGGAGAGCAGATGCGCCAATCAATAGTTGAAATAAATTAAAGCATACTTCTCGGCGGCGACCTAAATGCCTGAGCAACGGGGTGGCAATTTCTGCTCTTTGGAATGCCCCATTTACACTCGTTTGCCGCTGATAAAACTTAAGTAATTAAATGTTAACATGGAGTCAAGTGAAAGTGTAATTAATAATGTTATATTATTTGCTGTCAATAGGGGTTTATGGTTGCACATGGCTAAAAAGATACATACTATATATTTATATGGGATTGAGATAATTAGGAATTTTTCGGTAGAATTCAATTTAGGTTGAGTGGCCAATATAACTTACTAAAGAATCCTCATTTTTAATATGGAAATCCAAATGCGGACCCTTTAGCATAACTTAGCCACAGGAATGAATAGTCTTTGATTTAAATTCGTATCCACTCGAAACATTTGAAAAGTCTGTTAAAAGAAGTTCATAGAAAACTTATAGTAGTTCACTGAGCTCACTCAAAATATATAAATAATAAACCTGTTCACTTGTTGATAGCTTGTTTATTTTAAATAGATCATAGAGTTTATGCCATCAATCATCAATCAACATAACAAGTTGTAAATCTCTAATATGTGATTCTCAGTTGTATAAGCTTTGAATGTAACACCTTATAAATTGAAAAGTTAAAACATTGCGATTGAAACCTGTCTTAATCATCAATTATTATTTTATTATTGAGGCTGAAACTTGTTTATAGGCTAAGTGTTGGGATTGAACTTCTCTTATACAAGAAACTATGTCACACGTGCATGTAAAACCAATAAATCAAGCCAAATCAAAGTCTATATAAATTGATGAGCTGTTCGAGCTGTTGTTCCTTGCTGGCAGTTAGCTCTATGAATAAACAAGTATATAATTAAGTATACACGAGCAGGAACATTATTTTTTTTTCTAGCAGCGTGCGAAAGTAAGTATTCGATTACACATTGAGTGAATGAATGAATGAATGAGCGAATATGAGTTGCTTGTTAAAATTAATGGCTATTCCATTCTAGCTTCGATTGACTCTAGCTAATTTAATGTGCAATCAAGTATTCAGTGTCGCCTCGAATGCCCATGGCGTGTGTCTGTGTGTCCATCAAAACCTTAAGGGGCTGGGGGTTTTTCTAGTTAGATTAATTGCCCCCCTAAAAACTTATTTGGCTGTCGAAAACATTTGCATAATTAGCATATAGAGAGAGAGCGAGAGAGGCAGAAAGAGGGAGATAGTTCTGAATTGACTACAGGATATGTAAAAATACTTATTAGCAAGTCTGTAGAAAGCTGCCCGCAACAGAGAAATGGATTCAACAGACAAACAGGCGTCAGCTTCAGAACTTTTCTATACTCTTACAAAGAGAGCTCTATGAATTTGGCATTCATTTGGTGCGAAACTTTGAGTAAGTTATAGACATATAGATAAAAATGTTGATTTGTTGTTTCTCTTTTTTTAACAATTGTTTTCTGTCATATAAAAAGATATTTATTATTTATGTTTTATTTTTTTTTTTTTTAAATTCGCGAAAGATTCTGCAAAGTCTAGCCAAAAGCTGAACAGTTTGAGTATAAGAGTATAATTTTTTCTGTTAAACCAACAATGTCCATTGTTAATTGATATGCAAAACATAAAATTTTTATTTTAGTACTGAGAATGATTTTTTAATTGTCTAAAATACCAGCTTAAATCAATAATAATGGTATTAAAAATAACTCATGTTTATCTACGCTTTTAACTAACTAGATGCATAAGTAACAACAAATTTCATTTAATGCAGAAATAAATATAATAACAATATATATATAAATATAAATAAAGTACTGTACTCTAAAATTGTAAAATAAAATTCAATTTATAATCAAGCCGTAATTTATCTATTCATGTCTCTAAGAGAACTTTCCTCTTCTATATAAACTTGCAGCCTTGCTCATTAGATCTCAAAGCGTATTTAAATATCGGTATTCAGTGAATCTTTTGCTTTTGATTTCATTTCATTTTGTTTATTTTTATTTTTATTTTATTTATGTTTTTGTTCATTCGATTCATTCGACTCACACAAGTTGCCACACAATGAGACATTTTGGCATCTGGCAAAGTTTTTGTCAATATATATATATTGTATTATTAATTATATAAATTAACTTGTTTTGTGTGTTGTTTCTCTTCTTACAAGCGGGCGGATGGGCCGGATGGGGCGGGGCGGGCACACACAGACTTCAAGTCAAATTAATTATAAATGCGACGCTTGGCAAAAGGCGAAGACAGCCGCAGATAAGAATCTTACGCCAACGATCATCGCACTCATCATCATCATCATCATCACTATGGCCATTATTATTATTATCATCATCATCATCATGATTAACAGTCAAATGCAATTAAGCGCAATTATGCATAAAGCGAGTACTGATACATGTCGTTCTGTTGTTACGCCCGATGCTAAATTATGACGGAAGTGGCGAGCTTACAAGCAGTGCCCGCGGCATTAGCTGAGATTATCCAATCGAATTCTCAGCTAATTCACAATGCGCATATATGCATATTGAATAACATAAATATTATTAATGTTCCCTGTGGCGCCTTAGATAACAATTGCTTTAAATTGTTGCAATAGATGTATTCATGCGCCCTTAGCCCAGCCGATGATTGATGTTTGGCATGAGATGTGATTGTCAATCACAAGGGAAATAAATGGCAAAGATCGTAAATTGCATGTTTAAATAAATAATTATGAATTTACAAAAGACTTGGTCTATGAGAACATGGGAAAGGAGTGTGGATATATAATTACTTAATTTGCAATCCAAAAATAAACTTCTAACTTTTTTACACTCAATTATTTTCGAATTAGACAAATATCTGAACATAGAAGAAAGGCTTTTTGTAATTTTGGGATTTCCTTGCAGTGTCAGGTAAAAAAGTACCAAAGTAGATTATTGAGTAATAAACATAAACTATATTTTAAATAAAATAATTATAAAACCTTTTATAGTAGATTCTATTTTCATAATTTAGCTTCTACAACTTGGTCTGTACTTCATGCAGAGATCCAGCATACCCATATATATCTACGAAATCATAAGATGTTAATTAGAATATCCATTATATAAGCAAATAAAGCCACAAAGACTTCATCAACGGCACAAGTTTTGAGATACAGATTGCGATCATTTCTACGTTTAAAGAAATGACTAAGACTCTTAAATGAATATTCAAGTTCTTTCTTTAGATTACCTAAATACGTTTTATCTAGAAACATAAATCTTGTTCCATAGAAGAAATGATTACATTAATTGATTACTTTTCATTTTCTTGGAAGCACGATCAGCCATAAAATATTCACAATTTGCAAGTTTAATACATGCACTCTCTTATCTGTGCTTTTATTTATCTTTAGATAATATTCTAGATCATTTCCAGTTCGCGGAATATTTATTGGCTAATCTGAAATATATACATATGTATATAAACCATTTAAGGAATCCATAAACACTTTAGAAAACTCGTTTAATTTATCGTTAGACCATTCGAAAGTAGTAAACGTTCCTAATAAGCCTTAAAGGAAGTTAAATGATTTGCACAAATAATTCCAAGTTCTCAATAAGATTTTCAGTTAATTAAAACGATTTGCACAAGTAACTCGTCAAGTATCTTTCACCTAATCAAGCACAAACATTAATTAACAGCTAGGCCCGAATCGATGCGAATCGCAATTAGCATATTGTCGCCACTAGGTTCTATCTAATGAATGGACACTAATACGTCGAATATGTTTGCCATAAACAGCAAATCAAATCGAATCAAATCAAAAACTTGCTGCTACCCATATGGATTAATCATTTATCGCTAACAGCAAATACTGTTAAGAAACAATTCGATTGACGCCCACAAATTAGGGAGCGACACGCGGCCAGCCAAACATCAGAAACTCATATGCATAATGCCATAGATCTTCAGGGAGAGCGCTATTGATCTTTTATTGGAATATAAATTGAAACGTGCTCATTTTATAGTCCAAACAGGCATCGGCAAATAAATAAATAAAAAGCATATATATAACAAAAAAGCCACAGCTCGTGGCAATCAACGAACGTCCAATGGACCTATCCCATAACATTAGGATCGTATAAAAGTAATTTGTATAAACTGAAACCAAATGCTAACCGAACTCGAATGCCCTATCAGCCATTAAAACAGAATAGGCGGCAGCTAAAGCAAAAGTTTAAGTTGCAAGCTGAAGCTTGGCTAATTCTCGTGTTCCCGGTCATTCCCTCAAATTAATATTTATGTTTATTTATTAACATTGTTTTGTTTGTATAAACTTGTTCTTGGTCGTTTTGTTTCAAACGTGTTAGAAAGGCTTGGTCCGGAGAACGAAATGGCAAGAGAAATAGAAATAGTATAAATACACTTGAAAAAATATATATATATATGTTTGCAGATACAGATACAGATACAGAACAGACATAGGAGCACCTTTCTCTCAGTGTATTTATTTGTATATAGTATATATAGAAGTTAAGTCAACTAAGTTAGCACACACGCTAAGCTTGGTTGACTGATTCGCAGAGCTTGGAGTCTGTCTGTCTGGTTGGGGCTATTCATTCGGACAGAAACGTTCAATAAAGACGGCCACGCGAATTGGCCAGACTCTCATTGAAAAGCGTTAGGTTCAGGCGGTCAACAAATCAATCTGACTTAGCAGCGGCACCTGTTTTATTATTCAATTTCATTCAGTCGGTCTCGCGAATCGCGGCTCCTCTTATTTTTCGATATACATACATAATTGACTTGAAATTTAGCCGCGTTTCGTTTGATCTTGTGCAAAATGTCACTCTTTGTCACCTCCACTGCCTGCGTGGCTCTACTTCAGCTCTTCCTGCTCCACTTGGTGGCTGGCAAACAGTACAGCTGGTGTGATCGTGATCTCTGTGGTCCGGGCATCAAGCACATAGCCTGCAACAACAATGGCGTAAGAGCAATTGGATGGAGTGATAGAATTTCTTCGTATTCAACTGTGTTTTGATTGCCTGCAGCATTTCCATAGACGCTGCCAGCCGGACTCCGTCGAAGTGGACATCTCCCGGCATAAGCAGCAGTTTGTGCATGGCCATAACAAACGTCGCAACTTTGTGGCGCTCGGCAAGCTGCCGGGCTATTATCCTGCAGCACGCATGACCACTATGGTGAGATGGGCTGAGGCAACTAGGTGAACATTTACTTATGGCTTCTACTGTGTCGGTTTAGGTCTGGGACGATGAGCTGCAGTATTTGTCATCGCTGAATGTGCGCACTTGCGTGTTGGATCACGATGATTGCCATAATACGTATAACTTTGCCAATTCGGGTCAGAATCTGTGCGCCATCTGGCGGGATCGCAATCCCCACACGAACGTGACCAGCCTGATTGAGGAGTCGTTGGGACTGTGGTTCAACGAGTACGATCTGATCGACAGCAGCTACATTGACAAATTTCGTGTCACAAAACATTTGTAAGTAAAGCTCTTTACATATGTCCCAAAATTCTCTTCAATTTTGTTATTCAAATTCATCTATAGCGAGGAATATGGCCATTTTGCGGAAATGATGGTGGACCGTAACTCGCGCATTGGCTGCTCCATAATGCGCTTCACGCGACCCGATTATCCCTATGTGTACATCTATAATGTCGTTTGTAATTATGCATCCATCTACGCTTTGGATGCGCCCGTCTATATTACTGGGCGACCCGCGTCACGGTGTCAAACGGGCAAGAATCCCTTCTATCCAGGTCTCTGCTCAATAAGAGAGCAATACGATCCCAACTACTGAATGATCGGTTAACAGTATCGTAAATATATGTATAATGCTCAGGTATAGAACTGCCCAGATCTTAGTAAACACTGTCTGTATTGTATCTTTACATAAGATTGTAGTTAATTATAGTTGTAGTCTCTGTTTACCAATAAATACCACATACACAAATATTAAGCCATTATTTATTGACATAATGACACCCACGCGACAGCTTTTGGACGGACCAACGTTAGCGTCTGTCACTGTATAATAATAATATTTTTAATTAGTTAATGATTTGTTGTAAAACAGACAGCCAGCATGCTAAGCGAACAAAACAATCGGTCTGTCGGTGAGTATTTAAATTTTATTTTAACGAACTTAACCAAATAATACCAAAATTAATGAATGACAGCTACGATAAACATGCACAAAACAATCTTTTGATCGACGACAATATGCTCTAACTAGACACAAGTCTGGGCAGAAAACAAAGAGATTCTAACCAGACTAAATCTTAATCAGGTTTAACATCAAATAAATCATAGATCATGAAGTCTAACCAATTATAATATTTTCTAACATTTGAGGTCAAATATTATATCTAATATCCAAACTAGTCCAAGGAATACATCTGACTAGAATATGCCTTAAGGGAAGAAATGTTAAATGACCCAATTTGAATTAAACATTAGAAAGGTGACTTGACTATTGAAAGCGTTAAGCAAACGTGTATGGTAATACGCCCTATAATAGTTAACAAAATGCAAAACGCTTGAATAATATATGGTCTACGATATTAAGAAAAGACATTTGGAAATAGCATTATCGCTCTCTTTATTGATGTCGACTTGCTTTTTATGGTTTTAGTAGCCGACTATTTGCATGTCTAGGCCTTTGTTTGTCTCTACGTAGTTATATTTAGCAATTGGTCAGATATACCCCAGGCATGTGTAAGTAGCGGGCAATAGATTCGGTCCAGGTTAGACAGGTTAACATTTGATAGCAACACAGCACTTTCGTTTGTTATTCCCAGACCAACAATGTGCCGAAAGCACATAAAGCCTTTGTTTGAATATGCAAATGTTATTCTGATTCGTTTTTTTTATATTATCCGGCCTGCAAAACAGCTGCTGATCTGTGATGCTCGACAGAAAGAAGGAAACCTGTATATAGGCGAGAGAAGCCATTCCAGCCTGTTGGATGCCGACACTACACACTGCACATCTGTGTTTAAATGTCACTGAACCAAGTGGTAAATAACACCCACATTGGAGCAACTCTCTTAGATGCCCGATCCCAAATGAACTTCATTCAACTTTGTTTGAATCAAATTAATGGGTTAATTTTCTCGGAAGACAAATATGAGTTGAATGTACTCGTACTATATTAAAGTTTTTACCTCAATTACAAGCTTTAAACATTGTGTTGAACTCGAATCTGATCTTAGTTTATATGGCAAAAATATAAGGGGCTTTTTAATCCAGACTTACCCAAAATGTCCAGCAGTTTGTGTTTGGCTAACGCGTAGATTAGACGCTTTCTTTTGTAACTATTATATTATAGTAATCAGTTCTTCGTTAAGTTTGCCAATTCCTATTCGTGCGATAAGTGTGAGGATATAACGTAATGGGCCTTGCCAACACACTTTAAAGTCGTACACTTAACTCTTCGTGCAATGTAGTCTGACTGCAAATATACAATAAAACATCTGAATCAATTAATTTATTAATTACACATTAATAAATATAAAGGATATGGCTAAAGAATTTCGAGTGATCGTAAATAAATCAATTGTCAGGTTGAGTGCAAGTTCAGGCTGCGGTTAGCTTGATCACCCGTGACGTCACTTCACACATTGAAACCGTTAATGCGTTTTCAGTTGATTGCAATAAAGACTGCGCGACCTGCCTTAAGCGACACTTCGGAATATGTAATATGGATGCTCAAAATATCCAAAAATAAAATTCGATTTCGGATCGCTTTCATATAAATATTTCGCCTGCAGCTGACAGAATTAACATTTTCAATACACCCACTGCAACAGCCAGAACATGACTCGCAGGATTCATTTCTTATGCAGCTCTCTGCCGCTGTCGCTGCTGCTGCTGCTGTTGCTCAACTTTGAGGCGGAGCTTGTGGCCGGCGAGTATTCCTGGTGCGATCCTCAATTGTGCAATGAGGGCGCCCGTCATATCGCTTGCAATAATACGGGCGTAAGTTCCTAACTCTGTTCTTGACTCAACAGACGATATAAGGATTTCTTGATTTTATCTCTGCAGAAATTCAACGAGACTTGCTCTGAGGATGCAGTTATCATCAATTTGCAGCCACATCGAGACTTCATTCTGGCCGAGCACAACAAGCGTCGCAATTTCATAGCCGCAGGACATTTGCCGGGCTACTATCCGGCCGCTCGCATGGCTACCATGATCTGGGACGAGGAGCTGGAATACTTGGCCACCTTGAACCTTAAGACATGTAATCTGGATCACGACGAGTGCAATAACTCGTATCGCTTCCGCAATGTCGGCCAGAATCTCTGTGGCGTCGATAGACCACGCAATGCGCCACTGGATGTGCGCGGCATTGTGGTGAACTCGATGGGTCTGTGGTTCGGCGAGTATCCACTGATCGACAGCAGCTACATCACCCAGTTCCGCGTGGCCAGGCATCTGTGAGTTACACTTTGATAGCTCTACAAATATTTCAAGTCACTAAAGTCATTTACTTGCAGTGATAAATACGGACACTTTGCGGAAACTGTCGTAGATCGCAATACGCACGTCGGCTGTGCCATGATGCGCTTCACGAATCCCCAGTATCCCTTCCTCTATATCTACAACATGGCCTGCAATTATGCCAGCACTTATGCGGTGGGCGTCCATGTGTACAAGGTGGGCGAACCTGCCTCCGAATGCCTGACAGGTGCTAATCCCAAGTATCCCGCCTTGTGCTCCATCAAGGAACAATACAATCCTAATTATAATGAATATTGATTAAAGCGATTACCAAAGATATGTATACACAAAAAATGATTTGTTGCACTTTCTTCCGGCTGAGCTCGCTTCCAGTATTTTTGTTTTTAGCTTCTTCCTCCAAGCTGCTGATTCGCTTGTACCCGTTTCCGTCCAAAATAAGGTGTTGCTGCGGCTTAATGCTAATGATTATAATTTTTTAAAACATCATTTAAGCCGCACGCGACACAAGATGTGAAAAGTTCGCAGCTGCACAGTGAGGCAAAACGGCATTGAGATCGAATGAGAAGGCACGATTTAAATTAGATGCATAATTTAATTTTTTATTAGTTTAATTTAAAAATGAATTTTATAATGTTTATTCATATAATTGATTTATGAACTTTTTTAATAACAACATTTTCGCGATTTTATAATATATGAAGGGAATGCACCGTATTCTCTGGGTTAATCTGGGGAACCAAAAAATGAACTTTCGAAGTGAACATATTATGTAATATAAATGATATATAATATAGAAGATATTGAATCAGAATTTTAATCTCTCAATAAAAAAATGTTAAATACAAAAATTAATCAGTGATGACAAGGAATCTTTCAGTCGTGTAAAATTGTTCGTATATATTATATATTGAATTGGAATTTTAATTTCCCAATGTGCCTTAAAATTCCATGATTTTTATCTCTAATTTAATATTATTCTACATGTGATTGACCCAATCGCGCGCAATTCTTATCAAAACCGCAAATAAAACAAATTTTAATTTATAAAAGTTGTCTCACATTTCAGGCGTCATATATTAATTAGTACAGACCACACATAATGACTCAAGCTCGTTTATTATTATTTTTTTTAATATCTCAGTCAGCCAAAACCTAGTTGAGCCGCAGGTCAAGTTCAATCTTTATTTAGGTTGGGATAGAAGGCCACAGCCAGTTGCTATCCGAAAGCTAAACATATTAAAAGAACTACCTGCCCAAGATCTGATTGATTCGCTTGCAAGCGAATCAACTTTCAGCATGCTATAAACACACATTCCAGCAGTACTTCCTTACGCCCTGCAGCCCATCCAATTTGAATGCATTATCTACTTGATGAAATGCCTATGCACATAAACATAAACATAAGCCACTCGCAGAGCAGAGCCAGAGCAGCTCTGTGGCTGGGAAGGGAGCCACTCCAGCTTGGCTGGTAGATGTCGACATTTCTCACTCAATTCTGGCCAATTTACGAGGCATTGTTGAGCCTGTGGCTGGTTAAACTGAGCACAACTGGAGCAGCGTCCATAAAACTGGCAGCAGCCTCATGTGTGGGATTCGGATTGTGAGGCACAGGCCACACAGCTGACAGGGGATCACGGCCCACACGTTGCATGCCAGACGCAGCGTCTGGCCGGGCAGCCACTCAACCAGGCGGGCTGCAGCTGGGCCTGGAACAATGCGTGTGTAAACGTGTAGCCATATCTCTGACTTTTATCGTGTTTTATCTGCAACGATGCATCATAAACGAGTTCACATACACATATGCATACATTCATGCGTGCAAACCTCGCCCACATGACTAGAACTTCGGTGGCAGTCCACGGCCATTCCAGTTCTATTGCCATCAAAGCCACAGATTCGCATAATCCATTGCATTGATAGCTTACACATTAATGCGTTGGATTTAAATGGATATTTAATTTAGAAACAACATAAAATAAATTTCATTTAGAAAAACCTTTAAAGTTTTTTTTTGTCGAATAAACATTAATTTAATTTAAGCTCTTAATTTAAGCTATTTTTATCTTAATGCTAACTCATAAAAGTCCAAATAGACATTTACTATGCATATTTTATGTATATACATATGTGTTTGTATATAGGATACATTTCTGATATTTAAACAGATTCTACTAAGACTTGTCAATCTTCCGATAGTAAATTTCCTCAAGCTTTCTTTATGTAATACACCATGTGAAGTCTCTATCTGAGACTTGGGAATTACTGATACGCACGCGATATCTGAGTCCTTAGCTGTCGATATAAATATATGTGTAGATATACATTTTCTAGATTTTATGTATGCGTATGTCTCTTTGTACAAATCATATACATATGTAAACTTCTTTGAATCAGCGCTTCCTAAATCTGCTGCTTGACAAGTTAAATAGAGTGAACTCTTTAAAGCACTTTTCCATATCAAATTAGGCATCAATTTATCAGAAAATAAATAATTTATAGTGTTTAACATCGATGCACATTACACAAAAGGCAACAATAGATAGACAAACATATATACACACATCTAGTCAGGCATAGATCTTGAATCAAGGTCTAATCTCGAATAGCGTTCACTGTTTATCTGTTCAAGCTAAATACTGCTCACAACTAGTCACATTTCACACATATTTCATCTAATCGAGTTTTCCTAGCTTGCATTTACCACCAAATGCCCAAATCGCTGAACAGCTCCTCGGTGGTGGGCAGCTCGAAATCCTCGTTGACCCACTCGGAGCGTTTGCCTTTCTTTTGCTCCCCCTCGTTGCCGTCGGCGCCAGCTGCAGCAGGGCCATAGTCCTTGCGATAGCCCATGTCCCGCAAGTCCTCCTCATCGTATTCCTCCTCATCCTCCACAGCCTCCAGGGCGCTGCTCAAATTGGGCTTGCCAGCACGCGGCAGAGTGGACTTCTTGTCACCCAGCATGCGCTGCAGGCTTCCCATCTCGTTCACCTGCTGCGCCGGCTGCACCTGCTCAGCTGCTTGCTCTGTGGCTGTCGCCTGCTTCGCCGCCTGCTGATCCGTTGAGGACGAGGCTAGGCGCACAATGCGTTCGAACAGCGTCGCAAAATGACGCCTAAAGCGGCTGTAGTCAAAGCTGTCCCTGTTGCTAGTGTTGCCATCGAGCAGGCCATGCGTTGATGTCGACTTGGAGCGCATCAGCGGTCCAAAATGATGCAGCATATCAATGCCAGGCGCCATAGATTCCTCCCAGCTCTAAGACAATACACATTCGTAATCGGATTCCTATTTATAGATATGCGTCATGCGTTCACTACACACCAATTCAGTCCAGTCTTCTACAGGCAAGCTCAGCACCGAGTTGACAACGTTCACCACACGCTCCTCCAGGTTCAATGCATGAATTATCCATTTGGCCAAAGCTACGGCGCAGTTGAGGTCGCTGCGCTGCCTGGACACGCGCCGAACAAACAACAATAAACAATAAATTTGTCAATAAGTACACATACACTTGCATACAGTGGCTAAAAGATAGCTTCGACCAATAGATAAACGAAATTGAATCGAGCCTTAATTAAAATTAAATTATATATACAAAATATATCAATTAAAATATAGAATACGCGCAAATGTATCTATGTACCAAATTCAGTTCAGATCTTGGACAGTTTATAGATCTCTGCGTTACGATTTGATATATCCCGCTATTCTAACTTGTGGTATAGTTGAAGTAAATATCTCTCAGCCACTGTACCCACTGCGTGGGCTGGCGAGCTCCAACATGTTTACCTGTGCTCGTCCCGTCGTATTTCAACCAATTTGTCTCCCTCCAGTATCAGGTGGTCGTAGTTCGCCTCGATTTGCATGGTGAGAGTCTCCTTGGGTTCGCTCTCCGTTTGTTCCTGTAGCTGGCGCTGTAGTGTTTTGAACTGTTGCCATAGCTCCTCCAATTGTGCCTGCAAAGCCATAACAATGAGCACTATTAATTAGCCACCCTCTCTCTCTCTCCATCTCACTCACCGTCTGCTTGCGTATATTCTGTTGTGTCTCGTGGTGGACATCGGCGCGATGCAGAATGGGCTGGGTGGGTATAAAGGGGGCGGCCATGATGCGCTCCACACAGCGATTGAGCACGCCGCGCTTGGGCTTCTTCTTGTGCATTTTGAGCAAACTGGCATCGCTATCCAGCTGCAGGGTGGTGTCCACAATACGCTCCAGAATCATGGCGAATGTTTCCACACAGTCCGATTGTATTCTGCGGAGAGAGAGAGAGAGAGATAGAAAGAGCTACAGTAAATCACATTTATGTCAACTGCGGGGAGCTCACCTCAAGCGGTTGGAGTTCTTGGCTGCCACCACGGTGATGACCTCGGTTACTTTGTCGAGACCTGGACAGAGTAGCTGCAGACCCAGTGCCTGAGCCTCGCTATCCGCCTCCAGGAACTCGCCGAAGAAGGTCGCCAGCTTGGGCGGCACATGTTTGCTGGTGATGGTGTAGGTCAGCTTAATGCCCGCCGCCTTCTGAGGCTGGCAGCTGCGATAGAACATGGACAGAGGCAGACAAGCGCTCTGCTGCAGCACACGCGGTATGCCCTTTAGGGGAACATGCAGAGATTAGTCGAGTCTATGAGAAAAAGTATCTACTGGCATACAAACTTACCCTTGGACTAACAAAGGACGCAAAGATCTCAACCCGTGTGCTGTGTACGTGCAGCAGCTCGGCCATGTAGAAGTCCAGCGGCAGCTCCTGCGTGCTGCCCGCTGGCACGTCCACCAGGCTGAGCGTTTCCTGGCTGCAGCGCACGCCGCTGGGTGTCTTGATAACCAGCTGCAGCTCCGCCAGCTCGGCCTTGATTTTCAGCTTAAGCAAACCCTTGGCCGAGGGCAGCTCCTTGACGGCCACATCGGCCGGCACATCGAGCAGCAGCGTGTCCAGGTCGTCAAACACCTCACGCTGTATGCTGAAGCTGAGACGCACCTGATCCGCGGCCTGCTGATTAAGCGCGTCCATATCCCGTATGTCCACCGACTCCTTGATCTCATCCTCTAGCTGCTGCAGCTGCTTGTGCGCCTCGGCGAAGCTCAGCTCCTCGATGTTCAGAGGCAGCACCTGAAACTGATACGGCTGTGCGCCCAAATAGCCCACCGTCAGCTGGCCCGTGGCAGTCAGGGTAACAATGCTGCCCGCCAGGCCCTGGACATTGGAGCGCTGAATGGCCACTGGAGCCGGCTGCTGCCACTGGGCGGCCCAAATGATGTTGGCCTCCTCATAGATGTGCAGCTTGGCGGAGTCCGAGACAATGGCCGTTAGCAGACGTGCGCCAGGCTCTGCAGAGCATGAAACTCCATTAAAGCTAATCCTACGCTCTTCTCTTCAGCTCTTACCCCAATAGTAGCCCACGACAAAGCTGTAGAAGCACTTGGGCGCATAGTCGAGCTTCAATATAAAATTGAATTTCCCATTGTCATCCAAGCAGATGAAATTGCGTTCACCCAGTATCATGATGTAGGAGCAGCTTCTGTGGATTATCAACTGTGAAACGAATACATTTCCTAGCCAGACTCACTCACTCCTTTAGCTGGACGACGCGCATGTCCAGGATGCCCTCGCCGATGCACTGCGACCAGATCGGCTGATAGCTGCTCTTGGTGACCAGCGAATGCGACAGGTCCTGGTAGCTGTAGCACTGCAGATGCCAGGTGGCGCTCAGCCGAAAGAAGCTATCGGTGCGCTCGCAGTAGACCACCGGAGCGGGCAGGCTGCGTTGCCCGGGAAAGCGGCACTCATACGAGATGCCGTCCTGCTCATAGAAAGTGAGCGTGCCATCCAGATGCACCACACAGAAGAACTCGCGTCCCTTCACCTGGCCAAAGTGGCCCTGGCTCATGGAGAAGGCGACACGCTGAAACTTGTGCTCCGCCAGCTGCTGCAGCTTCAGCTGTGTGCCATACTCGGCCAATCCACTCAGCGCCTGCACATTGTAGATGACAAAGGCATTGGGCAGCAGCACGCCCAGCTGATTGACATTCTCGTTGCGCACATTTCTGGGAATAAGCAATAAGGGACTACTCCTCTAAGGACCTTGTGTATGACTGCAGTTGACCTACCCGCTAAATTTGCCCGCATATAAACCTAGTATGGGCGCCGAAAGCTGCGTCTCCAGCAGCAAGTCCGTGGCCTCAAATGCATTGCCATGCGGATAGTAAATGCTCAGAGTGCCAGACTGTGAGCCCACAATGATGTAGTCCTTCTCCTGCGCCTCCAGTCCGAAGCGCGCACACAGCAAGCTGGCCACATCATAGTCGCCCACAGTGTCGCCACACTGCGCTGACCACCAGCTGCACACGTTGAACAGGGACATGCTACAGACCGACTGCCAATAGCTTTCAGTATAACCATTCAGTGTGGTGCCATGTTGTGCCACCACACTGTTGCCATGGAAATGTAGCAGGTCACAGTGAACGAAGCCCCTGGACTACAAGGGTTGCACAATTGAATAAATACTATTTCCCGAGAAGAAATCGAATTGAAATTTCTTTGCAAAGCTGCAAATCGATTCCAGATCAAGATTCAAACGATTTTAGTTGTCCTCCCAGCTAAACCAAGTTAACAAATTCTCTGCTGAGTCACAACTGGATTCAACAATATCGATTAAAAGTTCGCGACTTTTAGCCAAGCTGCAGGTTTTTTTTGGTCTTCACCCTCGTTCTGCAAAAGCCATTGATGACAGCCCAACATCCAGCGAGAATTATTCTTCCTTTGTTATACATAATTTGAAATTAATTTTAGTTAGATCTTACAGCTCTTCCTTTTGATTACAAATTAATAATAAGAATACAATTGATATTTACAATTATAATACTTTTTTTCTGGTTTTTTTAATTTATACTATATCATCGATTAATTAGATATTAATGCATATTAAAAACTTTATAGTTAAAATCTATATATTATTATTATAATTATTATTATTATTATTATGTCTATAAGCTAGGAGAAGCTTAAGGAATATGATGTACAGAATTGCGTTTTCAATTGAGTTTGGCTATATAATTAATAATACGCCTAAATATTATTTATATATAATTACAATTAACAACAGACCTAAGATGTCTGTCTGGGTGTGGGTGTGGTTCTGTGTGTGCGTGTGTTGGAGTGTGTGTGCCACGCCCTTCACACTACATCATCACCATCACCAAAAATCCCGATCAGGATCCTGAAGCAGGCAAGGAGGCGCCGGCTCATGGCTGTAAAACCAATCGAAACAAAAGGATTTTAGGTACGATTTAAGCAATGATTGATTCGCTGACTGACTGACTGACTGACTGATAGATAGATTGATTGGTTGGTTGGTGGGTCTAGCTGATTGATTGATTGATTGACGGACATGTTGAACAAGTAATGAAGTAATGAGCGAGAGCATTCAGTAATTTTGTTGCGTCACAGCTGATATCGAAATAGCCGGCGTCTAAAATTGACCCGTTGTAATTGTGGCGACGATGCATTTTTTTGTGGTTGTGGTTGTTGTGGTGCTTGTAATTGTAAAAGAATTGGCTACGGTGGTGGTGGTGCTTGTTCTTGTTGAAGTGGTTGTGTGGGTGTTCGTAATGATGCTGCGCCGATTGCGCGGCCGTGCGCCAACTCTTGTGCGATGATTCGCTAAATGTTATTCTTTCTCGCTTCTGATCATGATCTTTTTCTTCACCAGCGTTCGTACCTGTTGCGTTGTTGGCAGTTGTTGCTGTTGCTGTTGTACGACCCCAACCTGCTGTTGCTGCTGTTGTTGTTGCTGCTGCTGTTGTTGTTGCAGACTAGCAACTGTTGGCAACGGCGCTGTGGTTTGTGTTATTGTCATAACCTCAGCCGGACCGGATGAGGGCCCTGCAAGATTAGTATGTTGCTGCTGCTGTTGTTGTTGTTGTTGCTGCTGTTGTTGCTGTTGCTGCTGCTGCTGCTGCTGCTGCTGCTGTTGTTGTTGCTGCTGCTGTTGCTGTTGTTGTTGCTGCTGCTGTACCACAGCTAGCAAATTGCCAGCTGCTGTGGTTTGCAGGCGCACAGGGCTCGCATTTTGCCTTTGGTTATGCTGCAGTGCTGCAATCAGCGTCTGCTGAGTCGTCTGACCTACGGCGGAAGCAGCAACCTTCAAAGCGCTAGCTATGTTCTGACTTGTGCGCAGATTGCCAGCAGCCAAGGCCTGAACCGAAGCAGCGGAAACCACCTACAAAAATGAATAGATATTAGCCAAAGGAACAATACTGGCTTAGCTTCATTAAATATTCGAATTCTTTACCTGAATGGTCTGCCGCTGTGTGGCCTGTGAGGCCACAGAGACGGGTATGACACGGCCCACACTCGTCTTGCTCAGAACAATGCCCGTTTGCTGTCCGCTGCGCACCACCTGCGGGATTTGTTGCACTGTCACCGCTTTGGTGTTTTGTATGTGCAACAGTTGGGCCTGCAGGCTGCCGGCGCCTTGAGTTGCCTTCTGTTGTTGCTGCTGCTGCTGTTGCTGTTGTCCGGCTGGCGAGACAGTGACGCCGCCCGGCGTCTGTTGCTGCTGTTGAGGGCCGCTCGTGGTGGCCACAATATTCGTGGCCGTCGGCTGGCCAGAGGCACTTACCAGCTGTGTCATGCGGTTGATCTTGCGCGACATGCCCAACTGCTGTTGCACGTGCAAGTGGCGCATTTGATTCGGCATCGTCACCTTTATCTGGCTGCCCGGCTTCAGCTGCGGCAGTGTCATATTAACGCTGCCCGCCTGCACTGTGGGCGGACCTGTGGCGGAGACGGTGACACCACCGGCGCTGACGCTGTTGCCACTGGCTGCTGCTGCTGTCGATGCTTTAACCAGTGTGGCGATTTGCTGCGTCTGCTGCTGCTGTTGCTGCACGACACCAGCGACGGGCAACTGTTGTTGTTGCTGCTGCTGCTGCTGCTGTTGTTGTTGCTGCTGCTGCACGGCACTGTTGCTGGTGGTAGTGGTGAATAGCGGCCCGGTGGCCTGTTGCGCCTTTTGAGCTGCCAGTATATTGTGCCGCTTAACGAGCAGCATATCACTCGTACCTGGAGCAACGCTAGCACCACTGCCATCGGTAGTGAGCACCTGACGCTGCAGACTCTGCTTACCGGCTGCCATTTGCTTGATGAACTGCGTTCTCGCCTGGCCATGCATCTGCACCGAGCTAACCACATTGCCCGCCTGCACTGTGGTTGCACCTGGCATGCCAGAGACTGCGACTTTCTGGCTGGTGACATGCGTGGAAGTCTGCATCAGATTGCTCGCTTGAATGATTGTGCCCGTGGCCAGGGCACCACCTGCTGTTTGCACCACAGTTGGATTCAGACCACCGGCAGCGGCAGTGCCAGCAGCTCCCTGTGACGCTTGCAACACCTTCAGATTGCGCTGCCGATACAGTTGGATGTGCGCGGCCTGCTGCTGGGTGCCGGGCAGCACCGTCTTGCCGCCCTGCTGCAATGCACTGACAGGGATGCCCTTGGTGGTGACTAGCTGGGTTGTCTGGGTGGCGGGTGATCCGGATACTGCTGCCAGACGTAGCTGCGTTTGGAATTGAGCGGGTGTCACACCTTGCCCCAGATTGGGCATAGACACAATGGACTGTCCACCGGCCGTGGTGCGCTGTTGCAGCACCACATCCTGCAAGGTATTGCCCCCACCACCAGCAGCGGACACAATACGCTGCCCACGCAGCATCGTCACCGTGCCCGTTGCCTGTTGCTGTTGTTGCTGCTGTTGGCCGCTGGCCGTGGTGGTCAGTGGCCCAACGGATACAACTTGCGGCAGTGTCTGTGTCTGAACAATGCTGCCCACCTGTGGCGCCGTATTCACTGGCAGCGTCGATTGTGAAGAGATGGACACTATCTGCGCCGTGGAGCCATTGTTGTGCGTGGCAATGGGCAGAGATTGCACAGGGGTGGTTAGCACCACACTGACGCTCGACTGGCTGCCCGGCGGTGCCGCCTGAAGCTGCACACCGCCCCCGGCATTGCCCGACGTTTGCTGCGCCAACTGCTGCAGTTGACCAGCCGTAAGATTAGCCGTGGTGCCAACAATAGTCTTCACCAGCTGCTGGGTTGTGGTCTGTGTGCGCAGTTGCTGCTGCTGCTGCGGCTGATGCAGCAATATGGCCGTCTGCTGGGTGGGCGCCACATTGGCGCTGGTCAGATGCTGTATCTGGAGCTGCTGCAATTGGCCAGTGTTGCCAGCAGGCACGGTAACAGTTGTTGTTGTCGTGCTGGGTACCAACTCTACTGATTGCTGCACAGTGCCCACTGTTGGCAGTTGTTGCTGCAATTGTTGTTGTTGCTGTACCTGTTGTTGTTGTTGCTGCTGTATCTGCTGATGTTGCACATGTTGGTGCTGCACCGTTTGCTGCTGCTGCTGCGGAACAGGCTGCTGTTGTTGTTGCTGCTGTTGCTGTTGCGGCTGCTGTTGCTGCTGCTGCTGCTGCTGCTGCATTGGCATTTGACTACGCTGCTTGTCGCGCATTTTGTTGGCTTTCATCACAGCTATGTTGCTGGGCGACATGGGTTGATCGTAGTTGCTAATACCAAACTTCTGCAGCACCTCCATATGCTTGGGATTCATCAGGTTGGGTGCATTATACTGTCGCTTCGGTGCCGGCGCCTTCTTCAAGTAGGTCGTCTTGATGGTGTCAAATCGCTGTCGCATCACCTTATAGAACGAGGCATTGTTATCGCTGGCGTAGAGCTGTGTGGTGCGCAAATAGCGCAACGGACTCTTCATGTATTCCATGCGCAACGTGGGCTTCAGTTTCTTTTGCTTCTTGGGGCTCTCCACCACTTTGCCCTCCTCACGTGGCTGAATGTGAGTCTCGTAGCGCCAGCGGCACTGCCTGGCCGAGCGATACGTCTTCGAGCAGAAGTTCACTATCTCCGAGACCAGATCCCAATTGGGCGTCTGTCCCGGCGAGAGCAGCATCAGGCTGCACGGCAGACCCTGCAAATTGATCAGCACATGAAGTATGGCCATGTCCTCGAACACGCACCACTCGCTCATGGCCTCTGGCTCAGTGAGCGGCTTCGCCGGCAACTGCGGCTTCAGGCCAGGTATCATCGAATTCGGCTTAAAGCTGCCGCGGAAACGTTGATTCTTTAGCTCACGCCGCAAACGCGCCAACTGCGCTGTGGGTCGATCAAATAAGGAACGTGGCGGCACATAGTTATCCTCGCGTCGCATTTTGTTCGCACGCCGACTGGCATCGAAGCCGGCATCGGTGCGTGAGCGCTTAAGCTCGCGTCGCACATAAACGGGAGGAAGCTCGGACTCGGGTATCGGCTCCAGATCGTACATAAACGACAGCGAGTGATCAATGTAGATGTCATTATTGTCTTGCGGTGGCGTTGGCGGGCACCACATCTAATCAAAAACAAATACCAATCGATTATAATGATGCGAAACAGGGCTTCAGCTCAACTGATCCACTTACCGGCATCTGCTCCATGGTATTGCGCGATATCCAGACCTGAAGACGTGCGAGCGCGGGCCGAGCAAAGGGCAAAGTTAAAGAAAAGAATAAACGTTTCATTATATTATTTTCGTATCGTATGAAGCAACTCTGTTTTGGTGGTGGTGTTTATTGGCTTAGTAACTAGCTAACTATGGTATCATCGTATCATCGATCATAACTAGTTTAAAGTATGAATTAGCTTTGTTGCTTTTACTTGTTGTTTTATTTCCGGAACCATTTCGTACGGCACTGAAGAACAATTGGCAAAGTATATGGAACTTTCTATACGCGGAAATCGATGAGAGGCTGGGAAAATATGGGTAGGGTAAAGGCAATGGGGCGAAATAGGGCCAACAAACAAACCAACGAATAGACAATGAATTGTTTTAAAATATACATTATTATTTTTGATTGCAAATAATTGTTCATTTTTTTTTTTTTTTTTTTGTTCATTATCTTTAGCGACACCAAAACAGAATTCTACATTCGTTAACACAGAAAATAATATGATTCAATCTTATTCTTGCTTCTGATTTCCGCTTATTCTTTTCCAACTTTGTGCAATTGTCTTCGAAATGTTATTCTTTCTGTTTTTAGTTTTTAATAATAAAAACACGCACGAAATTTGTCCGTAGAAATAAAAACCACAACGTCTTAAATTTTCTTTTTCATTTTTTTTTTTTTTTTTTTATGAAAGCATATCGAATCGATTTTTTGTGTTTTATTTGTTAGTCAATCTATATGCTTATAGTCTTTAGATTGTGTGTTGTTAATGCTAAACTAGTTTCTTTAGAATACAAAATAAATTACTGAATGCAAAAATATTAACATTTACCATAGAGTTAAAAGTGTTACCTAAGGAGTGATACTTATAAACTAAGACGCATTAGCTGAGGAGAGTTCTTTGAAGACTTAGATAGAGAACAGAAATTTAACAACGAAATTAATAATAATACAAATGGAGTTGAATTTTCTTTTTTAGTTACTTCTTTTTAAAAAGTTAACCGCACACTGCTTAAATAATAATAATGTATATATATATTATCTAAAAACTATATTCTGATGATATATCCGTTGTTGATGCGAGTGTTTATATACAATCTGGTTTCGTGTTTCTTAAATTAATTAAACTTGCATTCGTTGCAGAGGGCAGCCCCTATCAAATGTTTTTAGTCTGTATTCCTAAAACTAAAATTAAAATCTTAAAACTCCTTTTTCTTGTATGAAAATATCAGTATTGTGTGGCTAGAGCTTTAGAAGCTTATAATATAATTGTAGTTGAATTCGATTGCATTTTAGACCATTGAATTAAGAACAGTTAGAACCGGTCGAGTGGAGTGGCTGCCCCCTACTTCGTACTACCTAAACTAAACACAATTTGTTATCCTAAACCTTCCGTCCTGCCCCAAACTATAATCCGTTTCTCACTGCCTTTAATTGATTTTTGCCACCTAACTAGCTTAAAAGGAAACTTGTTACAGTCTATTAAATACTCGTACATAGTTCTATAGCAACTCTTTGACAGTCACGTGGCCAATTCGAATGCTCACTAAAAACCACACCACGCACACAACTTTACAGCTTCGCAGATTGAATGAGGATTTCCAGCAAGATTCCTGTGTTTTCGTTATATATAGTTAATACTGTGACTTCTGTTCACTCAATTATCACCTATTGCTGCTGGCACCATTGGCGCCTGTCTTGGCTACCACGGCTGCTCCCGTTGATGCGCTGCCAGCACTTGCATTGCCGCTGTTATTGCTGGGCATGGCAATTCCTGCATTGCTCGACCGTAATCGTACTCGCGGTGTCTGTGTTATCCAACGACTTAGTGTTGTCGTTTGGCCCTCATTGAGTTTCTTCATGAGTCGCCTATTCGCGCCTGGTTGTCGTTGGCGACCCTTCAGCTTTGTCTCTATTATTGGTGTGGTTCGCTTCACTACGTTTTTGGCAGCTCCGCTTCCGGTGCCCTTCTGAATATTTGGCACAGGACTCACATCCAAAGTCCAGAGATTTATCTTTACCGAGCCTCGAGAACGTGTACGTGGTGTGTGTCCAATGGGCTCATCGCTGCCTCTACGGCTACTATTGCTACGTTGCCTCTGCAAGGCTGGCGTGGATTCCTTGGTTTCCGTTTTGTTCTCTGCCTTGGACACTGACAACGGATCGTTGGGCTCATCAGTGTCCGACTCCTCGGAGACATTGTAATATGTGGAGCTCGTCATTGTGGTATCTTGGACCTGAGTGTGTGCATTCCAGCCATCTAAACTGTCGTTACCTTCGCCGGCTGTAGCATAGCTTGAGCTGGACTGTGTTTCTACATTAAGCTCGTCATCCTCCTCCTCATCCTTCTCATCCTCCTCCTCATCCACCTCATCTTCCTCTTCGTCTAACCTTTCCACATGTAATTCTTCATCCTCAGTTTGTGTATTATCCTCCTGTGCAGAGGCAGACGCTGAGCCAGAGACAGCTGTTTCCTCCT
The DNA here is from genome assembly GCF_054131105.1 of Drosophila navojoa. Lineage (NCBI taxonomy): Eukaryota > Metazoa > Arthropoda > Insecta > Diptera > Drosophilidae > Drosophila > Drosophila navojoa. The sequence continues at coordinate 11,570,577 of NC_142893.1, forward strand.
CATCTTCCTGTTCATCTTCGTCTTTATCTTCATCGTCATCCCCCTGAACGGATGCGTCTTCCTCTTCGCTATCACCATCGCCCTCCTCATCATCATCATCTTTCTCATTGGTATCGTCCTCGTCCTCGTTCTCGTCCTCACTGTCGTTGCCTTTCAAGGCCAAAGGCGATGATATCGTTGCACGCCGCTCGAGCAGCTTTCGCCGGTTGGCCGCGCTCGTTGTTAGTGAGACGCTTTCTCTGCGTTTAGGCTTGGCCACCTTGGCAGGCGTAACTGCAGTGGCTGCCGCATGCCTTACCGGTTTCTTCATAAGCTTGGTCATGGCTATATTGGCCGACTGACGCTTGGGTCTCTCCTCCGACATGGGCGTAGAGGTACCGCCTGCTGCTGCCATTGCTGTGCGCGTTGTCTTTCTAGTGGGCGGTGTCGCTGTGGCCGTGACAGTAACATTATCTTCGCCCAGCGAATGCAGACGCGTCTGTCGCCTAGATGGCGCTGGTAATGTTCTAGTCACTGACTTTTTACTGCTACTGTTAGTGTTACAGCTACTCCTGGCCGGAGCACTCACATTGAGGCTATTTCGGCGGGTTCGTACTGGACTAGCCTGCTGTGCATTTGATCTTGACTTGGGGTTGCTTACACTTCTACTTAAACCCGGACTACCACTGGATAAACCGTGTTGCTTAAACCGTTTGTCGAGCTTATTCTGCTTGGTTAGCCTAATACCTCCTACCGCTACAATCGATGTTCGTTTACTTAGATTGGAATCTTGTTTGGTATTAACCTGGTTACTGGCATCCTTGCGACTGTATGTCAGCAGCTCCTCGGACTCCGTCTCCTGCTTGAGCAGCTGCTCCTCTTTTTGCATAGCTGCCAAGCGATTTGCTTCCCATTCACGTTTCTGCATCTCAAGCTCCGCCTCGGCGGCGCGCAGCTGCTCAGCTGTCCAGGCGGCGCCGGTAGCCTCCACGAAACGCATGGCATAGCGCTCAATCGGCGAGAGCTAAATGTGGGAGTAAATAAATATAGCATTAAGGGTATATTCCGTAACAGTATCCTGTGATTATGTCCGACGTTGAGTGATATAACCGGGCGTGAAATTGAATCGCTTCGACTATGTCTGAACGTCAGCTTCATATTGAAGTTTCTCTGGGCAGCGTTAGCAAGCTCAAAGGGCCACTAACAAGCTTCTTCAATAAAAGCCAACGCTGCCCATTCTCTCATAATTAAATAGGTTGACCACCTACCTGCTTGACAAGATTTTGCATTTCCAGATCGGCTTTACTCAGTTCAACCGGTGCACTTCCACCATCCGCATTGGCCTCATCCGCAATGGGTATATTCTCATCGAACTCGGCCAGATCGGCAGCTGCTTCAGCCTTGGCCGTCTTTGTGGCCTGCACGTCCTGCTCATCCTCGGCAGCGGCAAGAGCATGCTCAAAGGCGCGCAGCGATTGTTTCTCGGCTTCGACTACAGGCTCTACTTCAGCGGCAATTATTTTGTCCTTCTCGTCGGGCTTATCCTGACCATCATCCGACTCCTGCGTCTGGTCGATTGCAAACAAATCTTTAATTGTGGTGCTCTTGAAGAAGGTGGTCGTAAAGTTGCCGCCCTCTATGGCCATGTCGCTGAGCATGCGCTTCTGGTTGGCCTTCTTCAGGATGTTGACTTCGATGGTTTTCTCAGACACTAGCCGGTATATGTGTACATCTCGAGTTTGCCCAATGCGATGGCAGCGATCCTGTGCCTGGGCATCCATCGTCGGATTCCAGTCGGAGTCATAGAAGATTACAGTATCGGCGCCGGTTAAATTGACACCAACACCTCCAGAACGTGTAGACAAAATGAAACAAAAGATCCGCTTGTCTCCATTGAAACGCTCCATGAGTATTTGGCGCTGCTCCACCCGTGTTGAGCCATCCAGCCGCAGGTAAATATGTCCATGGTAGTTAAGGAATGCCTCCAGCACGTCCAGCATTTTGGTCATTTGCGTGAAGATCAGCACGCGATGCCCATCAACCTTCAACTGCCGCAACAGACGATCCAGCGTTTGCAGCTTGCCACAATCGTATTGTATGAGACGCGGATCGGGAAACTGTGTCGTCATCGCCGAGATTATGGGATGCAACAGTGCCAGCTTGGGCGATAACGATTGAGTTACTGTCGCCTCGATCTGCCGTTCGGTCTGCCAGTGCGACGATGACAAATTCTGCACATAGCGACGTATTCGTGGCGCACACACCGACGGCACATAAATTACGAAGTTAGCGAAGATTGGCGCCAGTTCGGCGCAGCGCTGCTCGTAGCTCTTCAGCAGGCGATTTAGTGACCAGTTGTCGTCGCGGTGTCGCATGGCAACGGTACAATTCGCAAATCCTCGCGTTTGCCATGTGGAATGCCTTGCTGTACGTGTTGCCTGCATGCAGCCCTCGATGGCCTCACGGCAATCAGCTCCATAAATGGGCGTGGCATCGGTTCGTCGGCGATTGATGTGAGCCATGCGCTTAAGTGAGGCCAAGCGCTGTTCCTTGCGCATCTGTATTAGCTGCTGCACGCGATAAGGATCTTCAGTCTCCTCAGACGTTGATTTCGAGTCCTCGTCCTGAGTTTTTCCATTCGTTTGCCTTTGTACCGTCAGCTTCACATGCGTAGCCAGATCTTTGACAATGGGGTCTTTGATCAACTGCTGCATTTGCGCTGCGGAGCTGCTGCTCGTTGCCGTTGCGCTCACCGCTGTTGCACTGACTGTTGTACTTGCTGATGTGGTTTTGCTTGTCAACGTAAGCCGTGCTCCAGCCCCACCGGTACTTGTCGCAGGTGCCAAGTAGAAAAACGGTTTACCATCCTGCATTGTTTTGGCGACCTTGGCAGGCGTTGGAGCACTTATGGGCGAGCGCGAACTTAACAGTTTGGAACCGTTTCCTAACACATTCAGAGGTGTGCTGCTGCTTCCGCTGCTGTTGCTGGTCGTCGTTGATGTTAGACTATTAATTATCATAGGCTTTAGGGCCATATTGATGGGATTAATAGTGCCGGTGACGCGTTTCAGCACATGTCCACTGGGCAGCAGGGTGCGCATGGGAACAATCTTTGAGCCCTCCAGTCTCATGGCCGGACTAGCGCCCACACGCACCGCTTGCAATTTTATGCGCTGTGCCAGCTCCGCACTACGCACACGTATGTGAAAGCGGTACTTGCCGTTGGGGCAACGTGGCGGAGGTAGCGGTGCACTGTCGATTTCCTCAATCAACTTACGTGGCGGCGACAACAGTCGCGACTTGTGTGAGACGTAGGCAGTCAGCGTTTGTTCCAGATGCAGTAACAGCATGTTAACAGTTTCCAAATTGATTTGCTACAAGTGAAAATGAAGAGAACATTATTAGTTGATGTCAAATTTGTGTTATCAATATCATATCTGAGCTAATTTAAAATCAGGCAAATGCCTCGCAACAGCGAACATCCTAGTGAATCGCATCTCTCTCCAAAATAGATCGAGTCGCAATGTTCAGTGACAGTTTATCATCATTTTAACAGCGAAAGAAATATGCTTCTACAGATCTGCCATACACTAACTCACCGTGAACGGATCATACTCCAAGATGTCGCTGACTAGACGTGGTGTATGGAACGCGATGCCCTCCATTTGAAACGGCGATATCGTTGGCCGCACCTCAAACATGTTTGGATGATTGCACACCTTGCGTAGCTGCATAAGTACATTGATCACGCTCAGCAAATTGCCAGTTTGTAGTGTTTCCCGAGTTCTGCAAATTCAAATCATTAATATAAAACTATAATTGGTTTTGGATCATTTTATAAACTCACTTGGATCGGCTCATGAAATCTTCGTACAGATAACGTTGACGATTCGACAAACGGCACATGACAACGTGTTCGTATTTCTTTGGCATTTGCTTCTCCACCTCTTTTTTAAGCCGACGCAGCAGAAATGGACGAATAACCTAAAAGGAAATAAGAATAGGTAATTAATACATGCTCAAATTCGAGAATACTGATATATAAATATATGAATAAAAGTAATGTAAAGCGCGCATTCAATGCAATCAGCTTGAAAAACTCAATCACATGGATAAGTCGCAGCTTCATCTATTTACTCTAGCAAGGGTAACAAATTGTCATCACATGAGGCAATTCAATGTGACACAGAGTGCGCCTGCATAAAAGGATTTGACAGCATCATCATTTATAAATGGGAAAGATTTTCATATTTAAGCGAGTGTAAGCCGCGTTTTCAATGCAATCCATTCAAAGTACAGGATCACATGGATAAATCGCAGCTCTCATTTTCTATAGCAAGGTTAACAAATAGTCATCACATGAGATAATTCAATGTGACTCAGAGTGCGCCTGCATATAAGGATTATGTGATCTTTAATTAACATGTGAGTGGCGTGAATGGAATTGTTGCACTAATTGACATCAATTCTCTTTCAACCGCAACGATTGCTCTGGCACACAGCTACGATTTTCAGGCGCATTTAAGAAGCGATCAAGAAAACGCTTTTAGGTGCCACTATAATATCATATATCTACCATATCTTAATATTAATCTTGAATTGTACTCAGCGTTAGGGACTCTTCTAACTACCTCAAAGAGTCACTTGCAACTTAGCTTTGATCTAGCACACATGTACGATTTTCAAGCGCATTTAATTGGCGTACAAGAAAACGCTTTTAGGTGCTACCCTTTAGGAACTCTTAAGACGAACCAACACTATCAACTTTATTTACCTTGTGTAGCCGGGCAATTAATGTTTCATTGTACTCCATGTTGCCTTCGATCATGCCAGTCATGGGATTGGAGAACCATTCCTTGAACTCGCGATGCGAGGAGAACACATAGGGCATGAGGAAGTGCATCAGGGACCAGAGCTCCATAAGATCGTTCTGCAGTGGCGTGCCCGTTAAGAGCAAGCGTCTGTTATAGATAATAAATATAGATTAATGTATAAGTAATCAACCATTTCAAGGAATTATCTTAAGTCAAGAGAACAATGTAAACAACCAAATTCATTCATTATTTATAAACACAATATGCAAGTTAGAAACTTAATTAAACACGAATCGAAAATTGTTACAAAACAAGGCCACAAGCATTCTAATGGGTTAGTATGCTCTTTTAATAAATGCGGCATCATAGCGTATTTAATTTTAGCACCCAAGCGTAGTCGCCAAGCTAGTTTAGCAGTCGCTTGGTTACTGATTTTGGTGCTGGCGCACGCGAGCATTTGCATTGCAATTATTGGCAATAACAATTAGTAATAATTTGTGTAACAACAATTACTGACCTTTCCGTGGAGAAGTTAAGCAGCAGTTGCCAACGCTGTGATTTAAAGTTCTTAATGTTTTGTGCCTCGTCGAGAATGAGATATTTCCACTTTTTGCGACGAAAACTCTGTTGATCCTGTACGACCAGCTTGTAGGAGGTGATGCACACGTGGAACGCATTTGGTTTCGTCCAGCCGACACGTTTGAGCTTTCTTTCCTTTTGCGTGCCGTAGTAGGTGAGTATTTTGAAGCCTGGGCACCATTTCTTGAACTCCATTTCCCAGTTAAGCATCACAGAGGAGGGCACCACGATCAAATGGGGTCCCCAGTTGCCCTTGGCACAGGCCAAATGCGCCAACAACGCTATCGTTTGTATCGTCTTGCCCAAACCCATCTCATCGGCAAGAATGCCATTGAGCTTGCGCTCGTTCATGGTGACCAGCCAATCGAGTCCAATGTGTTGGTACTCACGCAGCGAATGCTTTAGTAGGAATGGAACAGGCGTTACGACATTCGTCGAGGACAACGTGTTACCCTTCGGCTGCAGACTTTCAGCCAGTGCGGCAGCATCGTTCAACATATCATCTTTGTTTTCCTTACTGGCAACACCAGGCGCACCACTCTCCGCTCTATCCACACCAGAGCCATCGGCATCAGCTAGCAGACTCTTGAGACCATCCTCCTGCTCACCCTCCTCCTGCTCCGAATCGCTCTTAACGGTTGACATATCCTCGTTTTCGTCCTCACTCGCTTCCACTTCGCTGCTGTCCGTTGAATCTTCAATCGCAGTCGAGTCATCATCCGAATCTTGCTCTGAGGTCTCCACGGCAATTTTCCGCCTCTTGGCGCTGGGTGGCTCATTGATTTTACCTGACTTGTACTTCTCGAGCAGTTGCTCTACGGTCAAATCATTGTCAGCCTCCAGTTCGTCGATCTCTTTCTGATGATCAACTTCCTGCTCTGCCTCCTCCTGCTTACTGATGGTGTTCTCATCATCATCGCTCGCTTCCTTGGCTTGGAATTCGCTATCATCGCTGTCGTCAGCCTCAGCCGCTGCTGCACTAGTGGAAGCGCCTTTTGTTGAGTTCTGTTCCTCTAAGAGCAGTTTATCACGATTCTCCAAATAGCCAGGTGGCAAATCATTGAGGAAATCATCAAAGTCCATTTGAGATTCTTTAGCCAGGGCTTTGACCTCCTCATTGACATCGGCTGCCTCTTCCTCAGCCTTGGCTATTGTCTCCTCATCATCCTCAGAGCCAGACTCAGGCCTAAATTCATCTGTAAAAGAAATTTGACGTTTAATTCCATGTGACTTTTACAAATAATAATGGTAAATATATTTCTAAATGCATCAGACAAATGCCTCGCGAATGCGACCATCCCTTAATAACATCGGAGTGTTCAAGAATAGACCACAACAACGTTTCAGTTTGAGTGTCTCATCATGTGCAAAAAGAGATTATTGTGTAGTTTCTGAATAAAAGACTTACCATCTGATTCGCGTTTGGGGGATGTTAGGCGACTGGAGGTTAGACTAGGTGTTTCGGCCACATTTTTGTTCATGCCTTCGGCCAGCTGTTGTGAGAACTTCTCTGTTTGATCGACAATGAAACTGAGATGCTGATCCAGCGCCTGCTTGCGTTTCTCCTCGATTTTTGTTTGATGCTTATATTCAACCAGTTTCTCAACATTCGACCAGAAGCTTTTCACCTCGCGCGCTATAAAGGAGGCGACGCGTTTCACGTGCAGTTCTTGAGCCTTTTCAGCACGCTGCGCCGCATTGGCCTTGTCTTGGAAATACTTTTGCACCATTTTTGCGCATTTCTTAGCTGCATTCTTTTTCCACTTGCGCTCCTGCGCGAAATCAGCTGCCAGCCAGACCATCTCCTCCAACAGATAGTCCCAGTGCGCCTTGGGTCGGCTGGGCTCCTGCAGCTTGGGCAAACGCCGCTCAGTCCATAATCCCTCTCGTTGTAGTTCGGATATACGTTGCATCACGTACACCTCCTGCTTGGCCTTAAACGAAAACTCCTGCGCACTGTTGGGCGTGCCTGTGCTTGCGAGTGGACTCATCAGGCTTCCGCTGCTGCCACCAGGTGTGCAGGGTGTCAGGACGCCACCACTGCCACTCCCAACGGTCGCACTCGTGCCATTGGCCCCACCCGTGTACAGCGGCGATGATGTCGCTCCTCCAGTTGACGCACTTTGTGTTCCTGCTGCATTCTGTTGTGAGTTTGGACGACGCAACGCCGCCGAGCCAGAGGAGCTACTGCAGGGCACCAACGGCGTGCCACCTTTAGGAGAAAAACAATTAGAAAAGTTAGCAATTCGTTCAAGATATTGCAGACAGCTCTTAGCCAACTTGCATGCTGGAAAATTGCATCATCAACACACGCTACCATATTAAAGCGAAAAAACTTAATTAATAAAAGAAGAGAACGTTCGAATCAATCAATCAATCAATTAATTGAACCATATTTGTTGCGAATTAGTAAGTGTATTTATTATAGTATGTATTTATTAAAATATGCTAAGGAAAGCAATGGAAAACGAAATACGGCAAAGAAACTAAGTCAACTACATGCAATATTCTAAATCTTAAGTAGAGGAATGATAATCCCTAACACTTATGTTAAATTTCGAATGGGTGTAAGACTCGAATTCAATGGGATCAGTCTTGAGGACACGATCACATGGATAAATCGAGGCTTTTATTTACTTTAGCAAGGTTAACAAATTGTCATCACATGTGGAAATAGTTCAACGTGACACAGAGTGCGCCTGCATGAAACGATCCTATTCTAATGAAGGCGTAAAAATTGAAATGTATATACTTAAGGAGGCATGGAGTGTTATCATACTTCTGATCTCTTATTTAATTAACTTGTGCGTGGCTTAATTAGAATTGTTGCACTAATTGACATCAATTCCCTTTCAGCCGCAGCGATTGCTCTGGCACACAGCTACGATTTTCAGGCGCGTTTAAAAAGCGATCAAGAAAACGCTTTTAGGTGCCACTATAATATCATATATCTACCATATCTTAATATTAATCTTGAATTGTACTCAGCGTTAGGGACTCTTCTAAATACTTCAAAGAGTCACCTTGCAACTTAGCTTTGATCTAGCACACATGTACGATTTTCAAGCGCATTTAATTGGCGTACAAGAAAACGCTTTTAGGTGCAGTTAAAAAAACTTTGAACAAGTCTAAAATGAAGCAATTGGTGAAAACAAGGGATGATGAAACATTTAACGTATGGAATCTGATAAATGATTGGTAAAACTTATATTGAGTCAACACTATATGGGCAAGGATCAAATCTAGACTATGATAATTTAGCAAACCAAATAAAAATGTATTTTTACATTCCATTAATTAGAATGCAAAAATATAATATATAAATGATGGTATACTTTAAGCTGTTTTTCCAATCAAAATTAAAAAGAAGAGACTTTAAACACCAATTCTAATGTGATAATGATAAATCTTTGGTACAAAACAATAGATAGGCACATCGAATGCAATATATACTTAAGTCAAATGCACTACGCTTTTAATTGGCGGCAACAACGAAATGAAAGATTATGAAAATACTTCAATATTCAAAATAAGACTTAAAAATGAAAATGTGATTTGGCATTTTTTTTTTTTAGTTTTTTTGCGAACGATAAGCACCTGGCACCAAAGGTACAGAAGAATTTCCTACGGCAGGAGGCGCGGGTATTTGACCGAAGACCATACCGTGACGACCTCCTAGAGGTCTACCGGGTATGTGACCTATATAATAACGATACAATTTGATGGTGAGTTGAGAAAGAGAGTTGATGTGTGCGTTAGGAGGCGGAGGAGTATCAATTGTGACAGAAATAACAAAATCATAAAATCATAAACAACACAAAGCTGAAAGATATTATAAATTAAATGATGTACAGCAATACAATAGGATAATTGATATTGAGACAATGTGTATGTAGTTGTTATAATATATATGCATACAAAATATTGTTAACTTTTTAGTATATTGTGTTTGCGTGTATATAAGTATGTGTGTGTGTGTGTCATATACATTAAGATCGTGAATATTAGTAGCGCATTTTATAGGTTTCATTGCTAGTTTTATTTTCTCTTCCCCTGCTTGGGCGGGACAATTTTAAATGTTTTGTGCAGGACGTGCTTTGTACTGTTATAGTTGCTGGAAAGTTGTTCAGGGCGCGGTTATTTATTTTAGTTTTATGCTGAGGAGTTGGTAACATTTTTGTTTTTACTTTCTTCTTATATATGTATGCAAATGTGTTTTTTTTTCGACATTGTTGAATTTTGGTATGTTTCTATTTTTGGAGTTATACATTAATTTTGAAAAGTAATTAACGGAAAAACAGATAAACAACAAAACACAAAATAATAACAATGATAAATACGAAATATCGAGAGAGTTTAAATCCAGATGAAATCAAATCTTATCCTGAACGAGTTTGTCTTACCTTGCTGCGTCAACTGTACTACGGCGGCAGGTAGCTTCGTGGAGACGGCGACTGGCGTCGCACCAACTGCTGGTATCTTTATTTCTGCCTCCGGTGGCAATGCATTACCGCTCGTCTCCACTAAGCTGCTGGTTATCGGCAACGCTCCAGTTGCGGCTACTGTGGTGGTAGTGGTCGATGTTGGCCCACTGTGGCTTGGACTTGACGACGCTGTCGCTGTTGCTACAGTTGTATTGCTGCCAGATTTCGTTGGCAACAGAGATTGCGTATTCTAAGGACATTGAAATTTAAAAGGTTAGATACGTGAGCGCAGAAATCTACTAGAAGTAGTTAATCGCAAGAATTGTTTCAACTTGTTTAATTACCGTTTTTGTTTGTGTGCTGTTATCTGTCTCTAACTGTTTGCCGGTTGTCCCTGTACTGGTTGTTGTTGCTGTTGCAGGGCTGCTGCTACTGCTGTTGCTATTACTAACGACTGAATCCGAAGACTGCTGCGGTTGTTGTTGTGTTGATTGTTGCGTTGTTCGGTGTCCTTGGGCCACAGCTGCTGCTGCTGCGGCGGCGGATGTGCTTGGCTTTTCCTCGAGTATCAGCTGCTCGATACGATTCGCATTGCTGTAGCTGATGAATTGCGGTGTTGGTGTCTTTTTACGCCACGCGGGGTAGTCCATCATACTGCCACCGTTTTGTAAATAAAAGTATTCCGACACATTTTCAAGATGCCTGCGAATCGAAACCACAATTTTAAAAATGTTCACAAATTTGACTGAGTCGTATATACCTTTCCTTAAGATTACGCAAAATTTGATATTTCAGTTGAAGAATGCGCTTCTTGAGCGCATTCAAGTCCTGTAGTGCCGTTGAAATTGCCCCACCAACTTCGCTGTTGGCCACAACCGACGCTGGCAGTAAGGAGCCAACGATGTTGCTGCTAACGGCTCCAACAATGTTGCTGTTGTTATTGTCACTGGCGACCTCGCCTCCCACTTCCGTGTCTTCTAAACGCTGACGCTTCGCCTGGGGCGGCGCTATTGACTCTGAAACGGAGGTATCTGCTTTTGCTGAATTGGAGGAGTATGTGGAAGCTGCTGCTGGCGTTGCGGCTGCCGTTGCCTCTGTCGACAAGTTCGACAGCGGCACAGGCAGCTGCGCACTGAGCAGCTGCTGCTGTTGTTGTTGTTTGCTGGGTTTCTGCTGCGTTGTTGCTACTGTTGATGTTGCTGATGATGATTTATTGTTGTTGTGTGCAGTTGCTGTTGATTTTGGCGTTGTAACTGATTTTTCCGTTGATTGTAACGTTACACGGTCTGACACAGCAGGAGGGGCCGGGCTTAGCCCTTCATGCCCCCCTCCTGCTGAATTACCTTCATTCATGTTTGAGACATCTGAAAAAGGCGGGAAAGAAACATTATAACCACCACTCCAAATTATCGCGTGTTGCGTTTGACAGCGCACATTTGGCAGCCCTGGATAGCAGATATGTATGAACATACGTATGTCAGCATTAATCGTGCCCAATAATGCTATATAGATTTATACCATGTCTTTTTCTGCTGCGTAAGCATTACATTTAAGACTTTTTCAGTGATAATATTTCATATCGCTTATCATATAGGCAGCTTGCATCCCTGCACAATGCAATCGATTTGCAACTGTGCATTGCAAATGGCTGCTCTCCCTTTTTTCATTATACACACACGCGCGTTGTATAGAAATATTTTTTTTGCACTTGGTCATTGTTAATAAAAATTTTTTTTATTAAACTTCACGTTAATTTTAGGTTGGCTAGCAGTTGTTAGTTGCGGCACTTTCAAGCATGCTATTCGAATGACTGATGCAAGAATGAGACAGCTATACTTGTATGTCTGCTGCTTCTACGTCGGCGTCGGTTCTTTGTCGAGCAGAAATTTTTTCAACCATTTTTTTTTTTCCTACCTCAGATGGGGAAAATTTTTAATCACAAAATATCCACATCACAAATATGCATCCGTGCGTAAAAACAGTGCTGGCGCGTTGCAAAAATTGTGCTCTAATCGCGAAAGCAATGATTCTTCAATATTTTCGCCTATTTCTGCACTTAAAATATTTTTTTTGCAGAAAAGTGTGCGCAAACACACCATTCAGCGTCGAGGTACATAGAAGAACTAGTGATGTACCGAAAACATCGCAATATGCAGCATTTCCGATAAAATTTCCGCACAAAATTTGAGAGCTGCATACGTGCCTAACGATAACATACGCGGGCTAGTAAAATTAACCCTAAAAATTTCCGATAACTTGACTTCATTGAATAATTTTTACCGCCAAAATGAAATTCCATATCGACAAATCTAATAAGTGATTATTGGAAAAAATGGTGCCGGTTGATTTAAATTTTTTCTTTTTAAATTCTTTTTTGTAAAAAGTAATTAAAAAGCTTTTTTAATTTTTTGTTATTTTTTTTAAGAACATGTTTACGTCTTTTAGAGATTCATATAATTGGCGGTACAAAAAATTATCAAATAATTGATTAATACTTAAGTTGTGCAAGGCAAGCGAAATTGAATCCCACCTTGACCCATCAAGCGTATATACAGATTGCTATGCGATAAGAAAAATGGCAAGTGAATGGGAGCCATGTAGACGAGCGAACTTTGCTGTTTATTTTGATTATTTACTTCTCTTGTTTTGTATTTGCCCTCTTAGTTTTGTTGTCTATATAATAATCTGGTTTGGCGGGAAACACGCGTCTAAATTGAGCTCAGTTTCTCAACAGATGCTGAAGGCAATGAACACGAGCTCTGCATTTTTGGCAATTTTTCTACTCTCAGCCTTGTCGGCCCGTGCGGCGCCCACGGCCGAGTACTGTGACAACGGCACCGGCGAGTGCAAGGAGCTGACAGCCACAGACTGCCCCGTCCTCTTCTATAATGAATTTATTATCGGAGCCAACAAGATTAAATACTGCGATGAGTTTAACGACATTGTTTGCTGCCCGCTGCCACTGAATGCACAGAAGCGAGTGATGACGCCAGCCGATCCGCGAAAGTTGTACGAGAAGGGTGAGAGAAGCGAATGGCTGTAAATAATATTTATGTTAATTGAAAATTGTTTGTGGACATTCGCAGAGTGCCGTCGCTATAATGATGTGCGACCCACCTGCCGCTCCACGCCACTCATTTTGGGTGGCACCGAGGTCAAAGGTCGCGAGTATCCCTTCATGGCCCTGCTGGGCATACAAGAGCCAGGCAGCTCCACCATTAGCTGGGACTGCGGCGGCACCTTAATCCACCCGAAGTTTGTGCTAACCGCCGCCCATTGCCTGGAGACAACCGAGACGAAGGAGCAACGCCTAGATCCCAATTACAAATCAGCCAAATTTGTGGTACGCCTGGGTGAATTGGACTACAACAGCACCACAGACGATGCCCAGCCCCAGGATTTTCGGCTAGTCAACTATGTGGTGCATCCGGCCTATGATGAGAATGAGGATGATGGCAGCCGCCTAAATGACATCGCACTGCTCGAGCTGGACCGAAATGCCACACTCAATGAGTATGTGGCGCCCGCCTGTCTGCCCTCCGGCAGCGGCGACGAGCACCTCGATCTGACTGCCGCCGGCTGGGGCTACACCAAGAATGCGGGCGACAAATCCTCAAAGCTGCTGCAAGTGGGCCTCAAGCGCTACGGCGACCAGGTGTGCAGCGAGCGCCTCGAGAGCCGCATCGTGTCCCGCACTCAGTTCTGCGCCGGCTCCGGCTCAGCGAACAGCCAGGCAGACACCTGCAACGGCGACTCTGGCGGCCCCATCTTCGTGCAGCATCCGGTCTACAATTGCCTTAAGCAGGTGATTGGCATCACCTCGTACGGCGCCATCTGCGGCAACTACAAATTTCCCAGCGTCTACACCAAGGTTCATCTCTATACGGATTGGATTGAGAATATTGTCTGGGGCGAGTGATTACAGTTCAATTCGGAATTACTAACTAGGATTATATCTAGAGGAAAACCTGCTTCTTGTCGGAGGCATTCAGTAAATGAACTCCGTATGAATGTTATATTAAGTTAATTTTATTAATTATATTTTTATAATATGTTTACACTATAGAAAGATTATGAGCTGCATTATGCTAAAGTATTTATATATACATATATCATATAAATATGTATTGAAAAGAAACGTAAATATGCATGATCAACATTGATCAACTTAAAGTATTTCTTATAAGTATTTTCTCCAAGAATTTCCTCTAAGTATTTTCTCCCAGAAAAGAACGCTCACACACTTCCCCGCACCAGGCCTGGACCACTGAAGAAATGCTGCAGCTGCTGCCCTTTATATAGGGCGACCTTCACTCAAAGCCTCAGTCGCTCTCAAATGCTCAGCTGAACGCTCACACACTTTACAACACTGCACGTTTGACCCCCACCAGGCCTGGGCAACTGAAGAAATGCTGCAGCTGCTGCCCGTTATATAGGTCGACTTTCACTCAGACGCCCGAAGGCGCTCTCAAATGTTGAGCTCGGCGAGAGGCAGGGATCGTTGCAGCCGACCAATGGGAGCACTCTCTACTGCTGCAAGCACTCTAGCTTCGTTTTACTCAGCTATAAATGCCGAAGGAATGCTGCTGCATACATAGGGACGACTTGAGTGACCTTCGGTAGCTTTTCTTCGTCTCTCACTCTTTTTAGGCAGACAGAAAGAGAGACGATATGCAGACAGACATACGAACAGATAAATAAGCAAACAATCTGAGGCAACACCTCAGTACTCTGATCAAGAATATATATGTATGTATGTATGTGTGTATATATTTCTGTGGCTTTATGTTGATATGCTTATGTACATACATTTATATTGATGGCATAGAAAGCAATTTCATCAGTTCGATAGTTCTCTCAAGGACTAGTCTCTCTCTATTTCTGGCTCTAGCATTTCTCTTACCTCTTCTCTTTTTTTTGCCAGCATTAAATTTATTTATTTATTTTTTTGCCAAGAAAGAAAATCGACTTCAATAACAATACAAATTTTCTATGCATTATACATAAAGTATTATAAAATATAAAAAACAAGAGGGGAGGTATACAAATTCCGAAACATTCCAAATTTGTGTATTTATCAGAGAAACTCGCACAGTAAATTTTAATTTTGATTTTTTCTTTGTTCAGGCATTCAATGCATACAAAAATTTAATCAAATTATGCAAAATACGAAAGTCGAATGAATTATCGAAGAAGAAATAATAAACTCGTGCCTCTTATGAAATATGTACATATATGTATACTTTGAATTTTATGGCTATAGCTGCGGTGGCTTACGAAATCTCTGTGTACATTTAGATAAACAGTTATACAGACATATACATAGTACATACATATGTATGTGGCTAGATCTATTCAGCTTCGTCCCATTCAGGAATATATGTACATACATATATAATTTATGGTGCCACGCCTTCTTCCGTCTATTACACAGATTTGCATACGAAAAAGGATAAACTTGAGCTCGCATTGATATTGGTTTCAGAGTATACTCCAAATAAGCTGAATCAAAATTCCTATGAAGAGTTGAGATATATTCTAAACATTAATTGCATCAGCTAAAAAAATTCTTTTTTTTTTATCGAACATTCTCGTATTTCCTGTCTGAACTCTATAAATAAATAAAATATTATAACAAAAAACCAAGTAGAAAAAGTCTCGAATATCGGTATTTAACTTTTGTTAGCTTTAATTGCAACAAATTGTGTAAAAATCAGTTAACAAATATAACATAGATGGATATTAATTTAGGGTACACGATTACTTAACATACTTGGGTTGGGGAGGGGAATGTGCAAATGTGTGGATGTGTGGGCGATTATATATGTATATAATTATAATGTAGAATATAGATTAAGGATTACATATATTCAATTGTCGATTCGTGTTGAGTGCAGTGCGTTGTGCGTTGATTCGACTCGACTTAAGGCTAAAACACAATAATTAAGAGCTAAGTGCTAGAGAGGACCCTGTAGAAGACCAGTGACAGCCATAGCCATTGCTGTTGATTGCGCATGGTTGTTGATTAGATTAGATTAGATTTAGCTTGAGCGAATTTCCCAGAGGGTTGAGGACTAGACGCGCTTGTAGTTCTTGTAGTAGTTGCGGCGCTGCGCCTCATCGCTGCGTCTCCGGGCTGCGATCTCCTTCTTCTTGATCTCGCGCTGCTGGTAGACGAAGAGCGGCCGGAAGACGATGGCGCGACGCTTGCGATCCCGACGGCGACTCTTGGGCTGATCGGCAGCTGCCAGCTGCTGCTCATCCGCCTTCAGCTCGGGCTCGGGCTGCAGCTCCACCGAGCGCTGCGGCCGATTCCTGAACAGATTCGTCTTGGCCGCGTCGTGGGCGTAGAGCGTGCTCAGGAAGTCAAAGTAGGGCTTATTGCGCAGACTGTCTGGCTGGGCCAGCGGCGAGTTGTAGCTGAACTGGTTGGGTGTCTCGATGTCCAGCAGCGCGTGTGGCCCTTCCTGCAGCTGTTGCGGATTCTGGGGCATCGTTGACGACAGGCAAACCATGCCCAGTGCCACGGCCAGGGCGTAAAACTGCGGAAACAAAACAAAACCAAAACATGTCAAAAATCAGTAAAAACAAACCCGGAGAAGGTGTGAATATAGCGTGGAGGCCAACAGCCAGTAGCCAGCTGTAGCTAGCCATAGCCGATAGAGAGTTACGTTCTGCAAACGGCTAGAACCTGTCAAGCATATGCTTCGAATTAGCATACAATAATTAATTTAATTTAAACTAACGAATATCGGTGATATAATCGCAATCAGAGTTAATTTATGCTTGCACGTAATATATTCATGATCACGAGAGAGTGTAAGACTCGATGGGCTCTATGTTTATCCCGCTGGATGCTAATTACATATGGTAATACAGATGCCAGCCCAACCCAGCCCAGCCCAACCCCTAAAGCCACAACTGAATATGCTGCGCCCTTGACTAAGCCTGAGCCGGATGCATGTTTTTTGGGTAGACAGTGGAAACACTATCTATCTATATACATATAGATAGTATACAGTGTGTATATATGTGCATTTAGACATATAGACAGGCTTTAATTTATGTATCACAATTCGACTTTTGGTGTGTTAATGAAATTAGTCTTATTCTTAGAGGACAAATTAAAGACTAAACAAAAAAATCAAAACCGGATGATATCTATCTTAGAGTCAAACCAGATTTCGGCGTAGGTGAATGAGCTGGCAGACGTTCAATGACAGCTCAGCTGGAGGCTAATCCAGCCAGCATATATATCGTATATATGTGCATACATATATCTATATAATTTATCTCTTACTTGCTAACTTCCACTGCTAAAATTCAATTAACTCCTTTCTACGCATGTTATTCAGCTTAAGCAAAACATCAGATAAATATACATATATGTATACATATACATATATAAGGTTTTATGATTCACTATCTGAGATCTGCATAAATTTCTGCATTGATAATAGCAAAGTTCGAGCCGCGGACATAGACAAATGTTTATTGCTTTCGGCTAATTATGTAAATTTTTACAGGCTGAACCACTTTAATTAATTGACTTCGTATGATATATGTTAGCGGTTGAGCCAAAATAAAACTAAATCAATAAAAACAAAATAACTCTCAGCGAAATACCAAGAAGTAAAATAAATAACGTACGTATCTGTATCTTTGCATCTGTATCTGTATCTGTATCTTAGTCTCTGTAACCGGTTGCGCTTTAGTGGCTCAGGGCTAACCCATAAGATGTATAGCACTTGTTTATTTTTGATCTCTCTGTATATGGTGTGAATACCCTGTGTCCAAGAGCTGCTCCAAGAATGGGTATAATAAGGAAGCACTTAGTCAGCGCCAAAGCTAGCGCCAGTCATAACTGATAAAAAAGTAAATATTATGCTAATATATGCACGCATACATATGTATGTATATAATAAGCGGGCTTGGCGAGGTCTAGACAGGTGAGAGAGAGAAGGCAGATGTACAGATAGAGAAAGAGATAGAACTATGTCTCTCTATAGAGAGACTTAAAGAGAAAGGGATGGAAGGATATAAATAGATAACAGGCTAAAGGAAGAGGGAATGGAGATAGATCGAGAGTTCGAGAGAAAAATGAACCAAATTCGCTTATGCATAATTAATATTCAAATAAATTGTCCTGTTACCAGTTCTCTTTATAAAATAAGCCTAAGTAATTATTTATTAACTGAATAAAAAACCTGTATATATTATTTTTATAGCCTGAACGTTTAGAGTACTAATGATTCCAAATATAATATACAATTTATAGCATCAGCAAACAGATTATTGAAATATTCAAATGTTTTTACGATCCCATAATAAAGTCAATAACTCCTACTGAATGTTTCAAGCGTATATCCCTTTTATAAAATAAAATGTGAACACCAATGCATGCCCTAAAAAATAAAGTTCAAGGCTGAAATTTGTTGTTCTCGCATTCTTCTTCGGGTCCTGAGATACTCTAATTTTATGGCAATACATAAAAATAAATCTGTTTTATGACTAAATTTAGAATGAACTCAAGTCTAGTTTATTTTTATGCTTCAAGCAAAATTCTCTTAGCAAATCGAATCACTGCCTAAACTAATTTCATGAGTTATGCTTGGACTTTGACTTCCTGAAGCGCATAAAATGGTCTATTAGTAACTCGACTAATTTGCAGATTTTTACAAGCAATAAAAACATAACTGACTCAGAATGCGAATAACTTAAGTGAATATTACTTTTTGGCCTTGCGCAAAAGACTTGAAAAATGTATTTAAAAAAATATATATTTTTTAAAAATATAAATAAAGCAAAAAAATGCATAAATTCGTTGCGTTAAGCTTTTTTAATTAAAAAATATATGTTGTATGTACTTATATTTTACAATTAATTTTTATTTACTTTTTAATGCAATTTTGTATTTGCGAAAATTCGAAAATTTCGAAATGCTAATGAAACACGTTTGCCGTTACTCAGATCTCAAATCTCGAATGTAATCAAATGAATAATCGTAAATTCGCCTCAATACTCACTTGTTGGCTTAACGAGCACATGTTCTGTTTATTATAATTGTATATATTATATATATTTATATATATGTTATTTTGATTTTGAGTTCGAGTCGCTTATCCTTAACACACTCGAAAATGTTGTTTCAATTGCGCACACGCGATTTTCGCTTCAATTTTTTTCTCACAATTATCTGATGATCATTTATTTAATCTGTCTGCGCCTGCGTCTGTCTGTCTGTCTGTCTGTCTGGCTTATCACATTTGCCGAGAGCGCGATATTCGATTAGTATATGTATTATTTGTGGTTATATTCGCTGGATGTTGTCGCCGCTAAGCGTGCGCCTTGACTGTTCAGAATATTTGTCACAAATTCACTTTTATATATGGCCAACAGCCTCCGCCTGCCGCCCTCGCTCAGCGCAGCGCAGCGCAGCGAAGCGATGTTAGCCACGTTAAGATACAGCCGAACGGGTTTCAGTTAGCTGTTGTTGTTGTTGCTTCTGCTGCTGCTGTTGTTGTCGCTTTGGCTGCTGGTGTGAAGTGCTGTCGATGTCACGAAGCAGCCAAGGCGCTGCTCGCCGAGCGGGAGACAGGGACTCGCAAGTGGACTATGTCCAGTGCACCACTCGAAGGCTCTCCCACTTCACGGCTCTCGCCGCGAAACTTGTCCAAAAACTCGATTTCAGTTTGTCTCGGTTTTCGGTTTTCGGTCACGACACATTGGATGCCTCGGGGGAGGGGGGGAGGCTGCGCGCACTTTCCTAGTTATCATCGTGCTGCTATTAAACTCTTGTGCGCATATGAAGAGGAAACAGCAAAAACAAAAACAGATTTATCATTATTATTGTGTGTACGCTCTGGGAAATGGGGATATTAGCTTTGACAAGCAGCGGCCTCAGCTTAGACATATTTACACACAAATATTATTGCTAGGCATTAGTGAGAAAAGTCTAAATATAACACGACAGTATTACGGCTAGGTATTAGTAAGAACAGCCTGAATGTGGAATGTTTTTAGACTTCTCCTACTAATATTTAACAATAACAATAATATTCGTATATAAGATATCTACTCCAATTGTCGTAGCGCCATCTGAAATATTTATATATTATTTATATATTATGTAAGCAATTGAAATGAAATAAATATGATCACGCCGTATGTAGTTGATCTAGAATCTATCTGTTTAGGAAAAAGAGACAGAGCAGAAGTAAAAAGAAATTGACAAATTGGGAGAGAGAGGGAGACAAAGAGATTACGCCCAACCTTTCATAGTTCAGCTAAGACTTTTATCTCAATATATCTATAGATATTATAGACAGACAATTTACTTTAGCTTTATAAACTCCTTAGATCAATTCTCAATTACTTCAATAAAACTCCATACTCAGTAGCAGAACGATTTCTTCAACTCAATATTAAATTTCAATATAGTATAACCTTAAGAGAATAATTAGTTAATTATTCCTTAGTGTTATTATTCCTAGAGTGTCTCCTATCTTTACTATATTCAACACATCCTCAGTCTTTGCTGCATGGAAACTTTTCGAGCCTTTCACAATTTATTATTTCTATTGATTTCTGAGAATCTCTGGACTAGCATTGCCTGTCATAAAAGTGCCCCTACCCAAGTGTATATAAACTTCGTTTTGGGTCATATATTAATATCTATTTACATTCGATTGCTGTTTGTTTCGGAACAAAATGTTTGCCTTTCGCATTACGTTCAATTAAAGCTTTCCATGACGCAGGCACTAATCAAAGCAAAGCAAATCAAAGCAAATCAAATCAAAGCAGAACAGATTTATGACTCTCTTTGACGCAAAGGATTAGGGCGTGTTGTGGCGTAGGCGTGGCGCTCAAAAACAATACGGAAGCAGGCAGGCAGACAGGCAGACAGGCATGCAGTCTCGGAGCTGTCGCTGCTAATCGGATAGAAAATCGGAAGCCCGAATTTGAATAACCTGTCGCAGCTCATTAGGCAAACGATCTGAGCCAAGCTGATCCGCTTGATGACGCACAGTCGGAAAAGTGTCAACACGAATGGCTCTTGAAAATGTGATCTCAGGTGTGACGAAGGTTAAGCAACTCAGCAGAGCTACGACAATTTGGGACAGTTGACAGTGGCCAGCGATGCAGCAGAGCGAGCCAAAGCAAATGCCAATGAATGGAATGAGCTCGCATTGGAATTGGAATTGGAATTGGAATTGGAATCACTCCAAGTGGATTATCTACACGTGATTTATGATTCCGCATCAAATCAATCTCAAGACTAAAACAAAGCTGTCAACGCCCGTGCTCAAATGCCAGTAAACAAATGAAGTTTTTTATGCATTTCTATTTTGTTCAATAAATTTAGTTTAGTTTAATTGATTTTTAATTAATTTCAGCTGAGAGCCGGTTTGGCGAAATCGTCACATACAAATGTCAAAGATTAGCACCCAGCGATGAGCAACAACAGGAGAATACCCTGTAAATAGTGCACTGTTTGCTTGTCACTCGCCCACAGGGTGTTGTTTACTCATTAAAATTCTTGTTAACTCGCGAGGAAATTAGCACAATTAGATGAGCAATTGCATTTGGGATGACATTTCGATTGAATCATCTCTATTTCCACCCAACTAATTGATCAAAATATGGGCTGGACCCCTGATGCTTAAAGCCCGGTAGCTTCCGTATAAAAGGTGCTAAACGGATATCAATGTGATTGTAAGTGTGAGTGTGAGTGTAAATGTGAGTGTGAGTGTGATTGGTACTGCGGTTTGGGCAGTAACTGGCACCGCCCGACGGGCTAGACATTTTCTTTTCACTGTATCCGCTGGACGAGGTGATTCATGTTGATCCATTTTGTGATTTATTACAAAGAACGAACGAATACACTTGAACCCATTTGTCGGGTTGGCTAAAGTTGAGCTAGGGCAAGGCGAGAGCCAATCCAGTTGTTTGCTTTCGCCGCTCAGCCAATCACCAAATAGATGGCAGTAGTGCTTTGGCTTAGGTATGTCAGTTTTATTGACTGTTTCACTTGACGTGTCGAGGTCTGTTTATTTTTTTTTGCAGCGTACGTCACTCCAGATCGTTCAATTATCACAATTATCACACGTCACAGTGGCTTGGTGGATGGAAATTTAAGACTATTGTGCCTAATTAAAAACATGTTGCCATTCCATTAGCCAGCTCGCTAATAAATCATATATATCGTCAATCATTTCCTAAATTCAATTAAGGACTAGATGAGCATGACGTTGACGGCATCGGTTTTATGGTTTAAATTACGCGGTCTTCTGCCGAATAGGTGGCAGCGCTGCGTAGAGTTGAGGTTGGAGCAGAACAGCATGCATCAGCTTGAAGTTGGCTGCGCGCAGTTTCGTACATGCTCGATGTTGGATGGTAGAAGCAGCGGACACGTTTGACGCCGGTTTCACAGCTACTATCGAACTGGTTTGAAGTTGGCTGTGCACACCTTTCAATTGGTTTGCCGTTCGCTGTCCGCACATTTTTAAAAGATGGGAAATTTTCTTGAAAGTCAATAATGATTATTATTTATTGTATTTTATTTGAAAGACAACAATAGAAATTGATAGAGTGTAAAACATATTATCTTGGATTTCAGCTAATATTATACAACCAGTTAAAATAAATGCACATATAAAGTTTTAAATTTAATCATTTGTATTTATATTGTAATAAATGATAACAAACATATACACACTATTTATTTAATATTCACAGCAATATATTTTTGTATTTGATTTCAATTAGATTCATTGAGCACATAAAATTGTAATAATAAATATAGTACCAATACTTAGTACAAGAGTACCGAAACAGGCATGAAAATTTCCCACCCTCCACTGTTATGTTAAAATTGCTAAGAGTGTTATAACAGAGAAGATCTCTTTAATGCCACCGAATATCGTAAATCCCTCTAGTATTAATTGAGTTCTTTTTTTCGTTTGCGTGCTTTTTCACTTTGTTACAAAAATTGTTAGTGTCGAAATCTTTATTTTTATTTTAAAAATATACAGTGTTTAATACAGGTGGAGGTGCCGGTATTTCTCACTTGTGGATTAATCGTGATCGTTCGCCATTAACTGGGGTTATTCTGTTATTTCGCGTTACTACGTCCAAAGTGGTAGCATTTTTACTTCGTAGAAAAATAATTTTTTTTGATCGAGGCGGCGTCTGTGTTTGCGGTGTGCGTGAGTGTACATACATACAAGCATTCAGCATACATACATGCACATGCATGCATAAGTACGTATAAATGTAGAATTATAGCATGTTCTGTGAGTTGTGCTTTTGCTGCTGCTATTATTCGGTCTTGACAAACACAAAACACACTTTAATATTTAACTAATATTAATAACTCGCACACACGTAATCGCAACACCAACTCGGTTGGGCATATTCCATGTTTCGCTTCAACTCGCCATCCACAATTCGCAATTGGCGAATGCGCACAGGACCAGGTCTCACACAACTAATGAATTTGTAGACATGTATGCTCACTTTGGATTAAATATGATTTTAACTGTTGTTTACTGTAATGGTTTCACAACTTCCTCTCTCAACACTCGATTGCTGGTGCTCTGCAGCACGTTTTATAGCAAAGGGTATGAGCGCTTCGTTCGCATCTGATGAAAAAGCACCGAAATTTTTAGCTATAATATATATTTTTTTTTAATTTTAATTTTTTGCTCTTCGTTTGGATTGCTCTCTTGTTATTGTTGTCGTTGTCGCTGTTGCCGTCGTTGTTATTGTTATTATTATGTATGTATGTGTGTGCGTGTGCGTGTGTTTGTTGTTACTGTTGCTTTCGGTTGCGATTAGAATTAATTGACAAATGGCGAAAAAACACAAAAAGAGAGCGAAAAATGTTGCTTTGTGCTCTTGCGTATGCAGCAAAAGCAATAAAAACAAAATCAAAAGCAAGCCAAAAAGGAACGGCAATAACAGTTGTCATTGGTAACTGGCAAGCGGCGAATAAGCGAATATATTATAAATACATGTTCAAACAGAACAGAACTAAATAGCAATCATCTGTGCGTAGGCTCACAGGTCGTTGACCGGCGACAACAACAACAACCTGCAGCAACAACAAGTTATAAAAATAAAAACTATAAAGACAAAAGAGAATAGTGTCAAGCCAGAAGCACAAATAGGCATAGAGATATGTACATATGTACATACATACATACATATCTATAACATAACGCGCAAGCGAAATTCACACCTGTTACGCGCGCAGCAGGCTTAGTTATGTTATGTTAACAGCCTGTTAACCCTGCACTGGCCCTGGGCACAGTTAACAGCCGCTGCAAACTGATCTCAATATTTACCCTTGCACTCATGTTAACCCTTGGGTGGCTCCCTCTGAAAATAATCATTTTTTCTCTCCTTTATATACATATATTGCAGAATTGTATTCTATTCCCAAATAAGACTAAGATAATATAAATCTCAAATGGCGTCTGTATCACAAAGCAAACGACAAAAAATGTCCGAGCCACAATGTGAGGAGGATATTGTACCGATAAACTATAAGGAATTGGATATTATTGGCACAGGTACGTTTTTATTGATATAAAGAAAAATTTAATAATTTAAGTCATTCCATCAAATAATTTTGTAAAATTTAAAACAAATTACAAGCTAGCTTTGAGCTTATATGAGCTTGATCGAAAGCAGGGCAATACTTGAGGCGTGTTAGCCTAACAAACACTTAAACAACCGTAAACCGTAAGGGTTTACAAATACTGCTGCATACTTTCAGGTTGACCAAACCACGTGCACTTCGGCTTGAAAAAAAAAAAAGAAAAATAAATATTGAATTGGGTGCGCCAGGTGCAACGGCCAGATAAGAATTAAACAAACAAGATAATTTTATCGCCTCAATCATCTTTTACGATTTGTTTCTTCTTTTGAGCATAAATCAATTACGTCACAGAGGTTGAGTTAAGTGTTAATAGAGCTGGGCTTAGAGCTTGTTAATGATACTTATTATTATCAAAATATATGTATTTTTTATATTTTTGTTGCTAAGGGGCGTGTAGAACGACTCCCCGAAAGGCGTGGCAACAATGGGTTAAGCGCACAGCTTTCACAGTAACTGGCTCTTGCAAAAGCAGATCGAGTTACATTTTAAGCGATTTCGGGAAGATAGTTAAGTAAGTGCTGCTTGAACCCCCTCTCCCGGCCTCCTGACCCCTGCCACTCCCCTATTTCCTCTTGCTCGAGTCGAAAAAACAAGTTCAACTTATTTCGGAAAGACACTGGACCGTGCTTTTGTTGCTTGATTTTGTCGTGCTGCCTTTTCGCATTTATTCAATTATTGCTCGCTTGTTTTACGTTTTTTGGTTTCGGCTTTTGCTTGTCTTTGTTGTTATTGTTGTGTTTGGTTTTGATTTTGTGCACAAAAGTGACAATTGACAGAGAAGGCAGATGACTAAAACGAGTCGGCGAAAAAAATAGTCGAGTCTTTGCTATTCTTGTTGTTATTTCGTTGCTTCCCCATTCTCCGTTCCCTTATTTTGTTTTGCATTATTATCATACTTTCCCATTGTACTGCATTGCTGTGTGCCGAGTGTGAACCTGGCCTTGTACTTGACTTTTGCAGCCGGCAGTAGACTGCGAAATATGTGTGCGCGAGTCATCGTATCCAAATCGAAGACATGCGGAACATATCGAAAGCGAATGTCAACCGAAATAGAAGAACTCCCACGCCTCATGCCAATTGCTTTCCATGCGTTCTCCTCTCTTTCTCCCATCTGTCTCTCTCTCTTTCTTTCAGTGTCTGATTTGGCTGGCCCACCCGGTCATAAATTTCCGGTGACAAAATGTTTCTTCATTTGAATTGATTCTTATCCCTCATGGCTACAGCGCGCGCTCTCTCTCTCTCTCGCTTTTCATCATGTTATGGTCTCACTGCTGTTACTGCTCTCCCACGCTCTCGTTCGTTTTCGGGTGCGCAGATATCTTCAAAAAATCAGCCGGTTTGCTTATCAACACAGCTGACGGCATGTTTTTAGTGTATTTTGTTATTGTTTTTTTTTTTTCTTTCATTCTCCTTTTGCTTTCTGCGTTGGGTTCTGGGTCTGGGTTTTGGGGCTGGCATTTGCAATGTACATACATATTTGCGTGCGAAATTTCTAGTTCATAGCATTGGCAAAAAGAAAGAAACATACATATATATTTATATACCTACATACATATATGTACATATGTATATAACTAAATTCACTTGTTCTTATCTCCCTGTTCTGTTTGTCTGTCCATTTCGTTCCTTTGCGTTTTGCAATTTATTTTTATGGCTTTTTCCTTGACAGAAAGAAGGCTGAGCTAGTGCATGTGAGGCGGAGGCGTGTGTGTGACCTATTTACTGTTAGCACACAATTGATTTGCGCCTATACATGAGCACATTAACATTAACATTAACATTCACATTATCTTTACAGGCGCATATGGCACCGTTTATCGGGCACGCGACAATCTAACAGGCAAATTCGTGGCCATCAAGAAGGTGCGCATCACACTCACGGAAAACGGAGTGAGTGCATCGACGCTGCGAGAGATTTCACTGCTCAAGCAGCTAAACACATACGATCATGCGAACATTGTCAAGTGAGTAACTGCATACACATACTTATGTGAGTGTGTTATCTGGGTGGCGCCCACTATTTGTTCACTAATTTAAAAAAAAGTCGTTACGTTGCGCGCTGCGAACAGATTACGGACAATGACAATGGCAATGGCTGTGTGTGTGCTTGAGTGTGTTTGATTTCGTACACGCAAATGGAGCTCTATGGTTATTAGCAGCTTTCTTGTGTTTGTCTTTCTGCTTTACTGCCTGCTTCTCTGCTTCTCTTCAACTGACCTACAGCAGTCGCTAAGCGAAACTGTAACGGTCACAGCCGCAGAGGTGCATTCCACCCCCAATACAAGTGCATGCACTCACACTCCCACAAACACCCATTGGCACAGTGGCATGTGCATGTTAATACAGCAAACGTCAAACAACGCGGCGCCTGCTTGCCCTGGGACGCTGATAACAACGTCGCAAATGTTATTTGCAACAACATTAGCAACGGCAACAGTCGCAGAAGCCCCAGCTAATCTATTGCCTTGGCAAATTGCAGTGGAAAGCAATTTAGCCAGCCAAAGAGGCAACTTTGTTTACAAGTAAACTTAACATGTTGACACACATGTTGCGCGAAATACTCTTTTAGTACGCATCACACTAGCGTCGGGTACTACACATACACAAATAATACTCAAACTCGCTCAGTACTAAAAAATGTCGCTCAACCAGCTCAGTGTACCTGGTTGTACCGCTCAACTCTCATCTACGGTATTACGATCAAGAGCAATTGAGTGGAGAGAAATGTTATGATTTATTTAACAGCGGCATAAATGGCTGTTAGTGCCAAAGAGCGCAGACAGCAGAGAGCACTGCTGCTCTTTGAATAGATTAAGCGATTTATTCATTTCTTGTGTGCAGAGCTCAAAATCGTAACTAAAGAATTAAAAGTAAATAAATAGATACATAGAAATTTTATTAGTAGAGCCCAAATTTTAAAAAGAAAATATTTAAAAATCAAAAATATTTTACCTAAAAAATAATATTTTTTAAAATTGGTAAATTTCTAAGTAAACGTATAGAAATTTTGCGTTCAAATTAACAGCGCTGCAAAACGTTGGCTAACAGAATGTTAGCAAGAGATTCTCCATGTTAAACCTGGGGCGGTGCTGTTATGCACTCTTGATCGTGCTCTTGATCGAAAACTGTAGAGTTTTTTTTTATAAAGTATATGAGTGGAGTATTTTTGTAGTACACCAAATGCCCGCAGCATGCTAATGGCGTGTTGCACACCAGGCCGTCTCCCCAACACAGCTCAGATCTACTCAACTGAAAAATTCTCCAACACACACATACATTTCACATTTAAAATTTCCCCGCTCTACACTCTACAAATGCACACATTGACATGCTATAATTTGCTCCCCATTCGACAGACTGTTCGAAGTATGCCAGTTCTTGGAACGTGATGGCAAATTGTTGATTCTGCTTATTTTTGAGCACTTGGAACAGGATCTATCCGACTTGATTGAAGCCTTGCCTCCATGCGGCATGTCGCCCCTAAACGTACAGGTAGACTATATTTTGCCTTATTACTAGAGATATATTTGAAAATTATTGTAAATGCATATCGATTTCAGCGTTTGGCTCGAGAGCTATTAACCGGAGTGGACTTTCTGCATGCCCATCGGATAATTCATCGCGATTTGAAGCCCCAAAATCTGCTCGTCTCGTCGCAGGGCCATTTGAAAATAGCCGACTTCGGCCTGGCCAAGACGTACGGCGCGGACATGAAACTCACCTCCGTTGTGGTCACCCTATGGTACAGGGCGCCTGAGGTGCTGCTCGCCCAGGGCTATAACAGCACCGTCGACATCTGGAGCGCAGCTTGCATTATCTTTGAGATGATCAAGCGTAAGCCGCTCTTCCCGGGCAACTCTGAGAAGGATCAGCTGGATCACATCTTCCAGTGGGTTTTGCCCTGAGTTGAATGCCATCTCACTTGCTTATTATTTGTATCTCTGTTTTTATTGCAGACTGACTGGCCGTCCGACGGAGCAGCAGTGGCCAAAGAGCATCTCCATTTCCAGGGAACATTTTCCAGATCGCGCTCGCAAGCGACCCTCAGACTTTTGTCCGGGCCTATGCGAATTCGCTGATGATTTGTTGAATGTAAGCACTTGCGTCCATACATTTAGTTATATATTGACGAAAATCTCTCAATTCTGCCTTAGCAAATGCTTGCGTATGATCTGCATCAGCGTCCCTCTGCGTTGGAGTGCTTGAACCACGCCTACTTCAAGAAGGAGCCACTATGAAGGGTATATCATGGCCCACAAATCCAAGCGAAATGCTGCAATGTTCCTTTACTTTATATATAATTTTCTAGATATGTATATCTAATATTTTTTGTATCTATCCTTATACATATATGTATATATTGTTAGTTGTAAAGATAACTGCTGTAAAACGGAGCTCGAGAATTGCGGGATCCGATCTAAAATGTGATACATCAAGTTCAGGACTAGAGACATGCTCAGGCATAATCCTATATATATATAAATATTATATATACCCCATATAAATAAATAATTATATTCAAAATTGCGCTGTTCGTAATAATTGTACAATTTACCACAATATATACATACTTATATATATTTATACATATACACAAAATCTGTTTGTAATCTTAATGTTTATGTTGTAAGCGCTTGAAAATAATGCATTTAATAAAAAATCTAAATTCAAATTTAAATGAGGCGCTCATTTGACTACAGTCTTCTACTAATGTTGCTCTCGCTTTTAACAGAGCATAAGTGCTCTCTCATTATAAGAGCTGCAATGTTAGTTTCAGTACTGTAAAGCGCCAAAAGTCAGCACTGCTAATTACGATATTTAATTTAACAGTGATCGAAGGTGAGATCATTATAAGAGTAACAGTGCTCTCTGACAGCATTTGCTGTTGGATAACAGTTCATTGTGAGCGTTGAGTTGAACCAGGGCTGCATAGCTTTAAAAATGTATTTTTTAAAAATATTGTTCGAATTTCTTTGGCTGCGCTGGAATGTATACAATTCATACAATTAAGTAAATATCACACTTTCAGACTTAGGCTAGGCCAACAATTATATAAAATATCAATGGCAGCACTAGATTGTCCACCTGGTCGGTAAATGCCTCAACTAGAGCTGTATTAAGTGTGGCAAAAATAGTGGCGAACCATTTCGCTTGGGTCATGACGAGGACGCCACCCAGTTGCAGCAGCCCGACGGTCAGCAGGATCGACAGCACAAAGGCGACGGTGCCCTCCAGGGAACGATTAGAGTCTGCAACGAAATCCGATTAGAAAGGGATTTTTAATATAAATATGTGATATACGCACTGCTCCATTTGTTGCGTCCATATTTGGAGCCCAGCACACTGGCAGCTGTGTCTCCCACGCCCACGGTCAGGATGCCGGAGAGGAGAAGCAACAGCGGACTGTCCTTGCCGGCCCGCAGACAGGGACAGGGCGTCAGCCAAAGGGGCAGAGCGCAGCCAATAAGCAGGCAGAAGGGCGTCAGCGCTAGGCCTCCTGCGTCCTTCTCATCCTTGAAGGAGTCGAAGGCTTGCGTCAGCGTCGCAGCAAACGGCGGCATCTGCAGCAACCGCAGCAGCTCCATCACCACAAATATCGCCAGGGCAACGCCCGTGGCCAGGTAGAGTAGAGCGCACTGATAGATCAGGCCGGGCACAAAGACCAGCAGGATAAGCAGATGGAAGACCTTTCGGACGCGTGTGCTCGCCCGAGTGGAGCTCCTCAGCTGCCAGCTAACGGCGCCGCAGGTGAGGCCGACGAGCAGCAGATCACTCAGAATGATGAGAAGCTATGTGAGAGAGAGACAGAGAGAAACAAATAAATAACACTTTTATCTACTGTCCTCTAGACAAGTTTGACTCACTCGCAGTGGATCCTTGAATAGGAATTCCAGCAGCGCAATCAGAGGAAGAGGTCGTGTCACTGGCGCACAGGTCACAGCCAGGAGCAGCAGGACCATCAGCATGTAGAAGGGCAGCGGCTTGCGCAGAAATCTCACCAAGTGCAGCGCCACACAGACGAGGAGCAGACAGAGCAGAGCACTTGTCATTATGGCATTTAGCTGATTGAAATCTGTCGAGGGCAGCGTCCAAAGGCGACATATGGCATTCAGGACGAAGAGCAAAATGCCCTGCACCATAATGGCCGCTTCCCCGAAGGTAAATGTCCTGGGCAGACCACGGAATACTCTCACATACACAAAGTGATAAATGGTGGTAATAAGGAGTCCAATGGGTAGAGCAAAGGGCCAGCTTCTGTTCACACATAGACTGCTCACAACGCCTGGCAACAGGTGGTTCAATATAAACTTTATAGAGGTTGCCGCCTTAAGGTGAGAGGTGAGAAGAAACGTAAATGTCCTGAGGCACATTCCAATTGCGGCCGCAATCAGAAGCTGATGCACTGCGTCCGTGGCGCCGCATTCCGGCTGTGCGTGCAAATAACTGGTGACTAGAGCGGCGGGCAACAACAAACTTAGCCAGCCGCCTGTCGAAGCCGAGTGCCTGCGACATAACAATATTAATTTGCGAAAAAGGAAAAAATAAAAATATAGCTCTGTTTACCTGGGCAAAAGTCGCTCGCACATTTTTGTCTGTTATGCAGCACTTAAAGTGGTGGTGGGCTGTCTAGCATTCCAACTATCGATGACAACATCGCTCCTCAACTGTTAAATTTAACAGCCGACCAGTGTGGTGGCGCGGTGATATACAATGTGAAGTATCGATATCGCAGCTATCGACGTTGCTTGAGTGTAAACATTATAAATTATAAATAAATAAATGAGTCCCGTTCCGTCTGCAGCAGCGTCAAGTTCGAAGACACACCTGAAGTCGCAGCCGCGCGCTTACGTGCCATTATTTCGTGACTTTCGAGTGCTACTAACGCGGCCAAATCGCATCAAAATAGCAACGTTCAATAAATACAAATTGTGGCCCGTTGTCGTGTGTTAAATGTGCATTTAAAATTTCCCCGAAAGCGGATAACTGAAAAACGAAGAGTTCTTCTGTTCCTCACACAGTGTATATTGTGCCAAATCAGAAATTTTTGAATATTTCTGAACACCAGCAGTGCATATACGAATATCATATATACACACTCACACTCACTGAAACACACACACTCACAATCTGTGCTGCTTCTTCGGTTGAATCTATTTGTTATTGTTGTTACCGTTGCTGCTGATTGAATGTCCGAAAATAAAGGCATCATGCTTGCTAAATCTATGCAAAAACACGCTGGACGTGCCAAGGAGAAGGTAAGTTAAGAGTGCCATAAATACGTATGCTGGAATATGTGTTCGTATGGGTGCAGTAATTGGGCCAAGCAATCGGTGACATTTTCTAGGGCGTGTATTGCACCGCCCGCCGCCCCCCGCAACGCCCATCTGTAAAACGTTGTTTGGGGGCCGTGTCCCTGTCCTATTTCCAATGGAGCAGCCGACTGTGTACAATTAGAAGCTCTATAAATTTCATTGATTCCAGCTAACATAACACACCACACACACATACAAATAGTTGGGCAAAAGAAAGTACAAACAACTTCACATCTACCAGCTTTATGAGTGTTGTAAAAGCTGTCACAGAAGATGCTCCAACGCCACCTGTCGCTAGGGCGCTGCAATAGGAAGCATTTCTCTGCTGTTGTTGATTTCTGTTTCTTTTGGGCGATCAAGTTTCTGGGTACATTGATTTTCATCGCTCAATGTCCGTCGTCTTCGTCTCTCTGACTCTTGTTTTATGCTTCTCTTGTTTCATCTATGCCGCCGCTGCGTGCACAAGTGAAAGTTTGGCGCTCAAGCATTGGTCCAGGAGCGGCTGCTCAGCTTTAATGTGAATGTCAATACACACACACACACACATACACGCGCACTTACACTTACGCCTATGCATGTGAGAGAGTGTAAAAGAGCTGCATTTTGACCCACTCGCTGCTGGCACGTCGCGATGTCTTGTAAACAAGTTTTCGGCCACTGCTAAAGCAGCATTCCACAGCGGCTAGAAAATGCTGTAATCTAAGCTCTGAATGATGATGCTCTTTCTTTCTTTCGCTCGCCTTAATAGTTTCGCTGTATTGATTTGCTGCCATCTCGCTTACACTCTTCCAATATGTCTCTTTGACTCTGTGTGCAGGTGTGCATGTGTGTGTGTGTGTGTGTCTTGGCATTTACTGTTGAATTTCTAAAAGTTCGTTGGTATTTTCTATGCTGTCTGCTCTTTGGGATGAGGATGAGCAGCGCGAAGCGCTCGTGTTGGTCATTAAACTTGAACGAAATTCTTAGGGGCCTTTTCTAAATGTCGTATTGCAAGTTTTGAGTGTATTTTTAAACCTAAGCAGCAGAGCATTCTATTTACAATTTCTAACTATTTCCTGGAATGCAATTCGATCAGATTAAACATTCGTATTAACTACAGCACAGTAATAACATGGGAGCATGAGCTTATTAATATATTAATATTTATAGATCATTTTTAATTTTTATAAAAGATATAATATTATAAATACATATTTACATATTTTTAAAATACTTCTAAATTTATATACTAACTCTTTAAAGCTCTATAGAAGTCTTTACATACATCCGTATTAATATTTATTTTGCATTGCTCTAAAAGGCTTAAATTAAAAGAAATAGAATAGTATTTATATGCATATTATATTCTTAGTAGATCTTTAAATTTGTTCATTAGCAAATTAGAACATTCCATGTTTACACATTGCTTAGCTCATGCGAATTAGTTCTGGATCCGGATCCGATTCGCTCTAATTGGCAACCATTCAGAGTATTAAAAATTTGTTTGTAGAAGCACGAATTCGTCTTTACACCATATCTGAAAAATTTCTAAATGTTCTAATTTCTTTTCGAAATTTGTGTAGAGAGTAGAAAGAAGCAGAATTTGGATATTTCATAATTTGCGTAGAGTTTATTTTTAAAATTATAGACTAGTTTGTACCGAGCACGTTTCGGTGCGCCGCGCTGTGCTGCCCGGCGCTTTGTATTCGCGCATTGTGTGCTCATTTCAATAAATGTACAATATGTAATATATGAGAGATGCAGAGATAGTGAGATGGTCAAAGACACACAGAGCGAGACAGAGAGAGAGATAGAGAGAGTATGGGTGAGAGGCGGAACAAGCTGCTTTGAGCGCGCGCGTTCGTAGCAAAGAAGACATACAGCATTTGGTTTAGAGAAAACTTGTCAAATCGAAACACACATTCGTGGCATAACTACAAGAAACACAGACGCTCGCCTAGATACATTTTCGTTTTGGGTGCGTGACTGGCCCAACAACGTGAAAATGTCGCCTGGCAGTCAATCTTTAAATAGATGCCTCTTCACTCTTCCATTTGTCTATATGCTAGATACAAATGTATCTTTTGTTTTATAACTCGCCGCCTTCGACTTTTCTATTTTTTTTTATTTATTTATTTTTTTTATAGATATCTTAAGTTTTCTTTTTCGCAAAAGCGACAAGCAACACTTTTCTATCGCATAAGTAATTTTATTTTAATTTATTTCGTATGTGTGGGTCTTGTTTTTTTGCGAAATTTCGCCCGCGCTGCTGTCTCGCATATTTGTTGCTATTTTTAAGCGCGTCCCGCAACAGCTGCCAAAATTTGCTTTTCTCTTTGTTGCCGTTGACTATCAACTATTTCCCACACCCAACTTCTCCGTCTCCTTTTCTCTCCCGCTCCGTGCCTCCATCTCTGCTGAACTGCAGCAGCGATTGACATTTTATTGGCAGCTCAATTTTTAGAAACTCACAAACTTGCCTGTTGCATATTGAACTTCGTGTATGTCGTCGCCGCTTGCTTACGTCTTCTTCCTCTTCTTCCTCGTCGATCTTTAAATGTCAATTGTTTCTATTTGAGACAAGATTGCGTAAAAAGTCAATTATTTGCAGTAGTCAAAGCGATAAGCGAAATCAAATTGATTTTATACAGATTAAATGAGATAAGCACTGTTCATTAAGCATTTCTTTGTTTCCCTGCCTTTTATTCCGCATGCGTATGACTAATGAATCCATTAGAGGGGAATAGTCGTTGGTTTCTTTATCTTTTATTGCTTTAAGTTGATTGTTAGATTCGCAATCGGACCGTTGACTATATATCATTGCAAATCTATTAAAACACAATTTCAGCAGGTGCAGTTGCCATCTGCCAGCACACTCATTCCATATATCATATTAGCTAATAACTTCTGCTAGTCTAGACAGACGCTCGTTTAAATACTTATATTACCGTTTACAGGGAAACCTTGAAACAATATACATGTATTTGAATTTACAATAAAACAAAATGTAACCAAGTCAAATTCCTTAGTAAATAAATATTTGTATAAATATTTCGTCGATTTCAATTACATGTTTGTAGCTTGCCTCAACTCAATGCATAAGGGCATATTCAATTCTTTTGGTGTTCCGTTGCAGAGTTCTGTTTTCCCAGGCGTAAACATAAACTACTGTTGTTACGGTAATCCAAAACCTAAAGCCAACGCAATACCCGAAATCAAGTCGAATTCGTATCAGCTTAGAATAAACAAGTCGTTGAGTAAATACTCGGAATTGATTGGATCGAGAATAAGTGAAGCGCCAGCAGTTTGAGTTTCAGACTTGATGAATATATTGCTGTCTGACTATTACGGCCATATCGATGAGCAGGTGCAGTGTATACGCCCCCCCGGGCGACTCAAGCAAATGGGGGGTGTATACTCCAGCGGCAGATCGCTTATTAAGTGATTCAATCGAGCGCGCAGACAAGCGATTACAGCTGCTCGAGCGAAGTGGCTACAAGGCACTGTCACAATCACACTCATGCTCACACACACACTCACACACATATAGATACAGCATTGAATACGGATACAATTCATGCTGACGTGCACTGATAATGCTCTGTTGCGTGTCTCTGTGTGTGTGTGCGTGTGTGTGTGCTATAAGCCATTTGATTATGGGGTATATGTATATAGAGAGGCGAGCTTATTAAAAAATTCAATTATAGAAATTGCCAACAATAATCAACGCAAAGTGACGACTGCGCAATGTGGGAAATGTTTTTTTTTTTTTTTTCATTTTCTTTAGAGTTGTTGTTGTTGTTGCTTTCTTTTCTTCTGCTGTGCTTTAGTGTTTTCTTTGATTGAATATGTCTCGTCACTTGGCTGATTGCATAACAATTGAATTACGTTTAGACATTTATCGGCACTTCACTTGATTCATTTCATGCAATTGTCCAGCAGCCACTACAGCGGACGTTTCAATAACTCAACAGCTGCCAGTCTCTCTCTCTCTCTCTCTCTCTGCCAGCGGCCCCACTCCATCTGCTCCAGCTCGGTCCTCCCCCACACACACAATGGCCGGCCAGACAAATTGAATTCCCTTGCTAGATAGATGTTCTTTGAGAAGTCAAGTGTCGGCGCATGAACTCTATGCCTATTTTCATACAGCTCATAAGTGCTTTGCATCAACACCTTTGGCGTCCGCTATAAACCACACAAGTTTATATCATTCATTCAGAAGAAAAAACAAAATATGTATATCCCCATACAAAAAACAAAAACAAAAACAAAAACAATAAGACAAATAATAATCATTTCAAGTGAGCAGCCACATTTGAAGTGCTTGGCAAGGTCAATTAGTATTCGCATTGCTCACGGGTCGAATACGTAATTTTTGTGTTGTTAACTTTTTATTAGCTGCGGCCTCACAAACACACACACACACACACACACCAGCAGCTATGATATACATATATATATATATCAGACATAGAACTTAGCACAATGTACCCGTTCGTGTACTGCAATTAATAC
The DNA here is from genome assembly GCF_054131105.1 of Drosophila navojoa. Classification (NCBI taxonomy): domain Eukaryota; kingdom Metazoa; phylum Arthropoda; class Insecta; order Diptera; family Drosophilidae; genus Drosophila; species Drosophila navojoa. Next base: position 11,606,845 of record NC_142893.1, read on the forward strand.
GATCGTGTGATTGAATCGATCGACGTTGGCTCTATCCAAGCGTCAAATTGTGTTGCCATTAGCCTTAGCCTTGCCCAGTCTCAACAGGTTTTCTGTGCAACATGTATTTTTGGCAACATTTTGAAACATTCCATGCTATATTATAGACTTTGGCATGTTTGGAATCTTCCCAAAGTAGATATTGCAATATGCCAAAGTTAAAGAGCTGGCGCCCAATTGTTTATTGGATAGAAATCTATAAATGATATTTATGACAAATTGCATAAATTACGAATATTTATCTGTAGTACAAACTTTTGTTTTGGCTTATAAATGGTTTATATAATTAATGATATGCATTAAATAAACTTGTATAGAAAGCATATAAATATATAATGAAATTTGTTGGCTAAATATTAAAAATAAATTCGGCAATCTTTCAAAACTCAAGATGATGTGCTTGAATGAATATAGAAATTATTTATCCAATTGATATTTTCCATTCGAATAATTTTAGTTCTTTACAGATACAAAGAATATTTAATTCATTCAGTGTTTGCTGATATAATCGACCTATCCCCGAGATTCATTCATATGTGCTGCTCGGCACAGAAAACTACATCTAGTCAATAGACATAAACTAGTTAGCACAGAATATAAACAGATGGTCAGCAATATATAGCGACAGCGTCGTCTCCGATGCACAATATAAAACTCATTCTACTTTTATAGACTATAGGATTTAGCAACGTGCCCGGGTAGTTCATTTTGTAGAATACGTTTATGGAGGTAATTTCAAAAGATTAGCAAGCTGGCTGAAGCTAAATCTAAAGCTATCCATAAATCTGTTTGTGCTTGCAGTAAATAGGGTTTTTTTCTTTCTGTGTTGTGCTCATTTAGTTTAGGTTCTCTCGCAATTGCATCTGCCTGTGAAACTCTATGCCTAGTTAAATTAAAATGGAAATTAAAATTCTGTGCTGCATTTTCGCTGGCTTTTGTGTGCGGAAATGTGAAAATGGAGAAAACTCTGCCCTAGAACAAAAAGCGTCACTCGGCCCACAATGTGAGGGGGAATCACGCGATTCGCTCGGATGTTGTGCTAGTTTTTACAGTTGAATGTCATAGAGTATAATGCATCTGGGAGATGAATAGATGTACACAGATACAGATACAGATACAGATAGACCAACTGCGCACGCTGGATGCGCGCTGCCAGTCTGGGACTGGCCTGGGAATTATTTGTATGCCCTTTGTTTTAAGCACCCTGTAAACATGATTATAAATATATGTATGTGTATATATGTATTTATAGTATTTTTTGCGCGAAAGTGCTGCCAGTTGGCAGTTGCCAGTTATTGTCAGCGACCAAATAAAAATTCACAATAGCCGCGGCAAAAATATGAAAACCGGTTTCAAGCGACGAACTGCGTTTCAGCTTATGCAATCAACGTTTCTAAATATAAAATGCAAATATCATGGGCAGAGCCCCTGCCCCCATCGCTCGACTTAATTGAGTCATTAAATGCTGCCAATCAAGTGCCAACTTTCTTTGGCTTTCGCCAAATTCACATCCTTAGCAAACTTTGTGCCCCATGAAATTCTTGCAGCAATATTACGTATACGCGGCGTTTGCCCAATTTCGCTTAATTGCAACGTGCTCAATTTTCGCTCTCTGCCATTTGGTTGCGCTCGAATGCATCGCAAGAGGAATTGAGTAAACTAGAAAAAAAAAATGGAAATAGAAAAAAATTAGCATAGTTCACAAATCGCGGCTTAACGAGATCCGCACCTGGCATCCATTCGAGTGGCTCTGATGTGGCACTGCAGTGTGGGTGGCGTGGCTTGGCTGGCAGGGGCAACCTTCGTGTTGGCTGCGTTGCACAACCGCCTGGCTGCGACAGCAATCAGGGACAATTGTTGGAGTGCAATCATAATGCACTAAATTCGAACCACGGGCCACTGTCAGCTGCTGCTGCTGCTGCTTGCTGAAGGTTGCCGTCGTTTTCAATTTGCACAGCGCTGAATTGCGTTGCCTTATGCAACCGCCGTGGGGGGCGGTGGAGAGAACAGGGGCGAACGGAAACGTAGACGCTGGCGGGCAGGCATCGTTAATTTCAATGAGATTTACTTGACATTCGCATACACTTGCGGTTAGTTAGATAATAGCTGTGTAATAATGTACTTAAAATAATCGACTCTGTCAAGATTTGGCAGGCCGAGTTTAGTTCTTGGCGATCAACGGGCTTTAATGTAATGATTACCTGATGATGATTATACATAAAAAAATAGAGAGAAGTATTACCAAATTTTCATTTGTATCTCAGAGATACATATATTTGCATTAGATTATTCTAGTTGTGAATTAATACTTTAAATAACTCTGCATCTTATTTGTATTTAACTTGTTCAATGTCAGCATTAAATTTTATTTAAATTTTGTTTAATGCGGCTTTTTGGCATTTTGATCGCATTTGAGGCAAAAGCAAATGCAAAAGATACAAATGGCTGCACTCGAAGTCGTATATGGTTAACGACAATTGCAAATGCATTTGGCTAATGCAATTCCAGATACGCAACTTGTAAATGCAATTTCAAATTTCAAATTTACAATTCAATGTAAATAAATTGGAATTGGCCAATTGGCCAGAGCCACAACGGCTGTTTTGCAGTTGACTGGGCCCAAAAGTGCAACGGCTCGGTGTAGTGAATGTATGTATATGTGTATGTGCTGATGTGTGTGTTTACATTCCTACACACACACACACACACACTTGACGGCATCATCAGGTGTTCGCCTTTGGTTCGCATCGATCGAGTGGAAAATGCCAATGTTGTTTACCTCAAATACATTTTCTTCAACAGCTAAGCTGAGCTAATAATTAAGAGCAGTTCACTGACTTTATCTTTGCAGACCTATACATATATCTAAATATCTTATATAAAGAAAGGTAAAGGCGTGGCAATAAGTTTGTCAATCGGTAGCGATGCGTGAGAAACGTCAACTTGTCTGTTAAAGCGCAGCTCTGGCAGCGAAATTTCCTGACACGACATCAAAACCAAGCGCAGCTTAAGCATATATCCACACACACACACACACACACACACACACACACACACACACACACACACACACACACACACACACACACACAGATAGTCACTATAATTAAGCTAGCGTCTCTGATTATTTATTAGCCAGACACGAAATCTTTTTGGCACACTTTTTCCACTGCTTGCCGCTCATCTTTTATGAAAAGCAAATTCTTGAGCTGCTTTAGTCAGGGGCACGCGAAAAGCCAGTAAAAAGCGTAGCGTATTCGCTTATCTTTGAGATTTGCTTTTCGGGCATTTTCTAGCTGATAAGTCGAAATTATTTTTTGTGTAATGGAATTTTGTGTGTTATCAGCAACTGAGGCGTCCAGCGAGCGAGCGAGCGAGCGAACGACTGCCATTGGCACAGCGCACGTTGCGCAATTTCCATTGTATCTGCGGGTTATTGGCATTTTCTTGTCATTCAGTTAGTACTACATAATGTATATGCTTCATTGCGCTTTGCTTGCTGACCATACCATATTTGGCTCATAAATAGTTGTGAATTCACTACGCAAGTAGTTTCTAGATTTGATTTCAGTTTTAATACTACGATTAGATGCGAGTTTATTAGTCTTGCTGTTAAATTGAATCGAATTGATAACGAAATGTTGTGTGTTGTACGGTAGTTAGTTAGGTTTATATATACATACATATATACCTATATGGCATATGTATATACCATATCCGACTCTGATAACTTGTGGCCTAGCACAAGCTTTTCACTTTTGAAGACCACAATTGGCGTTGATTGCCTTTGTGGCTTAACGAGTCACACGCTTGGGCTTAGCCTTCTAGAAGTTTATATTTTAATAATACCAATTTCAATTAGCTAAACAATTGTAATTTGCTGTAGGTAATTGGCAGGTGTGTGTGTGTAACAAATGTTATAAGATATTAGAGAAATAGAGAAGCATAACTTATAGTAGTATAACTTTGTTATGAAGATGATAACGGAAAACCTTTCCTTTCATCTATTCATATAGGTTCATATAATGTGAATATATTAGAGGATTTCAGTCAGCGCATAGAGCTAAAGTTATCCCAGAGTTTAGTTGTAGTTCACTTCGATAGCCGCCGCTGTGGAGCAATTCATTTAGATTGCTCTTGACCCGGTTTTCACAGTTGGGCAGGCAGCAAATCTACGAAAACTGTAAACCATAAAGTTCATCTGAAAAGCGAAAACTCGAAACATATAGTATTTGTACAGTTTGTTTACTCGTACGTTCGATCTTAATGGGGCGTACTTTCTGATTGCCCAACACTTTTTGTAGCTGCGTCATGCGGCGTCACGTGCCGTTAAGTACTTTGATTTTGGATTTGATATCTATGCAAATCACGTGCCCTCGCCACAGCCAAACAAAGCCGATCTCAGTGCTTGATCTAGTGTGTCTACCTGCTGCCGCTTGAGCAACAATCAGCCAGTCAGCCAGACACACAGTCAACACTCGGCGGTGTCTTCCATTTGCACAGCGCTGTTAAACGGCACGGCACAGATTCAAATTGTATCTACGAATGGCCTGAAAATGTGTCTTAAGTCGCACTAGCCAACTAGAAGTGACACTCTATTAGCTTTTTGCTTTGCTCTTGCCTCTATTTTGTGGCTCATAATGAGTAATATGCTAAGTGTGAGCTCATGATTTGACCGCATTGCCGGCCAAAGGCACAGCTGACAGAGGGAGTGAGAGAGAGTGAGAGAGAGAGAGAGAGGGAGTAAGGGAGAGCGATACATGCAAAGTACCTGGCAGATACCATATAATGCATACTTATGGGTACACATAGATATATTCAGAATTGCCTGTGATTGATTAGCATGGCTCTATCATATGCCTGGGCACGACCGCTAGCACTTATATAACGCATACGATCCATTGTCCGGTCGCCAACTCTACTCAATATACATACATATATCGTATATATATTTTGAGCTAATTTTTATATATCGCAGCCAAGCACAGCAGCGTCACATTTTTCACGTTTCAGCCAAAAATAAAAAGAAAATAAACAAAAGTTCCATACACAAGCAAAAAAAAGATATGCCATTGTATGTGTGAGAGTGTGCGAAGATTAACGATAAATTAATGTACGGTAATTATCATTTTTGGCAAATGAATCGAATATACAAATTTGTTTTTGTTTTTGTTTTTGATAACTTTTGACAATAAAAAAAGCATAATGCAATTAGGAGACAAATATGTATATGAAATTATCTGGAATACAAAAAAATCCAAAATTCTAATTAGAAGAACAGAAAAGCCAAACACTTTTTGAGCTGAAGGTCAAAATTAAAATTAATTAAAGTAAAATTTCAAATAAAAAGATTTTGATAAAATGTATATAGTTTTACATGAAACACTATAAAGTTTTTCGCCAAGTGTATGCATGTGCTTCGCTCACTCACATCTCTTTCAAGTTCTATTCGCGCACTCTTTCTCTTGTGCTCTTCGTTCATACCAAAAGCTTTAAGCGAGCGCACATACACACACACATGTACACTAATGCCTATATGTGTGTGTCTAAGTATATAGATACATGCTCTGGGCCCAGTAAATTCTTTGCAGTTGGCAAAAATATTTGCATTTTCTATTAGCCAGCTATAATGCGGGCCTATACTAGATGCAGATATCTAGCTACATACATACAAACGCGCTTGTACATGCATACATATAAATGTATGCTTCTATAAGACAGATAATAGGTATTTACATATTCTGAGCAGTAAATTGATTTACGACTGCGCTTTTAACTGCACTAATTACATTTGACAGTCTTTGCGATGAAGCCAAACAAATTCAATTCAAATCCATTCCCAGGCATTGACTGGCCGTTGCGTAGCGAAATGTTTTTCGAATAAATAGAAAACGTGTAAGGCTAATTGCGAAGAGCAATGCGGAGCGGGTTAGATAAACAAACACAACAAGCGTAACGAGTTTCAAATCAAACAACAAATCAAAAATGTGGAGAAAAGTCCAACTATAAAAATTCAATGTAAAACATAAAAAAATGGGGGTAAAAAAATTGAAAAAAAAAATTCAAATAATTATTGAATGAAATGCCTAGAAATGGTTAATAATCGCAGGCACATTTGTTGTTTAGTTTTTGTTGTTGTTGTTGTTGTTGTGGCTTTGTTTTCGCCTTTCAAATGCTCGTAGCCAGCGGATATTAACGATGTCTGAAGCTTAGACAGGTTTTCCATTATTTTTATGTCATTATAAACATTTACCCCACATATGTATGCGTGTGTGTGTGAGTGTGAATGTGTGTGTGTGGCTGTTTATTTCCGCTGGGGACAGTTTTTGTTTATTGTATTGCCGTGTGGATAGTTTCGAGCAACAGGTTCTTTTGTAGCTGAATTCTTAAAACTTACGTAACTTAATTCAACATACGGCCAAGCTCATTTCTTCCGAATGATATGCATATATGTATGTCTGCCAGATATTGCTTAGCCATTAGCAGTTACAGTTATTTGTCGCATGCTTGTCTCATTATGTTCCATTTCTATTTGGTTATTTTCGAGTTGTTGTTTTTTTCAGCTAATGCTAATAGATAAATCATGGCAGTTCGGTGCGAGAGACTCTAGCATAGATAAATATTAGTTATTTTCATTGGGCACTTCAGTCAAACTTTCTACCGAGTTTCACTTTCCACTTGCTTAAGCTTAAAGCAATAACGTCGCATCGAATGCGAAAGAAAGCCCAAACGCAGAGTCAAGAGAGCGAAAGAGAGTGAGTGCGCACCTATCCGCACCAATGGGAGAGAGCAGGACAGCCATCTGATATGTATTAAATGAAATTATGCAAATGAAGCCAAAGTTGAAAACGTCGCATAAACAAATCGAATTTGTATTCGATTGCGCAATGAACTGTTTTAATTTACATACATACCTACATGGGTCGATTAAAGCGAATGATATATGTATGTATTTACACATGTATGTATGTACAAAGTCTGCGCTTTTATGCACAGCGAAACGAATGAAATTGTGTTATTGCTGCAAATATATTTTATTTAGTTCCTCTGCTTTCCATTTGTGTTTAAATTTAAACAAGATTGATTTGATAACGGAGTAGTATTTTGGAATATAATTAAATTAGAAAATAAAAATAAATAAAGTAAAATATATAAAAATAATAATTTAATAAAAATAAAAAATAATAAAAATAATATTAAAAATAATATGTAAAAATAATAATATATAAAAATAATATATATAATAATTAAAAATATATATAAATTAAATAAATTAAAAATGTCAAAACTTATTAAAAGCTTTATCAAATAAATTAATTAAAATATATTTGATATTTTTATAATTTCGACAAATATTGAACTTAATGATTCCCTTTAAAAAAAACTTTATTCAATATATCTAATCTATTTCTAATCTAATTATAAAACGTGTATAATGGGCATTTCATTGCTAGACTTTCAGCTTGTCGTCCCATTTTCAATTAGTTTGGTTAGCAAATGAAAATAATTGTTTATGTAAACCCGACGCTGTTATTAATAACTATTACTAACACGATATATGATCTGTGCTCAGCTACTCGTAGATTATACTTTTCTGTTAGCACGTTTCTGAGCTGCTAACTCGATCTGAGATAAAGTGTAAGTCATATGACTTACTGTCTGGAGGGTGTGTGCGTATGTCTGTGCGAGTGTGTGTGTGTGTGTGTGTGTGTGGAGGGTCGTAATTGAAAACCGGTTACTGCCCACAACAACAGTTGATACTTTTTTTTAGTTTATTTAATTTGTTGTATTTGTTTTCGTTATTTTTTGCTGTCATCGTCGTTAGAGTCAATCGCTGTAGTTTATATGGAGAATGTTTTGGTTTTTACCGCTAACCGCAGGCAACAAGTTGAAAATGTGCTTTTGTGGTAATAGGTTAGCTCTTTAACTGACAAACACGCACGCACACACACAGAGAGAGAGAGACTTAGCTGTGTTACATGCATAGTTTGCATGCCATTAAACCAGGCAGCTGAGGCAGCAGCAGCAGCAGCAGCACTTGTCAGCATTGGCAACGGCCTCAACTCTAGCCGCCAGGCGGTGCCATGGGCTGGCAGCTTACAAGGCGTGGCACGCTGCTCTGACACCGATCTACTCGTGGCACATTTTCCATACCCATTTCTCTTATTCATTTGCCGCCTGCCATTCATCTCTGCTCCCGCTCCGCTCTCTCAGCGACGTCTCTCTCGCACTTTGGCCGCCGGCAACAATTTCTACAAAAACTTTTCTTCTGCTTGGCAATTGTTTTTGTTGCTGCCGTCTTGTTGCCCGTTTATGTTTAATATTCCCTTTTTATTTGCACTGCCTGCTGTTGTAGCTAGAATAGTTTCTAGTTTAGCTGACGTTGCCATTGCTAATACCCTAGACAGACAGCCTAACGGGTTGCATTAGCCAGCATTGATTTCATTCAGAAAATTCGCTTGATATTTATGTGCAATCGCTGTGAATGCCTCAGAAATTGTTTGACTCGATGGCCCAGCACAAAGTGGGCTTTGGTGGTTGTAGTTGGTAACTGGTGGTCGTTGCCCACTTTTGCTTTGGCTTCTTTCTCTTTTTGTTTTTGTTTTTTGTTTGATTGTCTTCTTGTAGCAGTTGCCAGTAGATTGCTTCAAAACTGGGCCAACGCTTGCTTATACATAGTATATCCCAGCGCACCTCGCTCCGCCCCACCCGCCTTTTACAATATGTCGGCTGAAGCACTTTACTTTTGTTTGCCAGCCCATCATGATGGGTGTCTTTGTGTGTGTGTGTGTGTGTGTGTGTGTGTCTGTCTGTTGTCTACTTTTGCTTCGATTTATATTTTATGTGTTGCACTTTTTGAAAGTTGATTCACATTTTGCAGCTACATGATACTTGTGCATCTGGCATCTGGTATCTCGTAGGCCGGCGATGTTGTCATCGTTGTTGTCTTTTATGTGACTCCTCTGTACGCCCACGCCTCATGCTCCATGCGCCACGCCCCTATCACAGCGAGCTCTGTGTCTGGCTTGAGGCCAAAAGCTTAGCCCACGGTTTTCTTGCTCTACGCACATGTTGCATGCGTGGAATTAGCCAGCCAGAAAATAAACTTTTGGTCCACATCTTGTATATATGACTATACTATATATAGGTGCTCGTACATATAGCGACAGCCAGTGCGAGAGATAGCACAAAATTTTAAAATAAATGACACACGCTAGATATATGTATATACATACATTTATATGTATATGTGTATATATATGTATCTGCATATACTCTATATTTACCGTCTATAGCTGGGACAGTTCGATGACGCAAACTTGCTGCGAGACTTTACAAATATGCTTGCCATATACATTTGGTAAGAAGGACAAGTGCCAAGTGTTCTGAGACCTGTAGAGCGGAAGTGGAAAGGCTGCGGTTATGGCCAGCACGGTGCCGCGATAGCCACACAAAGTCCAATCATCCGCCAATAACGCAATCATATCTATTCATATCTATCTGCATTGAAGTTGAGGCAGCTGAGGGACTAATTGACACTGAAATTGATAATAAATTTCGTGTGTTTGTGTATGTGTGTGTTAATTAATAAAGCTATGCCTGCCCTGGCCACACACACACACACATTCACAGTCATGGAACGCCCACACCTAATCATACGCTGCATTTGGTTAAGGTTTTCTACACGTGGGCTCAAAGCATTTATATACACAGGTTGGTTATACCATACAGGTGTGTGTGTGTGTGTGTGTGTGTGTGTAACTGCAGTCTTCGATTTACCAATTAAGGTTAACAATAACAATAACAAAATCAAAAACAGTTAAGACCCGGCTGGTTCTTTTAGCTTTTGCCGGTTTTCAGTTACGAAAATGGTCATCAAATGCGTCAACAGGTTGCTGGGAAACTGCCCACAGTAAAGCTATCGCTGTGTGTGTGTGTGTGTGTGTGTGTGTGTGTGTGCTGGTCAGTGTGTCCATAAAAGGTTTTTATGTGTGCTGAATGTGACCATAGTGATACGATGTGTGTGTGTGTGCGTTTGTGTGTGACATACACTGAACGAATAGGCAGAAGCTGCATTTACTTTACTTTTGTTGAATGAAACATGAAACAGCTGCGCTTATATGGGGCTGTGACAACAATAAAACGAATCAAGTTTATATATTTTTTCTAAATATTTGTTAATGTCATAAGTGCTTAGAAGAGCCAGGAAGAAATGTTTAGCAGTAAATATTATGCAAAATATGTAACTACTTTGATATGTACATATATGTATATGATATATATAGATAAATATTTAAATATATAAATATATATACAAATATATACAATTATTCAGAGCATATGTATTCTTCCATATTCCAAAGATGAAATAGTTCCCATTTCGTCGCGCTTTTTATAACCAACTCATTCACAATGAAAATTTTCCCTGCCTTCATTAAGTTTCAAGGGCATTCGCGTTTCGTCTTGTTTGTTATTTTAACGACTTTAACGCTTGCCTCCAATTACCTGCCTTAGCTCATTTAACATGCGTATCGCATATATGCGTTCGGGTTAATCATTCATAACGGGTCGCGTTCAGTGTGAGCACTTAAGGCAACGTTTCCTACAGAGGAAGTGCTCTACGAGTTTTGGGCGAATTTTAGCACACAGCTCTGGCACATTAGACGAATTATCTTAGTTGTTTGCTTGAGCTTATCTAACTGTTATATCTGTGTAGAATGCTGATTCGTTATCTAGTTATCTCATTTCAAATATTTGCACAGCTTGTGCTTGTTTGGCTTTGTGACGAATATGCTAATAGCAGCAGAAAGAAGCTAGCCTAAAATTTGCATTGCGTATACGCATAGTTGTGCAGCTTGCAGCTGTGACACAGTTGATTGCACACACAAACACTCTCTCACTCTCTTTCTCACTCTCTCTCTCTCTCTCTCTTTCTCTCTTTCTGTGCAGCCTCTTTTATTGTTTGTTTGTTCTGTGTGGGGTCACACATCTGAGGCGTGGGCGTTGCTGAAAACTGTTACAAGGTTGTGTCAGCAATTGACAACTTATCAACGCGCCACCCCCCGCCCTCCTCCTCTGCGCTGCTCTGCTCCGTTTACCACATTCCAGTTTTGATTTTTTTGTGTAGTGGCAAAGTGTTTAGCAATTCAAGTGCCTGCAGCCACAAATTGACCGGAGGCTGCCGTCCGAATTGCGTTCTTAACCCCAATCGGACGTGAACGTGGACGGACATGTGGCAACAGATTTAGCGCTTTGCTAAGTTTTATTCTTCTTTATTCTCTTGCTGTTGCTGTTCCTCTTTTCTATGCTATTTTTTGCGAGTTGAGACATGTAAAAAACTGAACAAAAACCTAGCCGGGCCACAGGCAATGCTTGCCAAATGATTTTTCTTATTTATAAATGCGCCATTTGCTGGCTACACAGTCTGTCTATGTATGTGTGCGTGTGTGTGCGTGTGTGTGTGTGTGTTTTGTGCTCTTAGTGTTAAATGCCAATGAAATATGTTGCCACTACAGTGGTAATTGGGCTTGGATTACGTACGTGGTCGGGCTTGAAAAGAGCAAATGCCCACACTTGAAGTCACTTTAAGCTATGACCTTGGTCTACACCCGCCCACGCCGACACATCTATGCATGCATACACTTGCTTTGTATTGGTATTTTCATTCAAATTTAATTCACTTGCAGATTCTACAAAATTTGGGCAAAGTTGATCGCACCGCAGATGAGATCTTTGATGATCATTTGAATAACTTCAATCGCCAGCAAACAAATGCCAACAAATTACAAAAGGAGTTCAATAACTATATAAGATGCATACGCGGTAAGACTTTAATCTGTCATTCAATTAACTTTTAATTCATATACTTAAAAACTAATATAATTGACAGCCGCACAAACCGCCTCAAAGTCGCTGATGGATGCCGTTTGTGAAGTCTATGAGCCACAATGGAGCGGCTACGATGCTCTGCTGGCACAAAGCGCCGCCTCGGAGAGCTTGTGGCTGGACTTTGCACACAAATTGGGTGATCAGGTGCTGATACCGCTGAACACATACACCGGACAGTTTCCCGAAATGAAGAAGAAGGTGGAGAAACGCAATCGCAAGCTCATTGACTACGATGGCCAACGTCACTCGTTCCAGAATCTGCAGGCCAATGCCAACAAGCGCAAGGATGATGTTAAGGTAGATATAGATATCTATGTGTAGGACATATACCTTTACTTCATTGTCTTCTTACCTCTGGTTTCCTACAGCTAACCAAAGGCCGTGAACAATTGGAGGAAGCACGTCGCACCTATGAAATTTTGAATACGGAACTGCACGACGAGTTGCCCGCCCTCTACGATTCGAGAATATTATTTTTGGTTACCAATTTGCAGACACTGTTCGCCACCGAGCAGGTGTTCCACAATGAAACGGCCAAGGTATCCACAGAGAGAGATAATCGTATAAATCTAACACTAATTACTTCAATATCTCTTTTAGATCTATGCGGAACTTGAGGCAATTGTTGATAAACTGGCTACAGAATCGCAGCGTGGCTCAAATACGCTGCGCAAGCAAGCAAGTAAGCATATCATGATTCAACATATGTACATATATCATTTATGCATGTCAACAATTTTGTTTTTGTTCGATTGTCGCACAGTAAATGCCATCAAGACGTCGAGTCCAGTGCAATCGCCAGTGAACAAATTGAATAATGCCAATGCCAACAATAGCAACTATCAGAATCAAATAACCACAAACGGCGGCTCCAGCCTGGCCAACAGTCGTAAGTAGTAGACGCCCTTGAGGTGCTCTGTTTGTCTCTCTCTCTCTCTCTCTCTTTCTATATTTTTGTGTACTCGATTAATTTTCAATATTAATTTTTAATTATTTATGAAGTTTTACGCATTTACGTTTTTTATTTTGTTTATTCTTTTCGCTTTTCCCCCTTTTTTGTGTTTCAATAAAAAAAAAAAACAAATGATAAATTATAAATTGCTCAAAACTGTAAAAAAAATTCCATTACATATCGCCAAAGTGTAAAATAAATTCCCAATTATTAATATATGTATAAACCCAAAAAAAGAACTCAATATAATACACAATATATAAAATATTTGTATATATTTCATATATTATTATCTATCTTATGCACCTATATTATATTTTTTATGCAAAATTTAAAGGCGTTTTTTGAAGTTTTTTTTTTAGTTTTTGGCAATTTATAACGGCAAAATTTTTATTTAGTTGTCGCCAACTAATTTGATGAACTTTCAACATTCCAATTGTTAGAGGGCTAAATTCTTGTTACTTGTATTTTGTATAAATTTTTTAAATGTAAATATTTGGCAAGAGATTTTTTATTGGTCTGGTCTAGTTAATTAGTTATTAATTGATGCACTCTAATTGAAAACAATATTTGAATATCTATATTTTATTGAATCGAATCGCAGGCCGCTAAAAACAAATGGAATGTTGTCAGTTGTTGCTTTTTCTTTTTGCAATCTGAACAACAACAACAAGATTTACCCAATGTGCCCTTAACAATGCATGTGTTGAGTTATATTTTTACTTTTTCTCTCTTCTTTTATGAATTAAACAAATGTATTGTTTTTGTTGGAATGATGCTAACCCTACCCAAAAATAAAACGAATAAATTAACAACAAACACCACACATTTAATAAATAAACAAAACACAACAAAATCAATATCAACGTATAAAAAAAATAAAAAATAAAACCACACACACACGCATCAATATATAAAATAAAAACAAAACAAACAAAAAATAGCAACATCCACAAGCTCGTCAATGCTTGAGCCACGATTTGATTCAGTTTCTTCAACGCCAGAGCCGACGCCAGAGTCGGCACAGCTTTCAGACAGCCCCGTGCAGCAGCTGGAGAGGGCAGCCGCAGGAGCAGCGGCCGCGGCAGCGGCAGCAACTAATGGCATCAGCACCACAATAACCACAACAACAAAGCTGGTGGAGAACGCTGAGCTAAGCAGCCCCAATGCGAACACAACAAAAACAACAACGACCACAACCACAACAGAGGAATCAACCAGTGAAATGGCAGCCGATGGTAAAGAGACAACGACAACAACCACAACAACAACAACAGCAGCAGCAGCAGCGACGGCCGCATCAAATGGCAACAACAATGAAGTGGCAACAGCACCACCCACAGCCACTAGCGCCAGCAGCAACTCCACCACCACTACCACTACGGCAAAAGAGCCCGGCAAGCAGCCAAAAGAGCTGCCGGATGGTCAGTCGAATGCCAATGGCAATTCGAGTTCGCTTGAGGAGCACAAGCAAAAGAAATTAGGTAAAGAAACAACAACAACAAACACAAATACAACGCACTCAGTTACAGATACAGAAACAGTTAGCGTTAGCCAAAATCAATTAGTTAATAGCCAAACTGTTAATAAGCATTCTAATAAAAATCCCTTCGACGAAGATGACGAGCGCATCTACGAAGTGCCCAAGGGTGAGTAAGCTCCCACAATCTACGAACAAAAACTTCCAAACTGGGTCTGTCTGTGCATTTACTTCTCTACACACTTGTGTCTGTCTGTCGTTTTGCTGTCTCTCGTTGGGCGCCAACCACCAAAATCCACCCACTCACTCAGCACAATTTTTGAAAGTCTCTGTATTGTCTAATTTACTATACTGAACGGATTCACTTGGTTGCCCAAAAGAGCCTGAGAGCGTCTGACAGCGGATTGTCTATTGTACTATATTGTATCTCTAAAAAGCTTCAGTTTCTGTTGATGATGTCCTGTATCTGTACTCCGTAAACTTAACCGCAAATTGTATACAACTGGGCCAAAGCATGTGCGTTTCGGGCGAATCAATAATTTATATATATATATAATATTCGATTCTCAGGCGAGTCTACATTTAGCGGTGCATTTTCATACAAGTATTTAAATAAATCTCGCATCATTCTATTACACAACTTGGATTGCAAAGTAAACAGCTGTTAAGATTTGAATTTCGGTTACAGCTCTGTAGAGTTAACATACTTGTGTGTCGCCGTCTAACCATAGATGGCGCTAGCTGGCAACTGTTTACTTTGAAATGCACATTGAGCACATTCACTACAATTATCTGTTTCACGCGACTCATCTGTCTACTATTCTACTAGATTATATGCTTGCATATATCGTTGTCACACACAGAGCAATTGGATATACAAACTGTAGAATTAAATTCTTGAAGCTGCTCTAAATTTTAAGTGGGAATTGTTGGTAATAAAATGTAAACAAATCAAAATAAAACACTGGTTGCAGGTGTCTATCAGCAAGTAGGCTCTCTAGTCTTAAGTCGTACTCACTCATTTGATCATCAAACAAACAAACAAACATCGCTTGCACGTTCGCTGCCTAAGTCTTTTGTTTTTATCGATGGAGCTAATTGCCGACGTAATAATACCTAAAAGCTACCTATTAAACCCGACTAACCCATATAGGCTGCGAGTTGTGTTTTTTTTTCTTATTACATACATTAACAGCAAGCTCTGTTCTTGCCTATGCGTTTTGTGCACTAAAAACAGAGTTAATGCATATCTATATCTATATCTATACATAAGAATAATGTAATTGTACAGCAATCGATGCTACTTAATGACAAATCTTTCCTGAATTGAGAGTATAAATCGAACTTGGACTTTATTCACAGATGCCAATACCGCCGATTTGCCACCTGGTGTGCTATATCGCGTTAAGGCGACCTATGGCTACGTTAAAGAGGATGTCGACGAGCTGAGCTTTGAGATTGGTGACATCATACGCGTCATCGAGTACGATGATCCCGAGGATCAGGTAAAACTCTTTTCGTTACCACACACTGAAATTGCTGTTAAGACTTAAGAGAATCCCTGTTTGTGAGTTAAAGCATGCGCTAGTTGCCCCTCCGAGTGTTGTGATTGAGAATTTCATTACTTGTTTTTATTGAATGCAGTT
This sequence comes from Drosophila navojoa, assembly GCF_054131105.1. Classification (NCBI taxonomy): domain Eukaryota; kingdom Metazoa; phylum Arthropoda; class Insecta; order Diptera; family Drosophilidae; genus Drosophila; species Drosophila navojoa. The sequence continues at coordinate 11,622,851 of NC_142893.1, forward strand.
TTTTATTACCAATTTACAGGAGGAGGGCTGGCTAATGGGTCAAAAGGAAGGCACAAACGAGAAGGGCCTGTTTCCGGCCAACTTTACGCGTCCCATTTGAAAAGCTGACGCAGCGACGATGACGGGATAAATTCAAAACAACTACAGCAACAAGAACCAGAACAACACCAACAAGAACACCAACTTCAGCCCCCTATTTTTGTTATACAACTTATATATACAAAAACAAAAAGAAAACACTTTTTACATACATATTATACAAATTTTTAAGAACGAACTTAAATACTTTCGGCCAAATTTTAACACAGCGCTGCGTCGCCTTATACATAATTATATTCATTTTTCTCCTGTCCATAAGCTCCACTAGCTGGGGTCATGATTTTTGTAAAATTTACTGTTTGGATTAATTTGTAATTCGTACTTGAATAAACAGTCGTGTATTTGTTAGAGCAGTGCTTCCAAACATTATTTTAAATATAATTATTATTACTATTACTCTTCTTATTGTTGAGAGAAATGATTGCACATAAAAAATATTTTGAAAATGTTTCATAAATATTATTTTCCTAGTTGTAAGAGAGATAAACACAAACACAGACATAAACACATACACACACACACACACACACACACACACACACACACACGTAAAACATATTATTTGTTAAATCTATTATTGTGCTCATAATTAATACGAACAAAATGTATCTAAATTATAATTTGTTAGAATACCAAAAGGTACAGACGAACAAGTTAACGCATATCACTCGATGAGGACCATGTTTCAAACATCTGCGAGTCGAGAGGAAGATAACCTTTTGTATATGTATGTACATGTAGTACGAGTTTTTTTGATAGTCAATTGAATGTTGTGTTTTATATTTCTTTTATTGGAAAGAAGAGACCGGAAATAAGCTTTTTGGCATTTCTTTGGTATAACGGAAGACGACATTAAATTGCTTTAACTCAATTAAATTAAAATATAAAATTTGTAGCTGTTATTTAGATGAAATGAAAAACCGGGAGAAATTCTCGAAATACATAACAAGAGCAGGCAGCTTTATAACATTGAGAATAGTCACTAACAGAACCATAAACCCTTATTATAATTTTGTTAAATAAATCGAATAAATTGATGATATCCAGTTGAAGTTCGTTGGCGCCAATAGAATCGAGAAGCACAGAGAACCGAAATACCCTATTTTTGTTTTTCTAATCTGTATTGTAAAGTTATTATATTAATATTATTTAATTAATTTAAACTTTATTTATCGCATGATTACATTGAACAAATGATAATAATTTACAGCAAATCAAATAAAACATAGATTAAACAAAAGAGCAGCGTATGTTTATTAATGAAAAAATAAATCTTTAGGAGCTTCTCTTGTACAGTCTTGATAGTCTTACACTCTTCTAGTTTAAATAACGTATTTTGAATGTGCAGCAGAAAGGCCCATATCATATATGAAACAATACCGATAGTTTTCTACCTCAATTTGTTTGTGCTGGTCACCCATATTGAGCGATTTCTTGAAAGCTGGTCCCATTATATAAATATCGTTATCCGATATACAATCGATATTTAGTTGTCTGCTGTACCATTGCTAAAAATTCTTTGAGCAGCCCTGGTAAATGTGAACGTATGACGTCAAAAATTCTGCGCAATCGAAATTGCGCACGTCTAAGTGTTACCTTGTAAATTTCATGCAATCATGCTCCTATGTCGGTGACTCTTTCGTGTGTGTTGGTGTTGCGTTAATAAAAAAGTGTAAATACTTAAGAAAATTTAAGAGTTGACAAAGCAAAAAAGTCACTACGGGTCGTGTGTTAACGTTAACCGAACAATGCAAAATCAAATATGTTGTGAGTTTCAATGGAATATCGACGCACCGACAAAATCCAGCAGCAGCAATAGTAGCCAATTCTAAAATACCATCCCCAACTCACTTGGAGTTCATTCAGTTTAATTTGAAATTTGGGCGTAGTTTTGTGCGGGTAGATACCTAATGAAATCATGAGCATAGGCAAAAATAATGGCACATAATTGTTAAACAATTCGGCGTGCCAGAATCGACAATTTTTCTGGCCAAAATTTTTTCATGTTCGTTTTTGCCTCGCCCTCGCTCTGTGTGTATAGCAGTGCGCGTGTGTGTATAGAGGTGCGAGCGAAACAGATATACAGCTACAGGGCACTATCTATCTATCCTATCAGTGATATCTGTATGTCTTATTTGCATTTTGCACTTATGCTTATGTTGCTCATTGAGCACATTTCATTTGTTAAATAATTGCATTTCGTGTTTAATTTATTTGCACTTGCCATCAAGCGCAGATGCCCATGCAATTGCTAACGTTTGCACAGCCAATTTTAGCGGTGACAACACTGCAGTGCACTGCTTGCCCGAGCAAACAGCATGTTTTGGCATTATTTAGCACATTTTGCGAACCCGAACAGTAAATTCTATATAATTTTTTTTTTTTTTTTACAAAATGCAGTGGGTGCTAAATGGGCATAAAAAGTTTATGTTACTATACCCGCATACTACAAATTTGGAAAACCCCACAGCCGTCGTCAGTGTTCGTTAAATTTACTTTAGGACCATAACTCCATGTCAATTCTTCATTTAATCACAAAATAGTTGCTCATAGCAGAACTTTTCGCTATTGGGTGGGGTGCGTGGGAGGATTTTGCTGGTGCGGCTGCTTCTGCTGTTGCTCCATATAAACGAAGTGTTTCCCAATCATACATTGAAAATGTTAAAGTATATGTAAATGTAAATGTTCTTTTTATTGCAGTTCCACTGCATACCGGAAAATAAACAAATACAAGAAGCATAAAGTATGCAGAAAATTAAATACAAAAGGAGCATTTAAGTGTTGCGTGTGAAAGAAAAGCAAAAAAACAAAAAATAAGAAATTAACCGTTGTGCTCGTCGTCATATAAAATTTTCGTTTTAAATTACCAAATAACAAATTAGAAATCTTCGTTGCATTTAAAGGAAGAAAAACTGATAAATATCAAGCACAAAGTGGAACAAGTTACAAAAGCACAAAACTGAACAGACAAATGCAACAGTAACGAAATTAGTTAAAATAATTATGCATATAAAAACAACTACACACGTTCCTTAAAACTAATGTTTTCCAAACGCAACTAAATCAAACGATAACGATTAACAAAAAACAAAAAATAAAAACAAAATAAACGACACGTCGTGAAGCAACGGAAACATCACCTCATAAAGCATAACCACATAGGAATTAAACATACATATACATACGCACATACATACATACATACTACTTATATGCATAATTTATATACATATATATAAAAATCCAAACAAAAAACGACACCGATTTAAATTAACTGCAGGGAAACAATACGATAAACCAGAAAAGCAAACAACTTTTTTATTATTATTATTATTTAGTGCTAGTACATAAAACGACCAGAGACTCTAATTTGATTAACAATAAGAAGCTCATCAAGTGAAGCAGCAACATTTGGATATTCTCGTCTTATAAAGTGCATTCATCGTCATCGTCGTCGTCAATAGCCTGCAGCTTGGCTTCGCTTCATTCATATGTCTCTGCTCATCGGCATACACAACCGATAGATTAATGCGTAAGTATGGGTATATACATATATATACATGTATAGATTTAAAAGCTGTGCATAGTGAGTGGGTAGTCAATAGAGACTCTGCCAAGGCAAGGTACTTTTATATAAACTATTATATTTAATTTAATAACTTTCCACTTGATGATGTCGAGACTTGAAACTTGCTGGAAAACGGAAAAGTTTATCATATATCGAAGTTTTGTAGCTCTTCAAAACTTTATGCAACTTAGTTACGTCCAGTTTAGCGTACATAGAGATAGAAGATATCTTATGCTACATCTTAGACACTTGTTGCTAAGCCTTTTGCACATTTTATGCTATACTTTCTTAGGCCAGATAAGGGTTATGAATAATAATGCGGACCAAAGCTATATATATATACATATACAAATGGCTTATGAGTAATGCCGACAATTAACTGAATGCAGTCAGTCAGTCATTTGTTATGATACCCTGTTGCCCTCAAAAGTGGGTGTGGGTGTGGACGTGTATAGGGGTTGGTGGTTGGGTCTAGTATGTTTGACCAGGGAACTTGCGACAAACCTGTTGAAATTTGTATTTATTTGGCAAGCCAAGCGTATTCGTGTTGGTGTTGGTGTTTATAGGGCGAGGATGAGGTGGCGATCAACAGTATAGTCTATATATACAATCGTATAAAATTGTTGAACCTTTTTAACAAGCGACCCGAGCTTCTGCTGAGTGCGCCTTATCAAGCTGCCTCCAACTCATCTAGAAATTCAGAGTTTATCTCAGTTTCTTTATCGGACTAGTGCTACCGTTTGTTGTCTAATGTGCCTGATAATCGCTTCACCCACTTATTCCCTCTGAGTTGACTTTGATTTATAAACTATGCAGTGCGTATGCACGGTGGAATACCCTGTTCTTTTTTTTTTTAATAATCTAAAGTAACTGCATTGTTTATTATCTACAAAATGCCTATAGATACGATTTTTCCTTCTTGTTTTTGTTTTTGGTATATAGTATGGCAATTAATTTGCTTTTTTATGTTGCCAGTTTCCGAAAACAATTTAAATTGTTTACATGCTTATTACGTGCAGTGGGCGCCTCTGGAATGCCTAGCGAAATAGTTAGGGAACATCGCTAATTGTTTTTTTTTTCTCTTTTTTTTTTTTTTTTGGTAATTTAATAATTTTTGCCCGTTGCACGCAGACACAAACACAGACAAACAAAACAGAAAGTGTAATCAACCTTTTTGTGTGTATATTTAGTATGTATAAACATTATATATATGCGAGTATGTATGTATATGTGCATTAATATGTATAAACGAGCATTGCTCATATGCTGGGCCACATTTTTATGTATACAAAAACCGCAATACTCTACTTACTTATTGGAAACCACACATAATTCTAGAAATTCGGAAATATAAATATCAGTTATGAATAAGAGCTATTTACAATGTTTACAAAACATAACACAGCTATGGAATGTAAATGGAAATTAGCATTACGCCGATCATGCTTTCAGCTTATGAACAGTGTTGTGGGAAAATCAGCCAAGTTGTATCCAGAATTTCCTAGTTTTAGGCAAGGCCAATGTGCATGGGCATGATAATTCGCAAGATCTTGTGAAAGTTTTGCTATTACGCCCACTTGACATAGCATGATAAATTTGTTAAAGTACTGATAATTGAAATTTCTTGCAGAGCTCGAAAAAGAAAACAAACGAAAACAATATTTTATAATATGATTCAAAGCTCTAATCCAAACTAACTTATCTAGTAAAATATTTAAAAGCAAATTGTAATTAAATTGCTGGGCTAATTCCCTTTCAGGTGTTTATGAACTGGCGCATTACTACGTGAATCTGTTGAAGTCGTCGTGTTCGATGTGGTCAGCGTATTTGTACTCCTCATTGTCAGAGAGATGCACCAAAGTCTGTTTAGGAAGATAGTAAACTGAGTACGGAACAGAGTAAATCCCCGCAGAAGAACACATATACACACGCACACACTCCTCGGACTCGGACTCACACATACACACATAGACACACACGAAAACACGCACACGGACACCTACAAGAAACGGACTGCAAAGAAGAGAATCCTTTAAAGGAAATTAAGCAATAGCCAAAGAGAGCCTGAGTGTCGTAGGAAACAGCGAGCAACGCCAAAGTACAAATGCTCACGAGCAACTAAGTAAATCGAAATTATAAACAAAAGAAAACATTCAACAATTTATATAGGACAACCTTAGCGAGCAACAAAACACTAACGGGATCTAGGCAATTTTTCGGCTAAATATAGAGATATAAAAATATAACAAGAAGAAGCATAAGAAACAGCAAGACCAAAAACAAACAAAAATAATAAAATTGGATTTAGTGGGAAAACTCCACCCACTACTACCATATAAACCGGATAAACCCTACTACCGCACAACTGAAAGATTTACGCACGTCACGGAGCGTAAGGCAGGGAGTGCAGAACGCGTAAGCGTCCTTTAATCCAGTTAGCATGGAGTGCTGTTTATCGGAAGAGGCCAAGGAACAAAAGCGGATCAATCAGGAAATCGAGAAACAGCTGCGCCGTGACAAGCGAGATGCGCGACGTGAACTTAAACTGCTCCTACTGGGTAAGTAGTCATTCACCTGCCCATCAATCTAACCTGCCGCCAGGAGTCCGTCAGTCAGCAGCCAACGGCGAACAGCCTTGACCCATAAATGTCTATGTAAATGTGACGTCCATTGATTGTTGCACTCCCGGCTGATGGCTGATGGTCGATGGCCGATGAAGGCGTGTTTGCTTCAATTAGTATGCGAAATTGTATTATTGATATGATACATGCACGCACACATCACACACACATGCGTAGCTTTATGTATGTCACGTGATTGAATTTCGCCCGCACCCAGGGCGCTTAATGCAATTGCAATTTATTGCGGCTCTTTGGTATCGCAGCATTTTTGCTAATTAGCAGAGAGTGCACTGACTGTGGTGTGTGGTGCACTGCGTTGTGTTGTGGCAGGTTCGAGTGATTCGATATCAGACTAATGCCGCATTTGCTTTTTCCATATGCACAGGCACGGGCGAGTCCGGCAAATCAACGTTCATCAAACAGATGCGTATTATCCATGGCAGCGGGTACTCGGACGAGGACAAACGCGGCTACATCAAGCTGGTGTTCCAAAATATATTCATGGCCATGCAGTCAATGATCAAAGCCATGGATATGCTCAAAATATCATACGGCGTTGGCGAGCATAATGTAAGCTTTATATTATTGGGCAACTAAAGACTGTATATTAATTAATTTGATTTGTTTGCAGGCGCTCGCTGATCTGGTGATGAGCATTGACTATGAGACAGTTACAACATTTGAGGATCCCTATTTAAACGCCATAAAAACGCTTTGGTCTGATGCTGGCATACAGGAGTGCTACGATCGCCGAAGAGAATATCAGTTGACCGACTCCGCTAAATAGTGAGTTAATTGTTGGATGTGGAACACCACTGCCATAACTAGATAATAGAGCTGACAACAAACAAATTGACAACATTTTCTTATAATCAAGGAATACGTTGATATACTAAATACGATTTCATTCTTATATATGTATTATGTATAGTTATCTGATGGATCTCGATCGTGTGGCTCAACCCGATTATTTACCCACTGAACAAGACATTTTAAGAGTGCGTGTGCCGACAACGGGGATCATTGAGTATCCCTTTGACTTAGAAGAGATCAGATTTAGGTAGCTACAACGACTCCAACGATATCGATTTGCATGTCTCTAATACTGTTCTTTGGTTATTGGTTAATTGTTTCGTTTAATTGTTTCCTTTCTAACCAGCACAATTTGTGGAATTTGTCTACACATACCATATCATTAAATATAAGTAAGAGTAGCTTTGATACTAGATATATTAACGGGTTTCGAATCATTCAGGCTGACCGAATTTAGTGGACAAAACAAACAAACTAAGGGAAAAGAATGTTAACTATGTTTTTTAAAAATCATCAAACATGTATCTTCCAATCAGCTACCTTGACAATTTAGATCGCATAGGGCAGCCTAATTATGTGCCTTCTGAGCAGGATATATTGCGAAACCGTTCGCCGACATCTGGAATACAACAATATAGTTTTGAGTTGCATCCACTTGTTTATAGGTATATCAGTCTATCGCATCTATCTCAATATAGCTACCATACTGCTAAAATTGATCAAACTAAAGCAAAGTAGTAACTCAATTTGTGTGTGTACGTGTAACAACAAAAGCAACAAACACAGCATTCCAACCATATCTCTGTGCATATCATTTTCTTTCATTTACTGTATTGGTTTGGCTTCTCGCTTACTTTATTAATCACTTAATTTGGCTTTTTATTTATCAAGTCGTTGCTGCACTATTGAATTATTCATTGTCTAATGCATTATTATCTATAAAATGCAGAATGGTAGATGTCGGTGGTCAGCGCTCGGAGCGAAGGAAGTGGATTCATTGCTTTGAGAATGTTACCTCAATAATATTTTTGGTTGCGCTATCCGAATACGATCAAATCTTGTTTGAATCTGATAATGAGGTGAGTTCAATGGCATCTTTAAAATCTTCTCTTGCAAATTAATAAATGTTTCTGTTTGTACATTACAGAACCGCATGGAGGAATCAAAAGCTTTATTTAGAACTATTATTACATACCCGTGGTTCCAAAATTCATCAGTAATTCTATTCCTTAACAAGAAGGATTTATTAGAGGAGAAAATTATGTACTCGCATTTGGTGGACTATTTTCCTGAATACGATGGTGAGATATCGTTCTGCAACAGCTTCACTCATGCAATCCCTTTAGATCTATTGCTAACGCTAGAGCTGTAGTTGTGCTAGTTCGGAAACTGATTGTATTTATTTCTAAATTGGTCACAGGTCCACAGCGAGATGCAATCGCAGCCCGTGAATTCATACTGCGCATGTTTGTAGACTTAAATCCAGATTCCGAAAAGATTATCTATTCTCATTTCACCTGTGCTACAGGTAAGTAATGCTTACTGAATTGCTGCTTGTGTATATAGCGTGAATGCTTTCTGCTGAAATTTGACAATTGTAAATAGCTCGGAATGAGCCTCTGAACATATTTTTCGTTTGCTGCCTGCCCGCTGCAAGTAGTCGCTAGCCAGTGCTTCTCAATGAATGACAAATGAAATAGTTAATGAATAACTGAGCCATTTTAGATACGCGTAACATCTACGTCGTGTTCAGCGCTGTGAAAGATTTTATTTTGCAATCAACACTTGTAGCCGTCGGTTTAGATTGAGCGATGCAATATTACTGGCAGTTGTTTTAATGGAATATCGATGGGGATGCTGACCCATTGACAAATACAAATATAAATTATATGCCTTAAAATTTGTATGCTTTATTTTTTATTTTTGTATTAAAATATAGAGTAACTTGCAATCTTTTGTTTTATTTGAATTATTATATTCCGAGCTGTTTTATTCGACATAACACTTGGGGTAATCTGATAAGCATGCTGTGCGACTGGTAATGGTTACAATGACAATTATATATTTGTGTGTGTGTCCTTATAAAAAACAAGTATAGAAAACTAATAAATATCTCTTTTCTCTTCTATAGATACTGAAAATATAAGGTTTGTGTTTGCAGCTGTAAAGGACACGATTCTGCAATCCAATCTTAAGGAATACAATTTGGTCTAAACTGGATTTGGATCAGAAAACTATTTTTGTGATTTTTATTATACATATATATACAAAACGTATATGTATGTACATATATATATACTTATATATATGCATATATATAAAAATATATAAACATTCATAATTCCTTTTTCGCATATTAATAAAGAGAAAACAAGAAAAAATTAAAAAAGGTTAAAAAAAAAAAAAAAACAACAAAACAAAAAGAAAGAAAGAAAAAAATAACTAATAATGTTTGCCGAAGATTAAGCATAAATTAGACCCAGAACACAAGTTTCTTAAATTGTAAAATCAGCGGAAAATTGTAGCATAAATTATACAAAAACTGATGGAAAAAAAAGTATAATAATTATAAATGATGATGATGCGATCGCTGTATACAATTTAATTTGTGTGAAATTAAAAAGTAAAACTAAATGAAGAAAGTACGAGTAATGTAATAATAATATTTAAAATTCATTATTATAGAACTTTTGTAATAAAATTGATAGAAAATTGAGGGAAAAAAATGATAACACAATTAACTTTAATTTAATCAAACGCTTAAAAGAAACAACAAATGGAAACAATTTTTGTCGTACTGAAGCATAAACATTTTACTGAAGCAAACAAACAACAAATTGTAACTTATAAACAGATAGTAATTTTTCATAAACAATAAATGTTAGAAATTTCTCATAATAATAACAATTTTGATGATCACAACAAATCCTGTAAACTAACTAAACAACAACAACAACAACAACAAAGAAATCGCAGATATAATACTGTATTTTTTATTAAGCTACAAGCGTAAAATTGTAACTATTGTTTACTGAAATATTTATATACATAAATACAAGCCCATAATATGTGTATATATACATTACATACAAACATACATGCATACACGTATAAATACATAGATAACTATGTAATGTTTAATAAATTTATTAATTTGTACTGTGCGAAAGAATCATTCAAATGTAAATTACAAATCCTACTACTAATTACACAGAGACACGTACGCACACACATACACACACACACACACAAACAAAATAGGGAAACGATTATCAACGTGATGATTAAGTACTAGTGTAATAATGAATCACTAAAGAAGAAATTGATAAACGCATTTGTATTTTACAAGTGGCAGCCAGATTACATCTATATATAATTGATTACTTAACAAGTTCTCATACCTGCAGCTTAACCATAATTAGCGACAGTAACAAAAACAACAACAACAGTCATAATCATCAATATTAAAACTAATTAATGCCTATATGTTATACATACATACAACTACGTAAGAACCTACTATCAGAAGCAGCTAATCTTGATGCCATCAACAAATTTTCCATAAACTGAAAAAAGAAAATTAAAAAAATAAAAAATTATATATACATACATATATATATATTTAACTAAATACTAAAAAAGGAAACAAAAGATGATCATAAATAAAATTGTTAACAAATTGTATCATTTGAGAGGAGAATAAGTTTTGAAAGAATTGTAGCTTGATTTATTTCGCATAATATTCTTAATATAACTACTTATATATTAATTATTATTTTGTTAGTCTGTTTTGCTTATGTTATAGACAATGTTTTGTTTTTGTTTTTAAATTTTAGTTTAATTTAATCTACAGCTATAGAATGTTAGTAAAGTAACTAAACGAAGCGCACATTTTACCGAAAAGCAGCAAAGAAGATGAGAAAAAATTGAATAAACAACTCCAACAACAAAACAAAACTATTTATGTAAAAATCCAAATAAACACAATTTTACTCTATGTATATGTGGTCAAAACTAAATGAAAACACGCACATCTACACACACACACACACACACACACACACACACACACACATACATACAATACATACATGTATATGTAAAATAAATATGAATCAAACTATGCTTTTCATAGATTTATATATTTTGAACTGTTTTATAGAGAGAGCGAGATCAAGAAACTTTTAGATACCCCCTGAACTTGCTGGGGCAAGGGTAAACAAGAATGCAGAGGAAGCTAAAGGATTGCACCCCTTTCGATCAGAACTTAATTATGATTAAATTAGTTCGGCTGTTTTCGACAGTGTAAATCTTCCTTTTCTGGGTACACATACACACACTCACAGATTTGCTATTATGGACATTAAAAGAATAAAAAATTAATAATTAAAAATGAACTTTCCTATTTGAAATACTTATATATATATAGGATTATAGATAAATGCATATAACACACATTTCTCGTAACCTCATTTACATACACAAATTAGTGTAATCGGCATCATTTAACATTAAAGACCGTACAACTCCGCCGTTATAATTGTAATACGCATCTAGTATTTAAGTAAGATTCAACAGTGTGTTGTATAAAGCTTTAATCCACGTAAACCGAAGATGTAGTAAATGAAATGAATAACAAAATTTTTACAATTAATAAATTGATGAATTGATTAGCTTTTAAAAAGCTTGATTAAGTCAATAAATGTGTATTTATATAAGGCAAAAAAAAAAAGAAAAGCAAAAAAAAACATGCGTACCGAATTTTTCGTTGTTTACAAGAAGAAGAAATGCTCGGCTAGCCGAAATTAAAAGCCCGAACGGAAGAAAGAGAAAAGAAGGAAACGCCATCATTGCTGCGAAAAGTCGACAGAGGAATATTTATTGTAGGGATCCTAAAGTTGGTTTGTGCTTGACAAGGGTTTTGAAAGGATGACTCATAACAGAACCAAAAGAGAAGAAAAAGAAATCGAACTAAGAAGCATACAAAGAGTTTAGTTCTTATATCCAATGATGCGACCTCGTCAAAGGGGAGATATCCAACCAGTTTTACAACGGTTCAGGCCGAGAAGCTGTACATTATGTATTAGCATGACAAACACACACACACACACACACACATACTTATATAGTTTTCCGTCCAATGAATTGCATCGGTGAGCAGAGAAAAGTCTCCAGTATTTTGGTTGACATTGACCACACATTCATTTCACAGGCGAATCCTCAGAGAGCAAGCTGAATATCCTTATTTGGGAGACATACCATAACCATAACTATAGTTCCATAATATTAATTGTGTTTTGCGCTTTTGTGTTTGATATTATTATAGAAAATTTCGGTTTGAACATAAATGAAAACAAAAAGAATATTTGGCGGTTTCAACAACTTTTCAGTTTTGGTAAAAGCGAAAATTCGTAATTTTTAACGGCGTTGCATATGTATATGTAGTCGACATGAAAATACCACATATATTAATAATAAAAACTAAATTAACGAAAGGGAAATGAAAAGGGAAAGACGAAGAAAACAAACAGAATATAATAAAAAACCTACATAATAAACAATTTGGTTTAGTTAGCGTTTTGTGCCTTCTAGTGCTCATTAAATCCATGAAGAAGACCCCGGCAGAAACATTTAAGTAAAATGTACGTATGTGAGAAAAGCATATACATTACATATATATACATACATACATATATAAGAAGAGTGATTTATGTTTTGAGATTTGTTATATAATTTGTCATGTGCATTTTTTTTTTGTATTCATTTGTTCTTGTTTTGAACTTTTCAGATGAAACATTTGTATGTGATCCATTGATTGTTGTTTGGGCATTTGACTTCTTTTGGTTCTTAGATTATTTGAATGTGAGTTTTAAGTTAAGGGACAAGTTTGTATGTAAATATTTATTAGCTTAACTCAAGCTCAAAATGAAGCTATATATAATAACACGATTGAGCAAAAATTTGATATAAATTGATAAATGATAAAAATATACTTAAGTATATGATAAATATGCATACCTATGTATGTTGAAGTATGTACAAGTATTTTGTATTTTTATATACAAAATTCAAGAACTGCAGGCTAACGGAACATACAAGCATTTGAATACATTTCAATTGTATATGTTTGTATTCTTGTGTAAACTATAAAAACAAAACAAAAAATAGATAAAACAAAAACGGACTAAGAAAAATGAAATTTCGAACGAATCGAAAAGCATTCGAGAGGCAGAAACCAACAAGAACTAAAGAGATTAATTTAAAATGGGGCTTAGCTTAGAACATTTACTAACTAACGTACTTACGTGTGGTGTGGAATTTGAGTTGTTGGGCATCTCGATTTACATATACATTGGTTACTTTTGCTGGGTAGTCGTACTTATATATGCATATGGAATATATAGAGACCATATTTCATAACATGCTTGAAAAGCTACTAAACTAATTCAATACATAATAATAATAATAACAACAACAAAAATAACAAGAGTCTCTCCCTTTGACGTTGATATTCTGTAAACCTAGGCTAAAGCAAAGTGCATAATATACAGAAAAACCAAAAAATCGAATATAACAAAATGAAAACAAAAGAAGAAAAGAAAATATGATTATAATATTCCACATCTTTAGGCTACTTTAAAAACTTTATATTTATTGTAAATGGGATTTGGAGGATGGTTGGTCAGTTTACTTGTGACGCTGATGATTTTGATGAATGAATGAGAAATATTTTTAACGGACATATTTCTACATACGTGTTAACATAAGTGCATACATATACATATAAATCAAGAAGCTAACCCTCCTATCCCACTCTCTCTCCCTTCCCCACCCACATAAAAACTGCATGCTTAGCTTAAGTCTTAAGGCAAACGCACGTCCTTAATTGAGTACGTACAAGCATACGCACACACACACACACATACACATACACAGAAGGAGACACACACACATACAGATGTATATTCAAATCTGTTCATTGAGTGTAAGATTTTCAACTTGTAGCATTTGAATTGATTGACTTTTTTATGGAAATTTACACAACACAAAGTGTGGGATTTGCACTCAATGAAAATTGCATATACGTGTGCGTGTGTGAATGTGTGTGCGTGTGTTTGTTGTTTCTACACATTTGTCATAGAAATCATATTACAAAAAAGATACAAGTACTAGACAAAGAATTGATTGTATTGAGGTGGCAATGGTAACTAAGAAATTTTTTAGATAATTAAAAACAAAAAACCAGAAAAAAAAACAACAAATGAAAAAGTATCTATGTACACCTAAATATATATATATATATATATATGAATATATATATATTTAAAAAATAATATAATATAAATAAAAATATATTAAAAATAAAAAGTGATTTTTTCTTTTAAAAATAAATACCATTGCGATTGCTTGCAGATATATTTAAACTTGACTGAGGTTTGTAATTGTTCATATGTGTATGTGTGTGTGTGTTTGGCTGCTATATACTCGTATACAGTTACAATTGGATTACCAAGCCCTCAGTGGAAGACTGAAATCAGCAGCATATTACCAAAACAAACAGATACGAGTATGACACATTAGAGTGGACCAAGGACATGATTGGAGGCCCATTTGTTAATTGAGAAATTTAATAAGATAAATTATTTAAACTGTTACCAAAGCTAGTTAAGATAATTCTACTTTATCAATAATGCCTGCTAAAGAAAACTTTTTATTGAATATTTATAGCAACAAATCAATATGGAAACGCATCGAACCTAGACTAATCACAACTACTGGTCTATTCCTATATAGTTTTCATGTCTGCTGTATTCTTCTATATACTGTTTAAGGGCGGAAGTGTGTGGGGTCTTCCGCTATACCAAGCTAAGAAGCCGTATAGTTACCAAAATCAGCTTTCTTGCTATGAACTTGGGCATGGCCAGCGTTTCCTGAATCTGTTTTCACCTGCTGCACGAACTGTGGATCGGCCCAATGTCGATGTCGTCTATAAACCTACATATGTAGTAGTTGCGGTGCATGCGCCTTGCCACCAGTGTCAAAGCCACGGCCAGCACCTCCATCCGCCGATTCAAGTGTCGTCCAAATATTATATGTTCACTGCAAACAGAATACACAACGTTTCGGACTCTTGTCGAGCAAACAACTTTCACAACTATTAATTTAAAACAAAAAATTCTTCCTCTGTCCATCCAAACAGAAATCGGGAAACTAAATCCCGATTCAAATATTTAAGCAAGCAACTCTGGATAATATATAAAAGGATAAGCCAGCAGCTAAAATTGACTTACGCACATCACAAAACTTAGAAAAGATTCTTCATAATGGAGTGCTGCTTATCGGAAGAGGCCAAGGAACAGAAGCGTATTAATCAGGAAATTGAAAAACAGCTACGCCGTGACAAGAAAGATGCTCGCCGCGAACTTAAACTGCTTTTACTGGGTGAGCTTTATAGGTTAACAACTTAGTCGGAAGACCGAAAGAAAAACTAAAATTTAAAAAGATTGAACCCATTGTGCACTCAAATTGCTCGACTACCCAATGAAGCCATGTGGATGCGCCTCTGAGGGAGGGTTATTTATACTATTGCTATAATTATATGAATGTTCTAGTAGGGAAGGGTTGGCACAAGGCCCTGTCTTATCTATCTTTTGATAGAGTTTTTTTCTTATTTAAACAAATGTCAACTACACATTTACTACATTTAAAAAATTAAAAGATAAAAGATTAAAAAAGGCATGGTGACACAAAATTTCACAAACGTGCACGTAACTAAGAGAAATATAATTTATATATATAATAATAGTTACATTGGTGGTAAAATTTTTCAACCAGCGCCTCGAGGTATGCAATGTAAATCTCCGCTTGCTCTCAATATGTGCGCTTAGAAGTATGCAATGAAAATTATAAGACTATACAAGCAAACCACATTTTTTTTGCAAATTTTAAATAAGATCTCAGTTATAACCAGCAATAGTTAAAATTTTAATTTTAAATTTTTGCAGGTACTGGTGAATCTGGGAAATCAACTTTTATCAAGCAAATGCGTATTATTCACGGCAGCGGCTACTCGGACGATGACAAGCGTGGCTATATTAAGCTGGTGTTCCAAAATATATTCATGGCCATGCAGTCAATGATCAAAGCCATGGATCTGCTCAAAATAGAATATGGCGCACCAGAGATTCGCGTAAGTGCCTACCTTATATATATACGTGTATATGTCCATAAATATATGTTCTAAATTTATAGGAATGTGGTGAGCTGGTGATGAGCATTGACTACGAATCTGTTACAAGATTGGAGGATCCATTTTTGAAGGCCCTCCATTCTCTTTGGGATGATGCTGGCATACAGGAGTGCTATGATCGCCGAAGAGAATACCAGTTAACGGATTCTGCTAAATAGTGAGTGCAACTGAAACTCTTATATATGTATGTGTTATATTAACAACAATTTCCCTGTAGCTATCTGAGCGATTTGGCGCGTATTGAGCAGGAAGACTATTTGCCCACTGAACAGGATATTCTGCGTGCTCGTGTGCCTACAACTGGAATACTGGAGTATCCATTCGATTTGGATGGCATCGTCTTCAGGTATGGACATTAAATTGAAAATCTTTTTATTAACTAAAATTAATTATAGAATGGTGGACGTTGGTGGTCAGCGCTCCGAAAGAAGAAAGTGGATTCATTGCTTTGAGAATGTTACCTCGATTATATTCTTGGTGGCGCTTTCTGAATATGATCAGATCTTGTTTGAGTCTGACAACGAGGTGATGTTAACTAGACTTATCAATATATTTATGAATCAAACTTTTCTTCATATTTTGTATTTAGAATCGTATGGAGGAATCGAAAGCATTGTTTAGAACCATAATTACATACCCGTGGTTCCAAAACTCATCGATTATTCTATTTATGAACAAGAAAGATTTGTTCGAGGAGAAAATCATGTATTCGCATATGGGTGACTATTTCACTGAATATGATGGTGAGCAATAGGTCAAAGCTTTTTAAATATTATTAATAAGGTTCCTTATTACAGGT